>NC_041389.1:224472507-224472913 GCF_002162155.2 Triticum dicoccoides | reverse complement strand
CATACGCCGGCAAGTCATGCGTCGAGTACATGTACCAGACACGCATTATGAAGTTTCGTTTGCTATAGGCATCGTATGTCTTGAACCCATTATCCCAGGCTTCTTGCAATTCGTCCTTAAGCGGCTGCATGTACACATTCATATTTTTCCCCGGATAGTTGGGCCCTGGAATTATCAACGTCAGGAAAATGTTCTTTCTTTGCATAATCTGTCCGGGGGGGGGGGGAGACTGAGTGGAAAGACAAATACGGGCCAACAACTGTATTGGGCTGCCGTCATACCAAACACACTGAACCCATCGGTGCTGATGCCGACTCGAGGATGCCTCGGATCTGCCGCTTTGTCAGCATGTAATTCATCAAAGTTTTTCCACGCAACACCATCCGATGTGTGTACCATCCTCAGA
>NC_041389.1:224470632-224472486 GCF_002162155.2 Triticum dicoccoides | reverse complement strand
GGCCAACAACTATATTGGGCTGCCGTCATACCAAACACACTGAACCCATCGGTGCTGATGCCGACTCGAGGATGCCTCGGATCTGCCGCTTTGTCAGCATGTAATTCATCAAACCTTTTCCACGCGACACCATCCGATGTGTGTACCATCATCAGTTTCCCATCTGCATCTAGTTCGCTTCTTTTGCCTGTTTTGTGCCATGTCATCTGTCTGGCCGTCTCTTCGACCATGAAAAGACGTTGAAGTCTTGGTACGATTGGCATATACCGAAGAACACTAACAGGGATTTTGGTCTGTGTATTCTCACCCATACCGTTGTCTACCACAATATACCTGGAACACTTGCAAATGGGACAATAGTTCAAGTCCGCATAGTCAAGCCTAAATAAGGCACATCCTTTCTCACAGGCATGTATCTTCTCATAGTGCATCTTCAGTGCACTGAGGATTTTGTTCAACTGGTACAGGTTTGTAGGCATTACATGGCCTTTGGGTAGAAAGCGTCCAAATACTGTCATAATTGCGTCATAGCATTCTCTGCCCAAGTTGAACTGAGCCTTCAAAGCCATTACTTGTGAGATGGCATCCAACTGACAAAGCTCAGTGTGCTCGTGGAGCGGACGTTTTGAAGACTCCAACATTTCATTGAAGGCCTTTGCAGATTCCTCCATCTCCTCGTCCGAATCTCGAGCATCATCATAGTCTTGCACCATGTTTTCCATCCCGGTACCATGCTCATCGGTGCGACGATGATCCAGCTCAGCTCGGTCACGTTGGGCAGACTCACCATGAAATGTCCACACCGTATAATCGGGCGTAAAACCATTCTTCTGCAGGTGTTTACCCATTTCAGCCTCTGTCCTCTTTTCCCAATTGCCGCACCAGAAACAGGGGCACCAAGTTTTCCTCTGGCCATTTGCAAATGCGGCTTGCACAAACCCCTTGGTTTTTGTGAACCATTTAGCGCTCCATTTGTTCTGACCAGTGTGACCGGTATACATCCACGCACGATCACTCATCTTGACTTTCAGAGCTACTGGACACACAACAATTATATATATAATTCACCATGTATATATTCATCAGTTGATCTACTTTGTCAATTTTATTATGTCCATGCAACCTACACTCTAATAGGTAATGATAGGTCCTAATCCCACCCGAGTATGTGTAGATTGGGTTCATTTTCCCATATGCTATGCTCCGGATCCGACGCAAAATTTCGGCAGCACCTCCCCGCTGTCTCCTGATACACGTCTCTGCAATAAACAGAGAGGATGTGTACCTGGAGAACAACAGGGGAGGCACTGACGAAATTTATGCGTCGGATCCGGAGCAAAGCATATGGGAAAACGAACCCAATCTACACATACTCGGGCTGTCCATGGATAGCGTTGGACAATTCGAAAGAATCAAGGTTATAAATATGCAAATGCATGCATATTTATAACTATGACACTTTCGAACGGGAGACACATATTGGTTACGCATACTGATGATTCAAGACACATATATAGCTAGCTATCAAGTTTCATCGGCACGAACGCCGGAACAGAGCAAATAATTAATGGGGGAGGAGGACATGTCATTTGTGCTCACCCACGAACGAAGGGGCAGAGCTCGTCAAACGCACGGCGAGGTCGTCGAACACCAAACCTCGCAGCGGTGAAACAACTGCACATTTAAATCAAGTTGATCAACACAATTATATATGATGTTTTTCATAACAAAATCGGAAAATATATGACCTAACTAATAATTCACAAATATAAGACCCTGTCGGCCTTGGGGGGTCGGGTGTCGGGGTGTCTGGGTGTCGTGTCGGGGTCGGGGTGTGGTGTCGGGGTCAGGGGT
>NC_041389.1:224395240-224469742 GCF_002162155.2 Triticum dicoccoides | reverse complement strand
GTGGCAGGGGCGGGGGCGGTGGTGGATCTAGGGCGGGCCGTCGGGGAAGAGAGAGGAAGAGGAGAGTAATGGGCGGGGGGGTGTGGACGTCCGTTAGTTAAAGAAGCTCTTTGCCCGTCCGCCACTCTTTGTCGTCCGCCATTATCTCTCTTTAAACGGGCGGGTGGGTGGGGGCCACCTCCCTCTTTGCCGTCAGCTGGCTGACGGCAAAGAATCTTTGTCGTCAGCTGGCGGACGGCAAAGAAATGGCTCATGGCAAAGAGCTTCTTTGCCGTCCGCCATTTCTTTGCCATCGGCTTATCGGTAGCTGATGGCAAAGAGCTTCTTTGTCGTCCGCTACGCGACGGCAAAGATCAGGCAGATGGCAAAGTAGCTGATTCCAGTAGTGATAGTGGGAAGAGGGAATTCAAAACCTCCAATAGTAATAGTTGAAACTTTTCTAATAGAATTGATACTATGAACTTGAGGTTGTTTCTTCGGGAAGTGTACCGTATGCTCATTACCATTAACATGAAAAGTGACATTGCCTTCATTGCAATCAATAACAGCCCCTGCAGTATTCAAAATGGGTCTACCAAGAATAATTGACATACTGTCGTCCTCGGGAATATCAAGAATAACAAAGTCTGTTAAGATAGTAACATTTGCAACTACAACATGCACATCCTCACAAATATCAATGGGTATAGCATTTGATTTATTAGTCATTTGCAAAGAAATTTCAGTAGGTGTCAACTTATTCAATTCAAGTATATGATACAAAGGGAAAGGCATAACACTAACACCGACTCCAAGATCACATAAAGTGGTTTTAACATAGTTTCTTTTAATGGAGCATGGTATAGTTGGTACTCCTGGATCTCAAAGTTTCTTTGGTATTCCACCCTTAAAAGTACAATTAGCAAGAATGGTGGAAATTTTAGCTTCTGGTATCTTTCATTTATTAGTAACAATATCCTTCATATACTTAGCATAAGGAGGCATTTTAAGCATACCAGTCAAACGCATACGCAAAAAGATGGGTCTAATCATTTCAGCAAAGCGCTCAAAATCCTCATCATCCTTTTTCTTGGATGGCTTAGGAGGAAAGGACATGGGTTTCTGAACCCATGGTTCTCTTTTTCTACCATGTTTCCTAGCAATGAAGTCTATCTTATCATAATGTTGATTCTTTGATTGTGGGTTATCAAGATCAACAGCAGGTTCAATCTCTACATCATTATCATTACTAGGTTGAGCATCAACATGAACATCATTGTTAACATTATCACTAGGTTCATGTTCATCACCAGATTGTATCTCAGCATCAGAAATAGAAATATCATTGGGATTCTTAGGTCTGTCTACAACAGGTTCACTGGCATGCAAAGTCCTATCAGTTTTCTTTTTCTTTTTATTACTAGGACTAGGTGCATCAGTATTAGTTCTCTGAGAATCTTGCTCAACTCTCTTAGGATGGACCTCAGGATACAAAGGTTCCTTGGTCATTTTACCACCTCTAGTCATAACCCTAACATCATTATCATTGTTCTTACTATTCAACTCATTAAGCAAATCATCTTGTGCCTTAAGTACTTGCTCTACTTGAGTTGTAACCATGGAAGCATGTTTACTAATAAGCTTAAGATCATTAATAGTTTTACTCATATAATCACCCAAGTGGTCAAGTATGTAAGCATTACGTTTCAATTGTCTACTAAGCATTGAAATTTTCTTGTTTAATAATAAAATTATCGAACTCGTCCGAGCATTGACTAGCAGACTTATTATGAGGAATATCACCTTCATCAAATCTATGGAGATCTCTACTACCTGTGTCGGGTTATCAAGACCATGTATTTCCTCAATAGGCGGTAAATTCTTAACATCTTCATCTTTAATACCTTTTTCTTTCATAGATTTCTTTGCCTCTTGCATATATTCAGGACTGAGAAATAGAATACCCCTTTTCTTCAGAGTTGGATTAGGAGTTGGTTCAGGAAGTGTCCAATCATTATCATTATTCAACATATTATTCAATAGCAATTCAGCTTGCTCAACAGTTCTTTTCCTGAAAACACAACTAGCACAACTATCCAGGTGATCTCTGGAAGCATATTTTAGTCCATCAAGTATTTCATTTTTCTTGAGAGGATGATCAGGCAAAGCATTAAGTAATTGGAGAAGTGTCGGTGTCAAAACCGGCGGATCTCGGGTAGGGGGTCCTGAACTGTGCATCTAGGCGGATGGTAACAGGAGACAAGGGACACGATGTTTTTACCCAGGTTCGGGCCCTCTCGATGGAGGTAAAACCCTACTCCTGCTTGATTGATATTGATGATATGGGTAGTACAAGAGTGGATCTACCACGAGATCAAGGAGGCTAAACCCTAGAAGCTAACCTATGGCATGATTGTTGTAATGGTTGTGTGTCCTACGGACTAAAACCCTCCAGTTTATATAGACACCGGAGAGGGCTAGGGTTACACAGAGTCGGTTACAATGGTAGGAGATCTACATATCCGTATCGCCAAGCTTGCCTTCCACGCCAAGGAAAGTCCCATCCGGACACGGGACGAAGTCTTCAATCTTGTATCTTCATAGTCTTGGAGTCCGGCCGATGATGATAGTCCGGCTATCCGGACACCCCCTAGTCCAGGAGTCCCTCAGTAGCCCCTGAACCAGGCTTCAATGACGATGAGTCCGGCGCGCATATTGTTCGGCATTGCAAGGTGGGTTCCTCCTCTGAATAATTCATAGAAGATTGTGAACACCAGGATAGTGTCCGGCTCTGCAAAATAAATCCCACATTCCACCGTAGAGAGAATAACATGTACACAAGTTCAATCTGCTGACGTATTTCGTGGCATGACGTCATTCCACTACCAAACCTTTACTTGAATCGTTTTTTATTATATCACCTCAGCGCGTTTAGCGAAGCGGTTTCCTTGGCACGTCTTGTCGAAGCAGAGATCGTGTTCCCCTTATTCTGGGATTCTCATCAATACGGACGTGGGTAACCCAACCGCGCCATTGATGGTGGCGCTTGGGAGATAAGCGAGTTTTACCAGGCCGGTGGGGACGCATAGTCTTCGTCCGCCCATATATAAGAGGATAAGGATCCACCTTTTTTACCTACGCCTTCTTCCTCATTTGCTTATCCATCTCCGCGCACTCGAGCTCCAGCGCCCAAGTCCGCACATCTCGTCTCAACCTTCTCCAGCCATGTCCGGAGCGGGAGGCAAGTGGATGACCTCCTCCGTTATAGAGGAGCACATCGAGAAGTTGCGCGGCGCCGGATACCTGTCCAGCGACATCGCGCACCGGCTTCCCGACAAGTGGCAGCTCATCCCCACCCCCAGGCCCCATGAGAGGGTCGTATTCCTTCCCCACTTCCTCCGCGGACTGGGCTTCCCACTTCATCCCTTCGTCCGGGGGCTCATGTACTACTACGGCCTGGACTTCCACGATCTGGCGCCAAACTTCATCCTCAACATCTCGGCGTTTATCGTCGTGTGCGAGGCCTTCCTCTGCATCCAGCCCCACTTCGGCTTGTGGCTAAAAACCTTCAATGTCAAGCCGAAGGTAGTGAAGGGCGTCCAAGCGGAGTGCGGAGGCGCCATGGTGGGCAAAATGCCCAACGTCCTCTGGCTTGAGGGCGCCTTCGTGGAAACCATCAAAGGGTGGCAATCGGGGTGGTTCTATATCACCGAGCCACGGGACCCTAAATGGGCAGCGGCCCCCGAGTTCAGATCTGGTACCCCCATGCAGCTCACCTCCTGGAAAGAGAAGGGCTTGCTATGGGGCAGTTCGGAGGAGCTGACCGGACTCCGGTCCTGTCTCCAGACCTTGGTGAACAAGAAGCTCAAGCTTGTCAACGTGATCCAGGTCATGCTCGTCCGCCGGATTCTCCCCTGCCAACAACGGGCCTTTAATCTGTGGGAGTTCGATCCGGCACAGCACCGGACCCTTAGCGGGCTCTTCAACACAACGTACGAAGCTGCCTGGAGGGTGTTATTCAAGGGCGGAGAAGCCCCCGCGTCCGCGACTGAAGATCGCGGGTTCAGCACCAAGCGCCCGGCCAGTGTGGTAAGATGTGTTATCCTTTATGGGACATTTATTTCTTTAATAGTTTGACTCTATGTGGGATCTAAAACTCTCGATGCCTTTAACAGGACTGGCAGAGGACGTCTGGACAGGTTAACTATCCGGCTCCCCTCCCCGAAGAACCAGCGGATGCCCGTTTAACGGGGCTTCTAGTCCCGGCACTTTATGTGGTGCCGGAGAAGAAGGCCAAGAAGAAGGCCACAGGAACCCGAAGGAGTTCCCGGCGCCAGGTGGTATCGGACTCGTCGTCCGATGACTGCAAGGCGGACTCCTCCCCCGAAGGCGAGGAGGAGAAAGAAGACTCTCCCCAGGAGGGGGGAGAGAGGAAGAGGAAGGCTTCCCCAACGGGGGAGGCTGAAGGGTCCAAGAGGGGAAGGACCCTTCCTCCGGACAGCTCCGCCAACGCCAACGATGGCGACGAGGAGTGGCCCTCAAGGGCCAAGCCCCTGGCAAGATCGTAAGTATCTGGATTCCTGAGTGATTTGTAATTTCTCTTTTGTGCCACATAGTGTCCTTCTAATGCCGCACATTACCTGTAGCCCGGCCGAGGAGGATCTTCCTGCTTCATCCAGCGGGTCCTTGGCTCCGTCGGATGTAGATTCCATTCCGACCGCCTCCACCCCTCGCGATGCTGAGGACGCCGAGGTGGGATCCCAGGAGGGGACCCGCCAGGAGGGGGAGGCTTCGGAGGTGCCACAAGGTAACCTCCCGGACTTCGTGCCGGACTCCGTGCCGGAACCCGCAGTGGTTCCGGAGTCCGGCAGGCGGCCCCTTCGTAAGAAGGGCAAGACCGTGACACCGGCAGCCTCCGTCCAACCAGAGGCGCCGGTCAACTTGTTGGAGGCGCTCAACGGCGCTTCCATCGAGGAAGAACACCGCACTATTATGAGTGCGGTGATTCAAAAGGTTCAGCTCGCCAAGAGCGGGCTGACCGAAGCTTGCAGCAGCCTTCTAACAGGCTTTGAGGTAAGAAGTTTTAAAATATGTAATGTAATACCGCATAGACAGTAGCCCCTGATGCTCGGTTCGGTGTTCGGAAAGAAAAACCGGACTGAGGATCTAAAAAAGATATACGCAGGAGTTCTAAAAATTATGTCAATATGGGTTTGCAGGCTGCGCTGCTAACCTCTGCAGCACTGACCGCGGAGGTCGATGCTTTGAAGCAGAACCTCGAGCGGTCCGAGAACGAGCTCAGCCTTGCCAAGAAGCAGCTCGAGGACAAAGAAGGTGAGTACCATCGTATTAAATTTGTACCTTACAGAAAAGGATTTTGGTTGCAATAGAAAAAACAAGGATAACGTGGGTACTACAGGGGCCACGAACGAGGTGGCGACCCTGAAGGAGGCCGTGTCCGCAGTCGTACGCAATGCGGCCGCGGAACGAGCGGAGCGAGAGAAGCAGGAGGCGCGGGTGGCGGAGGTGCAGCAAGAGCTCCAGACTCTCATGGAAAAGCATGAGAGTTTGGAGCGCGACTCGAATACTCGAGAGTCTGAGCTTGCCTCGGCTCTTGAAAGTGCCAAAGCCGCTAAGGCCGAGGCCCATAAGGCCCTCCAGGAGATTGAGGCGGTGAAGAAAATAGCGGCGGGTAAGGCATTTTTCATGCAAAGCAAGCATGTGAATGTAAATTACCTGTTACTTACCTGAATTCGGAGCTCTCCAGGAGCGTTTGCAGATCTGCCTCGCAGCGTATCCGATGCCGCCGCATTCTACCGGGCCGAGGAGGGGAGTTCGATGGAGAAGGTCTTCTGGTCTCAGTATGCTGAGGCCGGACATCCGGTGCCCCCTAGCGACCAGTTGAAGCAGCTGGTCGAGCTCCACAAGGTAGCCGAGCAGGCCATGAAGGGCCTCATAGTCCGGCTGTGGCCTGGAGATGCCATGCCTGGGAGCTACTTCGGCCTCGTGCGGCGGCTGGTGGATGCGTGCCCTTGGGTGGAGGTCATCAAGCGCTCCGCCTGCATTGAAGGTGCCCGTCGGGCCCTTGCCCGCGCAAAGGTGCACTGGGGCAGGCTGGATGCTGAGAGGCTTCTGACGGACGCGCCGCCGGCGGGCAAGGAGTATCGTACGCCCGAAATGTACTATAAGAGTGTCCTGAAGGGTGCCCGCAAGATTGCGGATGAGTGCCCCAGAGATGTAATTTTTTAGTAGACTCGCAATGTGTTATCCTATGCGCTGAAAACTGTGTTCATATGCGCTAAGCAACACTTACTGATTTAAAATATTACCTTCTGTGTGGCCGTTTATCAAATCTGAGAGATGGCAAGTCGTCGGCTTCAGCCCCCAAGCCACGAGTGCTGGGGTGTTCAGGATAAACTTGAGCGCTCTTGTTCCCATTTTTGGGTCCATCTAGGGAGGCTCTCAACACAACGAACAAGGCAACCGGACTTATAATGCTTGAACACTCTCACTTAGCCATAGAATTCTATAATTTTAAATTTCGGCGAAGCCCCTAGTGTTCGTAAGACCGAATTCGGGGCGCTATCCACGCCTGGGCCGGACACAGCCGGTTCCTCGCTCTAAGCGGCATAAGTCTTTAGGGACTCGAAAAGACCTCTCGAACAGCGACCAGCTCTCGCCTTATCATGACGGTCAGTTTTAGCTTTCTCCACTTAGGCGCTCGCCCAGCTCAACCGGGGCGCAATCACAGTGGTTCTCCCGGTGCTACCTTAGCCGATAGAACGGAACATAAGGTACCAAAACATGGGAGCCGGGCAAACCCAACTATTGACCCAAGACATGATTCGGAGCCGATGCATATAGTGTTATAAGTTCGGGGTGCCACACTTGTGAAAGTGTTCGGACTTCTCACACCATAATGCGGGGAACATAAGCCCCTGGTGTATTCGGCCGTACCAAATTGCACGGATGCAAGATGTCATAAATGAACATATATATAAAGAAAAGGAATGCAATTATAAGCGAAAAGTGATGCATTGTTTATTCAAGGAATTCTGCTATAAGTGCAGAACGATACAAATAGTGCGGTAAGCAAGGGTTTGGACTATTAGACATGTCCCCCTCTAGGGGTAGGCTGCGGAATGGTGTAATAAACAGATTTAATGCTCATAATGGAGACCACCTGAGTGTTCGTCATAGCCATTGTTCCTCCCTGGCTGTTGCATCGTGAGTTCGGCATATCTACTGCCGGACAGGGCCTCTGGTAAATGGAGTCCTGTGGATAAAATAAAAAAGAAAAAGAAAAAGAGCGACACACTTGGTAGCCCCTGGTGTGGTTGAGCCGCACTCTGGGCCTGTCGTGGTCGTGCCCCTCCCCCTATGCCCGAGGTATTTTCAGAGTGTAATGATGTACGCGGAGAGCTTGTCTTACAATCATGCAAGGGCTGGGGTTGGGGCCGCATTGCTACACGTGCTCGGAACATGCCAGGTGGTCTTGATGTATGTTACTCCGGGCGCATTTAATCATGTCCGATCTTTTAACGGCCGGACTCGAAAATTGCCTTAAGAGGCTGCTCTGTACTTCTGCCGCGAGAGCCGCTGTGTGTTCCTCCGTTCGGAGGGAGCGTTCAGTGTTTCCGTTGACCGTGATGACTCCACGAGGGTCTGGCATCTTGAGCTTGAGGTATGCATAATGCAGCACGGCGTTGAACTTTGCAAACGCGGTTCGTCCGAGCAGGGTGTGATAGCCACTGCGGAACGGGACTATGTCGAAGATTAACTCCTCGCTTCGGAAATTATCCGGGGATCCGAAGACCACTTCTAGTGTGACCGAGCCTGTACAATTGGCCTCGACACCTGGTATGACGCCTTTGAAGGTCGTCTTTGTAGGTTTAATCCTTGAGGGGTCTATGCCCATCTTGCGCACTGTATCCTGATAAAGCAGGTTCAGGCTGCTGCCGCCGTCCATCAGGACTCTAGTGAGGTGAAATCCATCGATGATTGGGTCTAAAACCAATGCAGCGAATCCGCCATGGCGGATACTGGTGGGGTGGTCCCTTCGATCGAAAGTGATCGGGCAAGAGGACCATGGATTGAACTTCGGGGCGACTGGCTCCATCGCATATACGTCCCCAAGTGCACGCTTCCGCTCCCTCTTGGGTATGTGGGTTACGTATATCATGTTTACCGTCCGCACTTGTGGGGGAAACCCTTCTGTCCTCTACTGTTCGGCGGCCGGGTCTCCTCCTCGTCATCGCTATGCAGCCCCTTGTCATTATTTTCGGCAATTAACTTGCCTGCCTACTTGAATACCCAACAATCACTGTTGGTGTGGTTAGCTGGCTTTTCGGGTGTGCCATGTATCTGGCAAGAGCGGTCGAGTATTTGGTCCAAATTGGACGGACCCAGAGTGGTTCTTTTGAATGGCTTCTTCCGCTGACCAGGTTTAGAGCCTCTGAATCCGGCGTTCACTGCTGTATCCTCAGTGTTATCGCCGTTGACACGGCGTTTGTTTTTGTTGCGACGCGACCTGCCATTGCGGTCCTTGCTGTCCGAACTGCCAGAATTTTTGCTGAGGTTGTTACTGTGAGCTAGCCAGCTGTCCTCTCCCGCACAGAAGCAGGTCGTGAGTGATGTGAGGGCTGCCATGGATTTCGGCTTTTCCTGTCCTAGGTGCCGGGCCAGCCACTCGTCGCGGATGTTATGTTTGAAGGCTGTGAGGGCCTCTTCATCCGGACAATCGACGATTTGATTTTTCTTTGTTAAGAACTGTGTACAGAACTGTCTGGCCGATTCGTCTGGCTGCTGAATTATATGGCTTAGGTCATCGGCGTCTGGTGGTCGCACATATGTGCCCTGGAAGTTGTCAAGAAATGCGGCTTCCAGGTCCTCCCAGCACCCAATTGACTCTGCTGGCAAGCTGTTAAGCCAATGCCGAGCTGGTCCTTTAAGCTTGAGTGGGAGATACTTGATGGCGTGGAGATCGTCACCGCGGGCCATATGGATATGAAGGAGATAATCTTCGATCCAAACCGCGGGGTCTGTTGTGCCATCGTAGGAATCAATGTTCACAGGTTTAAACCCTTCAGGGATTTGATGATCCATTACTTCATCTGTGAAGCATAGTGGGTGTGCGGCGCCTCTATATTGAGCAATATCACGACGTAGCTCAAGAGAGCTTTGTCTGTTGTGTTCGGCCCGGCCGAGTTGCTGTATCCGGCACGACGGTAGTCGTCGTGGGTCGTGGGGCACCCGCGTGATCCGTAGATAGATCTTGATTGTCTTGCCTTATCCTCCAATATATCCCGCAAGTCCGGCGCATTCCCCCGTGGCTTCGTGCTTTTCGAGCGGTGCCGGGGTACGGCTCTGGTGGAGGGCCTGGATGCCTCTCTGTCGCGGCCACGAGGTGGTCGGTCCGCCGTATTGTGCGCTGGTGATGAAGGTTTGTATGCTTCCTCCTCTAGTCGGGGGAGCAACTTGCGTTTTGGGTAGCTTTTGGAGGGGCGTTCGAGTTCATACTCTTCGGTCGCGAGGACCTTGGTCCATTTGTCGGCTAGCAGGTCTTGATCAGCTTGAAGCTGTTGCTGCTTTTTCTTTAGGCTGTTCGCCGTGGCCATTAGCCTGTGTTTAAAACGCTCTTGTTCGACGGGATCCTCGGGTACGACGAATTCGTCATCATTGAGGCTTGCCTCGTCTCCGGAGGGAGG
This sequence comes from Triticum dicoccoides, assembly GCF_002162155.2. NCBI lineage: Eukaryota > Viridiplantae > Streptophyta > Magnoliopsida > Poales > Poaceae > Triticum > Triticum dicoccoides. The sequence goes on along the minus strand of NC_041389.1, from coordinate 224,460,056 downwards.
CATGTAATTTTCATCCTCCTCGTCTGTCGCTCTCTCCTGAGGGCTGGCTACTCCGTCCTCCTGTGTTGAATCGTGCTGGAGGGGGTTGTCTTCAGCACTCTCTGGGGTATTATTATCTCCGGTGCCGGAATCTCCATTCTTGCTGTCGCGGGATTTAGAGCGACGCCGCTGACGTCGGCGCTTGGGCTGTTTCTTAGAGGAATCTGCCTCTGCTGCTTCTTCGCCATCCCCATCCTTTGGGGTGTCCACCATGTATATGTCGTATGACGAGGTGGTCTTCCAGTGCCCTGTAGGCGCTGGTTCTTGATCGTCTCCGGCATCGTCGTCCATACCGTCGATGTCTTCGGAGTCGTAGTCTAGCATGTCGGTTAGATCGTCGATAGTGGCTACAAAGTGGGCGGTCGGTGGGCTTCGAATTTCTTCGTCGTCCGCATCCCAACCATCCTGACCGCAGTCCGGCCAGGGCTCTCCTGGTAGCGAGAGATACTTTAGCGAATTCAGGATGTCGCCAAAGGGTGAGTGCTGAAAGATGTCCGCAGCGGTGAACTCCATGATCGGCGCCCAATCGGATTCGATTGGCAGGGGCGCCGGAGGTTCAGAGTCCGGCAAGGAGTCCGACACCTCGGAGTCACAAGCTTTGTAAGGGACAAGGTCGGTATTCGGCTCTATCGTCGTAGAAGTTGCAGCCCCCGAGGCGGTGTCCAGCCACCTGTCCTCGATCTGCGTGGTCGGCTCCAAACTATGGGTCAGAGCGGACTTGTGTGCGGCCTCCAGGGTACTATCCGGCGGCAGAGTTAAGTCATGCCCATCGTGACAGTGCAGCACGCTCGGCTGCGGCTCGAATCCATCGAAGATCAAGTCTCCGCGGATGTCAGCCGTGAAGTTTAGGCTTCCAAATCTGACCTGATGGCCAGGGGCGTAGCTTTCGATCTGCTCCAGATGGCCAAGTGAATTGGCCCGCAGTGCAAAGCCGCCGAACACGAAAATCTGTCCGGGGAGAAAAGCCTCACCCTGGACGGCGTTGTTGTTGATTGAAGAAGCCATCAAGCCTATCGGTGACGACACAGAGGAACTCTCAATGAAAGCACCAATGTCGGTGTCAAAACCGGCGGATCTCGGGTAGGGGGTCCCGAACTATGCGTCTAGGCGGATGGTAACAGGAGACAAGGGACACGATGTTTTTACCCAGGTTCGGGCCCTCTCGATGGAGGTAAAACCCTACTCCTGCTTGATTGATATTGATGATATGGGTAGTACAAGAGTGGATCTACCATGAGATCAAGGAGGCTAAACCCTAGAAGCTAGCCTATGCTATGGTTGTTGTAATGGTTGTGTGTTCTACAGACTAAAACCCTCCGGTTTATATAGACACCGGAGAGGGCTAGGGTTACATAGAGTCGGTTACAATGGTAGGAGATCTACATATCCGTATCGCCAAGCTTGCCTTCCACGCCAAGGAAAGTCCCATCCGGACACGGGACGAAGTCTTCAATCTTGTATCTTCATAGTCTTGGAGTCCGACCGATGATGATAGTCCGGCTATCCGAACACCCCCTAGTCCAGGACTCCCTCAAGAAGCCTCTCCCAAGCTTGTGGGAGACTCTCTTCTTCAATTTTCACAAAGTTAAATATTTCCCTTAATGCAGCTTGTTTCTTATGAGCAGGGAAATATTTTGCAAAGAAGTAATAAATTATATCTGGGGACTACACACACAACCAGGAGCAAGAGAATTAAACCATAACTTAGCATCACCCTTTAATGAGAAAGGAAACAATTTGAGAATATAGTAATAGCGGCTTTTTTCCTCATGAGCAAATAGGGTGGCTATATCATTCAATTTAGTAACATGTGCCACAACAGTTTCAGATTCATAACCATAGAAAGGATCAGATTCAACCAAAGTAATTAACTCATGATCGACAGAGAATTCATAATCCTTATTAGTAATAAAGATAGGTGAAGTAGCAAAATTGGGATCATATTCATTCTAGCATTCAAGGATTTTTCTTTCAGCTTAGCTAACAATTTCTTAAGACCCTCTCTATCATTCCAAGCAAAGAAGTCTCTAGCAGTTTCTTCCTCCATAACATAACCCTCGGGTACAACAGGCAATTCATATCTAGGGGGAGAATCATAATCTTCAGTTTCAATAATATCATCAGTTTCAGTAGTTTGATTCTCTCTAAACCTAGCAAGTCGTTCATCAAGAAATTCACCTAGTGGCACAATATTATCAAGTAGAGAAGTAGTTTCATAATAAGCATCATGCATAGCAGAAGTGGCATCATCAATAACATGCGACATATCAGAATCAATAGCAGGTGCAGGTGTCGCAAGTTTATTCAAAACAGAAGGAGAATCGAGTGCAGAGCTAGATGGCAGTTCCTTACCTCCCCTCGTAGTTGAGGGAAAAAATCTTGGTTCTTTGATCTTTCAAATTCCTCATAGTGATCAATAGATATAAATACCAAGTGACTCAGAGAATACATCTATGTTCCACGACAACGGTGCCAGAAAAAGATCTTGATAACCCACAAGTATAGGGGATCGCAACAGTTTTCGAGGGTAGAGAATTCAACCCAAATTTATTGATTCGACATAAGGGGAGCCAAAGAATATTCTCAAGTATTAGCAGCTGAGTTGTCAATTCAACCACACATGAAAGACTCAATATCTGCAGAAAAGTATTTAGTAGCAAAGTAGTATGGAAATAACGGTAACGGTGGCAAAAGTAATAGTAGGAGTATTGTAGCAATCGTAACAGTGGCAACGGAAAAGTAACTTAGCAAAGATCAATATGCGAAAAGCTCGTAGGCAATGGATCAATGATGGATAATTATGTCGAATGGCATTCATCATGCAATGGTTGTAACATAGGGTGACACAGAACTAGCTCCAATTCATCAATATAGTGTAGGCATGTATTCCGAATATAGTCATACGTGCTTATGGAAAAGAACTTGCATGACATATTTTGTCCTGCCCTCCCATGGCAGCGGGGTCCTAATGGAAACTAAGGGATATTAAGGCCTCCTTTTAATAGAGTACCAGACCAAAGCATTAGCACTTAGTGAATACATGAACTCCTCAAACTACGGTCATCACCGGGAAGTGTCCCGACTATTGTCACTCCGGGGTTGCCGGTTCATAACACGTAGTAGGTGACTATAACTTGCAAGATAGGATCAAGAACACAAATGTATTCATGAAAACATAATAGGTTCAGATCTGAAATCATGGCACTCGGGCCCTAGTGACAAGTATTAAGCAGAGCAAAGTCATAGCAACATCAATCTTAGAACATAGTGGATACTAGGGATCAAACCCTATCAAAACTAACTCGATTACAAGGTAAATCTCATCCAACCCATCATGGTCCAGCAAGCCTACGATGGGATTACTCACGCACGGCAGTGAGCATCATGAAATTGGTGATGGAGGATGGTTGATGATGACGATGGTGATGGATCCCCTCTCCCAAAACGGACTCCTAATATGCCCTCTCGATTAAGAACACGGCTTGGCGGTGGCTCCGTATCGTAAAACGCGATGAATCCTGCTCCCTGATTTTTTTTCTCCCCGAACGTGAATATATGGAGTTGGAGTTGATGTCGATGGAGGTCCAGGCGGCCCATAAGGACGGAGGGCACGCCCCAGGGAGGTGGGCGCCCCCCACCATTGTGGCCAGGGTGTGGGCCCCTTCAGTTGATCCTTTCACCAATATTTTGTATTAATTCCAAAAATCATCTCCGTGAAGTTTCAGGTCATTCCGAGAACTTTTATTTCTGCACAAAAATAACACCGTGGCAATTCTGCTAAAAACAACCAGTTCGGGTTAGTTCTATTCAAATCATGCAAGTTAGAGTCCAAAACAAGGGCAAAAGAGTTTGGAAAAGTAGATACGATGGAGATGTATCAAGTGGCTACGAGCGTATGAGTGTGAGAGGGTCTGAATCTCTTCTACAGTTGCCATGGGCCTCCTTTTATAGATCAAGGGGTCACCATAGTGGCAAATCAGTCTTTACATACTGATTAGATAGCAACCAATGCTATCATACCTAACTCGGCAGGCTAACGGAGCGCATTAAATACGTCGCTCAGTGTCACATCACAACTTGCCCGGCAAGCCCTGCCGGGCTGTTTTGCCAGCTTCGCACCTGCTTACTTGACACGTCTCAGGACAGGTGTCGCTTGGAGGTATTTTTTGTAGGAATTGGCTGCCATGTGGCAGGGAGCAGCGACCTAGTCACTTAGGAGCTTGACACCGCACTGATCAATGATGTGCATCGCTGTGGGGTGGTGTGGTTCGCCACCGTGAGCCCCGGTAGGCCTGCTGGGGCGATCTTGGAGGCTCGCTTCCGGGGTAACCCTAACCTCGCCAGGCTCGCCTGCTCGGCAAGGGAGGTTCATGTCGTAGTGGTATCTTGTCTCTTTGGTCAGTATTGGTCTTCTCTATTTGCACGTTGGTCCTTTGAAGAATTGATTCCTCGTGCTTTGATTTGATCTTGGTGTTGTAGTCTTGTTCTTGGGCCTATGCACAGTCTGGGCAATAGACCCAGGGTTTATTGCACCGACAGGAGCCCCCGGGTGTCGTGGGTAACCACAGCCACCTATGGGATGAAGGTCCCTTGCTGGTTCGGCAGGGGGATGTCACGTTGCACAAAGAGCAGAAGAGCATGGGGCAGCACGGCAGAGATCACACAGGGAATTTTACCCAGGTATGGGACGCCATGAGGCGTAAAACCCTACTCCTGCTTTGGTGGACTGATGGTGGAAGAATGGTGGTGGTGCGTAGTACACTTGCCCAGCAGGGTTGCCTCAGGGCGATAGTGGCTACGCGTATATGAGTGTGTGTGTGTGTGTGTGTGTGTGTGTGTGTGTGTGTATCCAAGCTTCTAACCCCTTCTATGGTTGCCATGGGCCTCTTTTTATAGGTTAAGGGGTCACCACAATGGCAAAGTAGTCATTATGCACTGATAAGATAGAAAACAGTGCTATCATACCTAACCCTGTAGGCTAACAGGGTGCATTAAATGCGCCGCTCAATGTCACATCATCGCTTACCCGGCAAGCTTTGTTGGCCTGTTTTGCCAGCTTCACACCTGCTCGCTTGACACATTGCAGGACGGGTGTCGTTCGTAGGCATCTCTTGTAGAAGGAAGCTGCCATGTGGGGAATGGCTGCCACTTAATCACTCTGGGGCTTGACACCGCACTGATTGACGACGTGGGTCGTGGAAGAGTAGTTGGTGAGGTGGTTTTGCCTCTGCGAGTCCCGGTAGGCCCTGCAGGGACGTCTTGGATGTTTTCTTCCGGGGTGACCCCGCCCTCGCCGAGCTCGCCTGCCCGGCAAGGGAGGCTTTTCTCCTGGTGGTATTTGCTTCTCTGGCTTGATCTTGGTCCCCTTAAGCTACATGTTGGTTCTTCGAAGATCTTGGTATCTTGTGCTCTTACTTGGGTTGATGTTGTAATCTTGTTCCCGTGCCAGTGCACAGTCTAGGGTTTGTTGCACCGACAGAAGCCCCCGGGCCTGCCCCGGACGTGCTACCGAGCATCGTCGGGCTAGGCCCTAATAAGTGCATAGGCAGGGGCGTGGAAGGGGCTGGTCTCTTGAGGTCTTCTTCGCTTCTTCACTTATCTTGAGTCCGGGCCAGTTTCCGATTTCTCCGTGCGTCCTATGCGACGCTACGAAAAAACTCAAATCGTGGTCCGTCGGATGCCCACACCCCACGGTCACGGGGTGAAAACTGTCATCCCACTTGCCCCTTGCTTCACGTGCACCCGCCACGTGTACCCCATGCATTAGGAGGGGTAGGTGGTGGATGCGGGGAGCACGGGGATGGGTGCCATGGCAGAAAATAAGGCGCCACTGGTTGGAGTAGAGGGTCGGTCCCGGCTCCCTGAGCCACTGAGGGGAGCAGGGCAGCCACATTGGAGGAGCGGGGCAGCCGTTCTCAGTACGAGAGGCTAGCCCCCTGCCTCATTCTTTCTATAAGAGGGGGGAGGGGTAGAGGTGGAGCGTTTCAACACACCTGTACTCCTTCCCGCCCCCCTGCCACCACTTTTCTTCTTCCGCCATGGTGAGAGGCCGAGGGCGCGGTGGTCCCCTAGCGGCGGCGATGAGGGCTTGTACTCGACAGAGCGTTCCCCCTTCTCCAGATCCCGCGGCAATGGAGCCCGCCGTGAGAGGAGGAGGGAGAAGGCGAGGTCGACGTCGCTGCGGTGCTCGAGGAAGAGGAGGACGAGGTGGTGTCCTAGCCGCACCTCCACCGGCGGCTCTTCCCCCAATGGAAGGCCATGTCGGGGACCAGCCTCGAGAGTTCATTATCAGGCTGTACAAACCCCCGTGCGGCCATCTTCGTCTCCCTACTCCATTCGCATGGGAAATGGATCTTGAACAGCCACGCGCTCTTAGGTTGCATATAAGGGGCTTTGGGAATGGCGACATGTGGGTGGATGTCTTCTTCCCAACTCCTCATGTTATGTACCTTCGTCGTGGTTGGAAGACCCCTGCTCGTGCCCACAGCTTCTTGGAGGGGCACGTTCTCCAGTTCAAATTAATGGAGAGCGGCCTGCTGTCCATCAAGATCTTTGGGCGCTCAGGATCTCGCTTAGGGTGCTATGTGGAGAGCTTGACCAATGATGAAAGCTCCTCCTCAAGTGAAAGCAACAAGGAGGACAATGACGGCGATGACGAACGCAGCGCCCGGGGGGCGATGACTCTGACTCCGACTAAGCGTCGCCCGCACCATCTTCATCACACGGCAGCACCATCATCTGCATCTGCCTCTCCTTCCCGGCAATGCGATTTGTCGGGGAGTTGGATGCAGAGGTGGGGATGGCGCTTCCTGGCTTCCCCCAACAGTCTTCCAGCTGGACCCCGACAGGCTTCCTCTTGGGCTGCAGCTCCGTTAGCCCTGCTGCGTCCTGCTGGCCCTGGTGGTGGTGGTCGACGGGTCGCCTTCGATGTGCTCTCCATCGATGCGTTCCCCGGTGCTCTCCCGCTCCTGTTAGGCTACCTCTCCTAGAGCCTGATGGGAGCGAGCTGGGCTTCTGCTCAGGCGCTCCTTTTGCCCTCCTCGCCTTCGACAGCCGTGCCTAGGAGGAGAGGGACAAGAAAGGGCATTACGGGGCACTTATCTTTTTTCAATCTTAAACTAGCGAGCACTTGCCAAATTTTAATTCAAATAATGTAATCTCTCGAGTTCATGTTTGTGTTCTGTAATGCTTGTACTTGTATCAGCATATTAATGAAAAATATGAACCTTGCCGGGGACTCGTGCATGTATATGTCCATGCAGAGGTGGGATGCCTCTTTAGTTCAGGTAAACGAGCCTTCCCCAGTAGGCTATCCTGTCGGTACCCTTTTGATTTCGTTTGCCGGAGAACTGAGCCTACCGGGCAAAAAACAAAGGGACCAACCCCCACCAACCTCTTTTTACCAAAGGCCACTGCGACCATCTTGACTGAAGCAACGTTCGAGTCAATGATGGAAGCACCTAAGTTTCAAAGAATGGCAAGGTTTTCTTATGCACAAGCCCCGGCTTACAGAACACTTATGAACAAGAGGTAGAACTTATCTGCCTGGCTTGCCGGGGATCGCAGCACTAGTCCAACTTCCCAACTCCTTGTGGACGCCAGATTAACGGCAGGAACCTGCAGCTTCATGCAGATGAGAATGATGCAAGATGCAATCCTATCTATATGCATATGCAGATGCTTATGAATTGGTTATTGAATGCTCTTGGAATGCTCATGCATGCATCCAACTTGGTCGTGGGCCCCCCAGCACTTCGTTTATTTCTCTGTTGCTCAGGGTCATCGCCTGGCTTTTTACAAGGGGTTACATGCAACTGAGGCAAGGCCTGTATAATAGGGTGGCTACCGGGCAGGGCCCAACAGCCGTGCCTTACGGGTAGAACTTGCGGAGATGCTCAATATTCCATGAGTTTTGCAATCGAATGCCATCTCCAGTCTCCAAACAGACTGCGCTAGGTCTGGTGACTCGTACTACCCAGTAAGGGCCTTCCCACTTTGGCGTCAACTTGTACCCTTGGTGGACTGAATGCGCCTAAGTATAAGGTCACCTTCCTCAACACCGGGCATGAACCCTGCGGCTATGGTAGCGATGCATGGCTTGTTGGTAGCGTGCAGCATGCGTAGCAGCCTGGAGACGGTTCTCCTCGAGTAGCACATCGTCGTCATGTCGGTGCTGATCTTGCTCTACTTCATCGTAGCAAGCACTCGAGGCGACCCGTAAATGAGTTCTGTGGGGATAACTGCTTCTGCCCCATAGACTAGGGAGAAAGGATTCTGCCCGGTAGCTCAATTTGGTGTCGTTCTGAGGGACCAAATAACTACCAGCAGCACATCGATCCACCGCATGTCGTGCTTCTGCAGCGTATCAAAGGTTCTTGTTTTGAGTCCCCGCAACACTTCAACGTTCGCCCTCCCAGCTTGCCCATTACTCCTGGGATGAGCGACAGAGGCAAATGAGATCTTGCTTCCGAGGGAAAGAACATATTGCATGAAGGCGCGGCTCGTGAATTGGGTGCTGTTGTCGATAATTATCCTTGCCGGGACTCCAAAACGACACACCAATTCTTTCAAGAACTTGATAGCTGACTATGCTATCACCTTTCTCATGGTAGTCACTTCCGGCCACTTTGTAAACTTATCGATAGCAACGAGCAAGAATTCAAAGCCCCCGATTGCTTGGGGGAAGGGGCTGAGGATACCGAGCCCCAAGAAAAAGGCCATGATAAAGGGATTGTTTGAAGAGCTTGGTCACGCAGGTGGATATTCTTGGAATGGAACTGGCAGACTTCACATCTAGTGACTAGCTCAAGTGCATCTTGGAGGGCTGTGGGCCAATAGAATCCTTGCCGGAATGCTTTCCCAACCAATGCCCTTGATCCAATGTGGGAGCCACACATGCCTTTGTGTATCTAAGCCAGCAGTTCCTTTCCTTCTTCCCGGTAGATGCACTTCAATTTCACACCGTTGGGCCTCCTTCTGTACAGAGGGTCATCCACAAATTGATATGTACTGGCCCTCCGGGCTACTCTTTCAGCTTCATCTTGGTCACCGGGAAGCTCTCCGGTTTGGAGGAAGTAGACTATGTGCCTTGCCCAAGTTGGACCCTGGGTGAGGGAGTCCTGGACTAGGGGGTGTCCGGATAACCGGACTATCATCATCGGCCGGACTCCAAGACTATGAAGATACAAGATTGAAGGCTTCGTCCCGTGTCCGGATGGGACTTTCCTTGGCTTGGAAGGCAAGCTTGGCGATACGGATATGTAGATCTCCTACCATTGTAACCGACTCTGTGTAACCCTAGCCCTCTCCGGTGTCTATATAAACCGGAGGGTTTTAGTCCGTAGGACACATAACCATTACAACAATCATACCATAGGCTAGCTTCTAGGGTTTAGCCTCCTTGATCTCGTGGTAGATCCACTCTTGTACTACCCATATCATCAATATCAATCAAGCAGGAGTAGGGTTTTACCTCCATCGAGAGGGCCCGAACCTGGGTAAAAACATCGTGTCCCTTGTCTCCTGTTACCATCCGCCTAGATGCACAGTTCGGGACCCCCTACCCGAGATCCGCCGGTTTTGACACTGACATTGGTGCTTTCATTGAGAGTTCCTCTGTGTCGTCACCGATAGGCTTGATGGCTTCTTCAATCAACAACAACGCCGTCCAGGGTGAGACATTTCTCCCCGGACAGATCTTCGTGTTCGGCGGCTTTGCACTGCGGGCCAATTCACTCGGCCATCTGGAGCAGATCGAAAGCTACGCCCCTGGCCATCAGGTCAGATTTGGAAGCCTAAACTTCACGGCTGACATCCGCGGAGACTTGATCTTTGATGGATTCGAGTCGCAGCCGAGCGTGCCGCACTGTCACGATGGGCATGACTTAACTCTGCTGCCGGATAGTACCCTGGAGGCCGCACACAAGTCCGCTCTGACCCATAGTTCGGAGCCGACCGTGCAGATCGAGGACAGGTGGTTGGACACCGCCTCGGGGGCTGCAACTTCTACGACGATAGAGCCGAATACCGACCTTGTCCCTTACAAAGCTTGTGACTCCGAGGTGCCGGACTCCTTGCCGGACTCCGAACCTCCGGCGCCCCTGCCAATCGAATCCGATTGGGCGCCGATCATGGAGTTCACCGCTGCGGACATATTTCAGCACTCACCCTTTGGCGACATCCTGAATTCGCTAAAGCATCTCTCGTTATCAGGAGAGCCCTGGCCAGACTGCGGTCAGGACGGTTGGGATGCGGACGACGAAGAAATTCAATGCCCACCCACCACCCACTTTATAGCCACTGTCGACGATCTAACCGACATGCTAGACTACGACTCCGAAGACATCGACGGTATGGACGACGACGCCGGAGACAATCAAGAACCAGCGCCTATGGGGCACTGGAAGGCCACCTCAACTCATGATGTATATATGGTGGACACTCCAAAGGGGAGCGATAACGAGGAACAACGGGAAACGGCGAAGGATAATTCATCCGAAAAACAACCAAAACGGTGATGCAAGCGCCGCCCCAAGTCCCGCCTCGATAACAACAGCACCCATAATGACCCAGCCATAGAGCAGGGCAAACCAATGGGCAACGAGCATGCAACCAGGTAGCCATCAGAACAGGACGAACCGGATGACCAGTTCATCCTCGGCGAAAACAACAGTCCGGACGATCTCACGCCGGACATACCACCGGAGCGCAAGAACCTCCAAAAAAAGGCTTGTCGCCACCGCAAGAAGTTTGAAGAAGGAAAAACGGAATCTCAAAACAGCGGAAGACATACTCAGAATGAGGTGGAGCAAAGTACTCAAGACCGCGGACAAATATGGCAATGGCCACCAAACAAAGAGCTACCCGAAGCGCAAGCTACTGCCAGAATTCGACGAGGAGGCCATAGAGCCCCCACAGGCAAAAAGCAAAGAGGCCGCCTGGCCGGATAGACGACCAGATGACAGACAGGTGCGGCAAGCGGCGCCGCACATAAGCCAGCACATGACACATATAAATATCCTCGCAAAACGGATGGTCCGGTCAGGTCCATCTATGGGCCAAAAAAGAGGGCCCCAGGAAGCAACACAACACGCCGCATGTTCAAAGATAACGGCACGCCTAAATATAGGGGTGCCGCACACCCACTATGTTTCACCGACGAGGTGCTGGATCATGAATTTCCAGCGGGATTCAAGCCCGTAAACATAGAGGCATACGACGGAACAACATACCCCGGAGTCTGGATTGAGGATTACATCCTGCACATACACATGGCTAGAGGAGATGATCTCCACGCCATAAAATATCTACCCCTCAAGCTCAAAGGGCCAGCTCGGCATTGGCTCAAAAGCCTCCCAGAAAATACTATTGGAAGTTGGGAAGAGCTCGAGGACGTGTTTAGAACAAATTTTCAAGGGACTTATGTCCGCCCTCCGGATGCAGACGATTTAAGTCACATAACTCAACAACCCGGAGAGTCAGCGTGCAAATTCTGGAACAGGTTCCTTACCAAAAAGAACCAAATAGTCGACTGTCCGGATGCCGAAGCCTTAGCAGCTTTTAAACATAATGTCCGAGACAAATGGCTCGACAGACACCTCGGCCAAGAGAAGCCGAGAACAATGGTCGCGCTAACAAGCCTCATGACCCGCTTTTGCACGGGGGAAGACAGCTGGCTAGCAAGATGCAGCACCAGCGACCCGAGTACATCCGAGATCAGAGATGGAAACGGAAAATCACGGTGCAGAAAGGACCTGCGCCGAAATAAAGAAAAAAGCCAAAAGAACACGGCGGTCAACGCCGGATTCAAAAGCTCGCGGCCGAACAACAAAACACTGCCTCTTAAGGACAACAGTGACGAGCTATCCAACTTAAACAAAATTTTGGGTCGGATATGTCAAATCCACAGTACCTCTAGAAGGCCTGCAAACCACACCCACCGAGATTGTTGGGTCTTCAAACAGTCCGGCCGACTCAACGCTGAACACAAGGGGCTCGACGCGCCAAGCGATGATGATGACGAACCCCACCAGCAGAGCGCCGGAAAACAAAGACTTTCCCACAAGAAGTCAAAACAGTAAAGTCACTTCATGTGATAATACAGAACAACAGTGCGGCACCCGCCAAAGTAGGTGTCGCACGGTCCACCCCAGCAGAACCTCGATATTGGATGTCAAAACCAATCACTTTCGACCACCTGGACTATTCCAGAAGTATTCGAAACACATGATGGACTGCTCTAATATTGGATCCTATAATCGACGGATTACAATTTACACAAGTCCTAATGGATGGCGGCAGCGATTTAAACCTGCTATATCCGGACACAGTCCGCAAGATGGGGATAGACCTTACTAAAATTCGACATAGCCGCACTTCCTTTAAAGGAGTGACACTAGGCCCTTACGCCAAGTGCACAGGCTCCTTACTACTAGAAGTTGTGTTCGGGTCACCAGACAACTTCCGACGCGAAAAGCTAATCTTTCATGTCGCCCCATTCAAAAGTAGCCATCAAGCACTATTGGGGCGCGAAGCTTTTGTCCGCTTTAACGCAATACCTCACCACGCGTCTCTTACACTTAAAATGCCCGGTCCACGCGGCATCATCTCACTAAAAGGTCGTTAAAGACCCCGGACACGGCTAGACGAGTCTGGCATAAATAAGCTAGGGGCTCCCTAGCCGCACACCCCAAGGGGCTGTGCGTATGAGCAATAAGGAGCCAATAAAATCTCAACTTTATTCATTTATTCATGCTTTGTTTTAAATACATTTTTTGACACGATTACTTTTCAAACTAAGTTCCTCTCTTTTACAGATGAACAGCGTGTTACACCCGTCCAGGATACAGCACAACGGAGACACAGGCGCAGACGTGCAGTAGGGACCCGTTGCAAGGATTCTTTTCAGATTAAGACCCTGCGTAAACCTTTTTTACTGTCTCTTGTTGCTATACATCCCCTGGTTTCTCATCATAACCAGAGAGGAGGCTGACGTTTTGGCATCGGCCACGTCAGAGGACCTTGCATGTACCTGGACACTAGGGGCTTAGGGCATTGATCTGCCCGTCATCATAAAGACCGAACACCTCAGGGAGTGTTCGGCGTCTCGAGTTAGGCCTTATATGCACCAGCTCCGAATCATGTCTTTGGTCAAATGTTGGGTTTGCCCGGCTCCTGTGTTTTGCTTCCTTATGTTCCGTATCATCGGCTAACGCGGCACCAGGAGAACTACTGCGATTGTGCCCCGGTTCGGCCGGGTGAGCACCTCAGTAGAGAAAGCCGAAAACTGACTGTCATGATGTAGCGAGAGACTGGTCAACCACTCGATCGACCTCTGGAATGTTTAGAATTCCTCCGCTTTAACGAAGGACCGCTTCCCGGTCAAGCACACACGCGCCCCAAATAGGGAGGGCGTGGTGCCCCTAGGGGCTATATCGTAGCCCCACCTTCGAACTCCTATGGCTAAGTGAAAGTGATAAAGCATTATAGTCCGGTTGCCTCGTTTGCTACGCTACCACCTCCTTAACAGGACCAAGACGTTGGATTAAGTGTGAAAATGCGCTATTTCGCAAACACCCCCGCACTATGTGCGTGGGGGCTGAAGCCGAAGACTGCCATCTTTCAGGTTATACACAAGTATACATTAACGGCCGCACAGGAGATACTTCAATACTTGAACGCACAAGTACAAAAAGCGTTTATATTACAAACATCATTTTATAAATCATAAAGTTCATTTGAACATTACATTTTTTGAGCACTGCGACTCTATTACACGAGCACCACGTAGAACTTCCCCAAAATAGTGCTCGGCGGGTAACCGGCTCTCGTCCGAACCCTGGGTCGCAACAGCGGTGGCATCCATCTCCGTCCAGTATGTCTTCACACGGGCGAGGGCCATCCGTGCACCCTCTATGAAAGCCGACCGCTTCATCGCCTTGATATGCGGCACCACCCCAAGGAATTGCTGCAATAAGCCAAAATAACTCTTCGGCTTGGGCTTATCCGGCCAGACATGAGCCACGATATCCGTCATGACAAGTCCGGACAATCTATTCAGCTCAGCCCACTCAGCCAACCGATCGGTCAACGGAAGTGAACGCTCCGGACTATGGAATTGAGACCAAAAAAGCTCTTCCGTCTCGTGATCCTTTTGACTTCGGAAGTGCACAACAGCATCTGCCGCACTCGCCGCTAAGTCCATATAAGGATCCTCCGGACCCCACAGCTGGCCAAGCTGAGCGTACTTCGGATCAGTAAACCTCCTGCGCAGCAGAAAGGGCTTGCCAGCCACAATATCTCCGGCCTGGCGCAGCTCCTCCTTTATAGCCCTCATTGCAGAATGGGCATCCTTGGCTTCGGCGGTGGCCTTCTTCAGGCCTTCTTGCTCCGCTCGGCGTTCTTTTTCAAGAACCTCATAGCGGTTGGTAATATCTTTCAACTTCACGGCCATTTCGGCCATCTCCTCCCTACTTTGGCAGTGAGCAGCCTTTTCGGCTTCTAACTCATCGGCCGCCCTCGAGGCAGCCGCATCACTCCTTCTGGCCTGCTCCTTCGTTCGAGCAAGTTCTGCCCGAAGGCTCTCCACAGCAGCGGCACCATCTGCATTAAGCACACATATTGTACGAAGTGGGCTTCGGCTCCCTTACTAGGTGAACACGGAGAAAAACCTACCTTGTGACTCGTCAAGTCGCTTATTGACCAGCGCGATGTCCGCATCCGCAACGTCAAGTTGCCGCTTTAGTTCGGCAACTCCATCAGTCCGGCTGGCCACCGGACTATCCGCCACCTACATGGGAAAGGCGAAAATCAATACCTACGATTTTGATCCTCAGCACACTGTCGCTCTCGACAACCTACCGAGTCCCAGGGGCTACTATCTACACAGGGCGCACTTTATGTGCAAAACTGTCAAAAGGTATGCCATTTTTACGTACCTCAAACCTCGCCAGCAAGCTTCTGACGGTATCATGCAACCCGCTTTCGGCGGACGAAATTCTTCCAATCACCATACTCATCAACGTACGGTGATCTTCTGAGATAGACGCCCTCTCAAGCAGATCCTTCAGCTCCCCCGGCCGCACACCATCCGGTGCCGAACTCTTCGGCCCCACCGGATTCGGGGATACCCTCCGTGATGATACCTCAGGTTCGTCCGCCCCACCTGATGGTGCGGCGGATGGAGGCGTCTCGCTCTCCACCATCTCCGGACGAAGGTCCCCCGAAGATGAGCTCATCTGAGAAGGACGGAGATCCGAACTACAAGGTAAAAACTTCGGTTATCCTCAGAAGCAAAAATAGGGATGTCTCTTATTACAGAACCCCCCTTTTTCTAGTTACGGCTTGCTGGAGGGCTGATTCCTTAGGGGAGATAGTGCAGTCGGGGCCTCCCCGGACGCAGGACCCTCTGGTGAAGATCTCTTCCCCCGCTTCGAGGCCTTGGCCTCCGGGTTTTTGGAGGCGGTCCTCTTCTCCCCTTGGAAGGAGGGATTCTCGATTCCCCCTTCCTCCAAAGCCTCCTTGGTAGAGGCGGTGGTGTCCCTGTTCGCCCCTTCGCCTTCCTCTGAAGGTGCAACCTTCAGCATCCTGACCAGCACGGGATCCGGCACGGTCTCCGGGAGGGGGGCCAAACACCGTATCAGTTTCGCTTGCGCTATCCACTCCTATTCAAGGGACGATGGGTTAAAAGGCAAATTCAAGAAGGCGCAAACAAACGGTGTGTTTAGACGTGGGGCCAATTACCTGAGTATCCGGGCGATTGCAGCTTAGGCCGGAAGCCTCGGTCAATTCCAGACACATCTCTTGTGACCCGAAGAACAATTTATACATCTCCACGGGTGTCGTACCCATGAAGTGTTGGAGAGCTCGCGGCCCCTCGGGATTGAACTCCCACAGACGGAGGGGGCGACGCTTGCAGGGCAGGAGACGCCGAATCAGCATAACCTGCATCACCATGACCAGATTGATCTCCCTCTCCTGGAGGTCTCGAATCTGGCCCTGCAATAGGGGTACGTCCTTTGACGGCCCCAGTTGAGCCCTTGGCTGACCCATGACATCAGCCGCGGTGGAGGGCCCGAGCGGAAGATGGGCGGCGGCTTCTGCCTGCTGCCCCTGGGAGCGGTTATGTAGAACCACTCCTGCTGCCACAAGCCGAGCTCCTCCTGGAAAGAGCCCTCGGGCCATGGAGCGTCGGACCTTCTGCTTACAACCGCCCCGCCGCACTCTGCTTGATGCCCCTCGATCATCTTCGGCTCCACGTTGAAGGTCTTGAGCCATAAGCCGAAGTGAGGGGTAATGCGGAGGAAGGCTTCGCAGACGACAATGAATGAAGAGATATGGAGGATGGACTCCGGAGCCAAGTCGTGGAATTCCAACCCGTAGTAAAACATGAGCCCTCTCATAAAAGGATCCGTCGGGAAGCCTAAGCCCCGACGGAGGTGGGACACAAACACGACATACTCGCCGGGCTCGGGGGTGGGAACGACTTGCCCTTTGGCGGGCAACCTATGCGAAATCTCGTAAGTCAGGTACTTGGCCTCTTGCAGCTTTAGCACATCCTCTTCCATGACGGAGGAGGGCATCCACCTGCCCTGTAGGTCGGAGCCGGACATTGTTGAAGGTCCGAAGCGCTCAAATCTAGGGCTCTGGGTGTGGGAACTCGGGGCGAGGAGTAGATTCGATTGAGGATTGAAGAAAAGAAATGAGCCTTGGTCCCATTATAAAGGGGGAGAATACCAAGAGCCGTCCCCGTGACCGTTCAGGACTCGCCTCTGATAGAGGGGGCGTGGGAACGGGCACGATTGGGTTACCCACGTCCGTATTGATGGGAATCCCGGAATAAGGGGAACACGATCTCTGCTTCGACAAGACGTGCCAAGGAAACCGCTTCGCTAAACGCGCTGAGGTGGTATAATAAAAAATGATTCAAGTAAAGGCTTGGTGGTGGTGTGACGTCATGCCACAAAATATGTCAGCAGATTGAACTTGTGTACATATTATTCTCTCTACGGTGGAATGTGGAGTTTATTTTGCAGAGCCGGACACTATCCTGGTGTTCACAATCTTCTATGAATTATTCGGAGGAGGAACCCGCCTTGCAATGCCGAACAATATGCGTGCCAGACTCATCGTCATTGAAGCCTGGTTCAGGGGCTACTGAGGGAGTCCTGGACTAGGGGGTGTCTGGATAGCCGGACTATCATCATCGGCCGGACTCCAAGACTATGAAGATACAAGATTGAAGGCTTCGTCCCGTGTTCGAATGGGACTTTCCTTGGCGTGGAAGGCAAGCTTGGCGATACGGATATGTAGATCTCCTACCATTGTAACCGACTCTGTGTAACCCTAGCCCTCTCCGGTGTCTATATAAACAGGAGGGTTTTAGTCCGTAGGACACATAACCATTACAACAATCATACCATAGGCTAGCTTCTAGGGTTTAGCCTCCTTGATCTCGTGGTAGATCCACTCTTGTACTACCCATATCATCAATATCAATCAAGCAGGAGTAGGGTTTTGCCTCCATCGAGAGGGCCCGAACCTGGGTAAAAACATCGTTCCCTTGTCTCCTGTTACCATCCGCCTAGACGCACTGTTCGGGACCCCCTACCCGAGATCCACCGGTTTTGACACCGACACTGGGGCTCGACAACAAGGACTAGCGGCACCTCCTCAACTGCGAGGGCACATTCCTTGTTCGCAGGGGCCATGGGCCCGGCTGGAGGGTGCGGTCCGGCAGGTGGTGAAGAGTTGTTTCCAGCAGGGTGATACGTCTCCAACATATCTATAATTTATGAAGTATTCATGCCAATATATTATCATTCTTGGATGTTTTACAATCATTTTATAGCAACTTTATATCATTTTCTGGAACTAACCCCGACTGACGTTGTTTTCAGCAGAACTACCGTGGTGTTGTTTTTTGTGCCGAAATAAAAGTTCTCAGAATTGGACGAAACATTTTGACAATTTTTTTGGAACAAAAGAGACCCCCGAACCTTTGTGGGAGGGATAGAAGAGCCACGAGGAGGGCATAACCCACCAGGGCGCGCCTAGTGGGCCGTCCGTGCCCCGGTGGGTTGTGCTCACCTCAAGGTCCATCTTACCGTGAAACCATTGCCCAAAAATCCTATAAATAGAGAAACCATCAGAAATAACCCTAGATCAGAAGTTCCGCCGCCGCAAGGCTCTGTAGCCACTGAAAACCAATCTAGACCCGGTTCTGGCACTCCGCCGGAGGGGGGAATCATCACCGGTGGCCATCTTCACCATCCCGGTGGCCACCACGATGAGGAAGGAGTAGTCCACCCTCGGGGCTAAGGGTTTGTACCAGTAGCTATGTGTTTAATCTCTCTCTCTCGTGATCTATATCATGGGCTTTGTTAGCATACATGGATCATATGATGTTTCTTCCCTCTATACTCTTGTTGTGATGAATTGAATCTTTACCCTTTGAAGTTTTGTCATGTCGGATTGAATGTTCAGATTTGAGAACACATGATGTATGTCTTGCGGTATGAATACTTGAGGTGACATTGGGGTATCTTATTGATTCACTTGATATATGTTATGGCACTCAACTTGCGGATTTCCATGGTGATATTGGGGTAATCTATGCATAGGAGTTGATGCATGTTTTTATTATCTTTTCTCTGATAGAAACTTTGGGGTCTCCTTGTAGTTCTTTGTGTGGATTGAGTATTATGAATATGAATTTGCTTTGGTGTTATTTTAGTACGAACTCTAGGATAGATCGAACGGAAAGAATAGTTTTGTGTTATTTTAGTACGAACTCTTGAATAGATCGAATGGAAAGAATAGCTTTGAGGTTGTTTCGTACCCTACAGACAATTTCTATATTTTGTTCTCCGCTAATAGGAACTCGGGAGTGATTCTTTATTGCACTTTGAGGGATAATCATATGATCCAACTATGTTAGCACTGTTGAGAGGCTGCACTAGTGAAAGTACGGACCCTAAGCCTCCTTTTAAGCATTGCAATACCATTTTTGTGCCCTTTACTATTTGCTACCTTGCTGTTTTTATTTATTCAGATTGCAAAAATATATTTCAACCATCCATATTACACTTTTATCACCATCTCTTCACCAAACTAGTGCACCTATACAATTTGCCATTGTATTGGGTGTGTTGGGGACACAAGAGATTTCTTGTATTTGGTTGCAGGGTCGTTTGAGAGAGACCATCTTCATCCTACACCTCTCACGGATTGATAAACCTTAGGTCATCCACTTGAAGGAAAATTGCTACTGTCCTACAAAACTCTGCGCTTGGAGGCCCAACACGTGTCTACAAGAATAAAGTTGCATAGTAGACATCAAGCTCTTTTCTGGCACTGTTGCCGGGGAGGTGAGTGCATGAAGGTATATCTTTAGATCTTGTAATCAAATCTTTTAGTTTCTTGTTTTATCACTTGTTTGGTTTATAAAAGATAACTACAAAAAATGGAATTTAGGTTGCATCTTATTTGATCATCTTTATAATATCTTTCTTGAAAATGATGGTTCGGAAAATTGTGCTCAATTGTTAGAAGAAGAAGTCAATAAATGCTTGGCACAAAATATTTGAATGATGAGCATGATTGAAATTTTGTTAGTATGAATTCTTTGAATATCCAAAATGCTAATGATGATGGCACAAGTCATGACAAAAATGTTTCTTTGGGAGTGAATTGGGAGTGCCTTTGCATACCAAAAAGGGAAGATAGATTTTGTAAGAAGCATAATTATTTAGAAACGAAAAAGTTGCAACACAGGCTAGATGATTGTGCTGAAAGATGTAATTTTTTCGCCATCCTTGTGAACTTTGCAATGAACATGGTCATTTAAATCTCCAATGCAAATTGTTTCATGATCAAATCGTGTCCAAATATTGTGATAACTTGATTTCCCTTGAGCATCATAAAGAGCTTAGTCTTCTTTTGGGGTATGAAGAAATGAAACATATAACTAAGGGTTTTCCAAATCCCGAGAGATTTCTTGATTTTGAACTAGAGGAAATTTATATGTTTTGTGCGGTAAATTGCATTGAGAATTCTTATATTGCCAACTATCTAAAGACAAGAAAACAAATAGAATATGAAGAGAGTACTAATGAAAGGGAAAACATTTCCCAATACCCTCCTAGTGTTTACTATGATGAATCAGCTAACGAGGAGGAGCTCCCAATCCAATCAATCTCTTCAACAAGAAGCTTGAAAAAATTAATTAAACCCACACATGGTGTGGTGAAGAAGAAGAAAAGAAGAAAGAATAGAGGTAAAAAGGTATCTCTCCCGAATAATGTTGCTCCTATTATTGTTGTGCCTCCTGAAAATGAATCAAAAATAATTGTGGAAGATGATGCACTTGATCATGATATTGCTTCTTTGTCTTATGGCACAATGTTCGAGAGCACTATTGATGATGATTTTGTTATGCCTGTTGCTTGTTGTGATAATTATTATTGGGAAGATAATGCTACTTATTATAATCTTGGAAATCTTTTTGGCACCAACTTCAGAAATGATGATGGAAATTGTTATACCGTTGGTGCTATTCATACTATTAATGATGAGAGTGATTATGCTTATGATATGCCAAGTCACAAGCTTGGGGATGCTATGTTTGAAGAGAATGACATGTTTGAGAATTTATTTGCTGGAAATAATGCTTGTCCTAAGCTTGGGGATTCTTTGCCTAATGAATATGATCCTTTGATTCCTTCTACTTTCTATAAGAAAATTTATGATGATGATAGCATGCCTCCTATTTATGATGATTACATTGATAAAAGTGGGTTTGGAAGAGTGTCAACCCTAGGTAGTAGTGATCCCACTATTTTGGAGGGTGTTGAATCGTATTACAACATTGATGAAAGTGGATTTGGAGAGGTCATGACTTTATTTAGTGATGCATCCACTATTTTGGAAGAGGTTTCAGTTGACTATGACAATGATATTGCTATCTATGATGATTATTATGATGACATCTATGCCATAAAGAGTGATAAATCTTCTATGCTTGTGCATCATGAAAAGAGTTTTGTATGTGATGGTTATATTGTTGAATCAATTCATGATGTTTCTTAAAATTATTATGAGGAAGGAACTTATGCTCTTACATATCTCAATAATATCAAGTTCCTTCTCTATGTGTTGATTGTTTTGAAGTTGCACTTGTTTTGCCTTCCTATGCTAGTTGATTCTTGTTCCCATAAGTTGTTTGCTCACAAAATCCCGATGCATAGGAAGTGCGTTGGACCTAAATGTGCTAGTAATATGCTTCATGATTCTCTCTTTACATTTCAATTCTTATCTTCTATGCGAGCATCATTGAACTCATCATGCCTAGCTAAAAGGCATTAAAGAAAAGCACTTGTTGGGAGAAAACCCAACACTTTTACCTACTATTTTTGTGTGTTCGCATTATTATGCTACTGTATTCATCATGTTTTATTGCTTCTGTTTCAATAAAGTGCCAAGAAAAGCCTTTGGGATCATGTTGGGTGATTGCTTTGATCTTGCTGAAAAATAGAAACTTTTGCGCTCACGAAAATAAGTCTCATTTTTAACAGAAGAGTGATTTTGAGTTGATTCTTTTTGAAGAAGTTTAATATACAAATTTCTCACGTGGTCCTAATTCTTTCATAATTTTTGGAGTTGCAGAAGTATGGTAGTTATCCAGATCATTACAGACTGTTCTGTTTTTGACAGATTCTGTTTTCAATGCATACTTTGCTTGTTTCCTAGTTTCTATGGCTTATATTGCTCAATATAAATTGTGGAAATGATATGCTAAAGTAGTAATTGTGTGAGAACAATTATGAATCTTGTCTTTGACAATACCAAAAGTTAAATGGTTTGCTCTTTATCATACTAACCTATCTCTCAAAGTTTTGTCAAGTTTTGTGTGATTGAAGTTTTCAAGTTTTGTGTGAGATGTTGATATGAGGAGAACAAGGAGTGACAAGACCCTAAGCTTAGGGATTCCCAAGGCACCCCAAGGTAATATTCAAGGAATATCCAAGCAACTAAGCTTGGGGATGCCCCGGAAGGCATCCCCTCTTTCGTCTCCAACATTATCGGTAACCTCACTTGGAGCTATGTTTTCGTTCGTCACATGATATGTGTTTTGCTTGGAGCGTCAATTTATTTTGTTAGGATTTTCTTGCTGATATTTATAATAATGTTTTGCATCTTTCTTTTCAATAAAAATGTCAAGGATAGCCTTTACCATGCTTATTTTGCAAGTCTACATGTTGTTGTTTCAAAACAGAAAGTTTATCGCTGTTGCCAAAAATCCCTAGAAAAGTCAGAATATGATAAAATGTTGAAATTTTTTGCATAACAATCTCTGATAAATTTTCTACAGTGTGGTAAATTTTCATAATTTTTGGAGTTAGGGAAGTATTGATACTCTTGCATTCTTCACAAACTGTACTGTTTTGGCATATTGCTCTTATGTTTGCATTGCTTGCGTATGTTTGCTTGTTTAATGATTCTATTTGAGGATAGGAGTATTAAATATGCAGAGGAATTTAGTATGCAATGTTGAATAATATTTTTTGTGATTTGCTACAGTAGAGAATGATAAGGTTTTTGCATTGGTTTATAATAACTTATCTCACGAGTTCTTGTTGAGTTTTGTGTGGATGAAGTTTTTGAGATTTAGGAAAACCGTGATATGAGAGGAATGAAGAAGACACAAGAGCTCAAGCTTGGGGATGCCCAAGGCATCCCAAGTTAATATTCCAATAAGTATCAAGCATATAAGCTTGGGGATGCCCCGGTAGGCATCCTACCTTTCTTCTTCAACAATTATCGGTTAGTATTGGTTGAGCCTAAATTTTTGCTTCTCCACATGAATTGTGCTATTATTAGAATGTCATTTTATTTTGTTTTTGCTTGCTGTTTTAATAAAATACTTAGATCTGAAAGTTTTTTGAATAAGAGAGAGTCCTCAAATAGCTACCTATTTACTTAACTACTCACTTGATCTTCACTTATATTTTTTTGGAGTAGCTTGTCATTTATTCTTGTGCTTCACTTATATCCTATGAGTAAATTGTTGGATGAATTGAGTATCATGAAGTTGAAATTATATCATGCCTAGTGGCAGCTTCACATTGGGTTTAGAAAGTGAAATCTTTTGAAGCTTGACAATCACAATATTGGTCATACAAGCAATTCATGAATACTTAGTATAAGGAAGAGAACTTTCACATGCAAATACACTATCTTGGGAATCTTTTGTGATTGTGAGCCCCCATAAAAATATTATATGCCAAAATTGTTCACGTTGAAAATTGTTCACGTTGGACAAGGAAGACAACATAATGGTTTATGTTTGTTCATATTCACATAGAAGTTATATTGTCATAGATACTTCAACATGTGGTGCTTGCCCCCCATCTTTGCTAGCCTAAAAATCCGCACCAAGTAGAGATACTACTTGTGCATCCAAAAACCCTTAAACCCAAATCTTATCTTCAAGAGTCCACCATACCTACCTAAGGATTGGGCAAGATCCTTCAAGTAAGTTCTCATCGGTGCAATAAGGCAATACAAATTGCTTCTAATAGTGAGATCATTTAGTGTAAGAGAAAATTGAGCGTTGTATAAACTTGGATGGCAAAGAATAAAAGCGACAGACTACATAATAAAGGTTGCCATCTTAAGGGGCAATACAACGTGACGTTCTTTTGCACTAAGGAATTGAGCATACAAACAAATAAGCGCATGGCAACCTCTGCTTCCCTTTGCGAAGGGCCTATCTTTTACTTTTATGCAAGAGTCAAAATTTTCTCTCTATTCCTTTTTATTTTTCTCCTTTGGCAAGCATCATGTGGTGAGGAAAGATCTAGGCGCATAGGTCCAGTTGAATATGGGTAGCATGAGTTATTATTGTTGACATCACCCTTGAGGTGAATACGTTGAGAGGCGAAACTATAAGCCCCTATCTTTCTATGTGTCTGGTTGAAACATTTTGCTCATGTGTATGCGGTGAGTGTTAGCAATAACAGAAGACTATATGATGGCTGAGTATGTGGAGCTCTTACTTAGACTATGTTGAATAAGTTGAATTGCAAATGCTTGGTGACTGAGAACATAGGTTGTTGGGTTTCAAGAGAATTCATTGTTTGAACCTTAACAGGTGAATTGGTTGCTACTTTAACATGAGAAGTTTCATAAGAAAGAATTAATGTTATGATGCTAGGAAAAGTGATTGCAATTATTATTGATCAAACTTATGCACTTTGCTAGCATTCACACTTCATAAATTATTTCTTTTATCATTTACCTACCCGAGGACGAGTAGGAATTAAGCTTGGGGATGCTGATACGTCTCCAACGTATCTGTAATTTATGAATTATTCATGCCAATATATTATCATTCTTGGATGTTTTACAATCATTTTATAGCAACTTTATATCCTTTTTTGGAACTAACCCGGACTGACGTTGTTTTCAGCAGAACTACCGTGGTGTTGTTTTTTGTGCAGAAATAAAAGTTCTCGGAATTGGGCGAAAATTTTTGACAATTTTTTTGGAACAAAAGAGACCCCTGAAGCTTTGTGGGAGGGCCAGAAGAGCCACAAGGAGGGCACAACCCAACAGGACGCGCCTGGTGGGCCGTCCATGCCCCGGTGGGTTGTGCTCACCTCGAGGTCCATCTTACCGTGAAACCAACACCCAAAATCCTATAAATAGAGAAACCATCAGAAATAACCCTAGATCAGAAGTTCCCACCGCCACAAGGCTCTGTAGCCACCGAAAACCAATATAGACCCCGTTCCGGCACTCCGCCGGAGGGGGGAATCATCACCGGTGGCCATCTTCATCATCCCGGGGGCCACTACGATGAGGAGGGAGTAGTCCACCCTCGGGGCTGAGGGTTTGTACCAGTAGCTATGTGTTTAATCTCTCTCCCTCGTGATCTATATCATGGGCTTTGTTAGCATAGATGGATCATATGATGTTTCTCCCCTCTATACTCTTCTTGTGATGAATTGAATCTTTACCCTTTGAAGTTTTGTCATGTCGGATTGAATGTTCAGATTTGGGAACACATGATGTATGTCTTGCGGTATGAATACTTGAGGTGACATTGGGGTATCTTATTGATTCACTTGATATATGTTATGGCACTCAAGTTGCAGATTTCCGAGGTGATATTGGGGTAATCTATGCATAGCGGTTGATGCACATTTTTATTATCTTTTCTCTGATAGAAACTTTGGGGTCTCCTTGTAGTTCTTTGTGTGGATTGAGTATTATGAATATGAATTTGCTTTGGTGTTATTTTAGTATGAACTCTAGGATAGATCGAACGGAAAGAATAGCTTTGTGTTATTTTAGTACGAACTCTTGAATAGATCGAATGGAAAGAATAGCTTTGAGGTTGTTTCGTACCCTACAAACAATTTCTATATTTTGTTCTCCGCTAATAGGAACTTGGGAGTGATTCTTTATTGCACTTTCAGGGATAATCATATGATCCAACTATGTTAGCACTGTTGAGAGGTTGCACTAGTGAAAGTACGGACCCTAGGCCTCCTTTTTAAGCATTGCAATACTGTTTTTGTGCCCTTTACTATTTGCTACCTTGCTGTTTTTATTTATTCAGATTGCAAAAATATATTTCAACCATCCATATTACACTTTTATCACCATCTCTTCACCGAACTAGTGCACCTATACAATTTGCCATTGTATTGGGTGTGTTGGGGACACAAGAGATTTCTTGTATTTGGTTGCAGGGTCGTTTGAGAGAGACCATCTTCATCCTACACCTCTCACGGATTGACAAACCTTAGGTCATCCACTTGAGGGAAAATTGCTACTATCCTACAAAACTCTGCGCTTGGAGGCCCAACACGTGTCTACAAGAATAAAGTTGCGTCGTAGACATCACAGAGTCTCTGCCAGGAGTGGACGGCTCTACCGGGAGAGGCTTACCAGAGTCCAACTTTCTCCTTTTTTGGGCCATTGTTGTTGGGGATACGGAGGGCTGAGTAAGATGGAGAACAAAAGTCCCTACTTCCACAGGATGCTTCTGCGCAGCACACTTTGACAGATGATCAGCTATGTTGTTTTCCGCACGAGGCACGTGCTTTGTTTGCAGTCCGTCAAAACGCTCCTCCAATCTTATCACTTCCTCAATGTAGGCCTCCATCAACGGGCTTTGGTAATCCTTGTTGACTTGTCTCACCACAAGCTGTGAGTCTTCTTGAATGATCAGCTTCTTAATTCCTAGTTCTGTGGCAATCCTGACCCCAGCAAGGAGCCCTTCATACTCTGATGTATTGTTGGTGGCCTCTTCCCAAGCAAAATGCATCTGGACGACGTACTTCAAGTGCTCCCCGGAGGGGGCAACGAGAAGCACGCCAGGCCCTGCACCTTGTAGGGAAAAGGCACCGTCAAAATACATAATCCATTCTTGGGGTGCTTCCTTGCCGGGGATGACTATTTCTGGCACTTCCTCGTCTGGGGTTGGCGTCCATTCTGTAATAAAATATGCCAATGCCCTGCTCTAGATTGTTGATGTGCTCTCAAACTTCTGGCCGAAACTGGATAACTCGAAAGCCCACTCCACTATCCTGTCGGTAGCCTCGGGGTTTTGGAGTATCCTTTGCAACAGGAAACGTGTGACAACCGTGATCTCGTGGGCTTGGAAGTAGTGGTGCAATTTCCTTGAGGCCATGATGAGACCAAAGATCAATTTTTGCACGCCAGAGTACCTCAATCTAGCCCCTTATAATAAGGAACTGACAAAGTACACCGGGCGCTGCACCACTTTCTTCCTTGCCGTGTCCTCGAGGCTGCTCTCGCAGTCATGCTCATTTCTGTCCCGATCCTTCTCTGGCTCTGCCGGTCCTTGCTCACTCTCTGCTTCATCTACTTCTCGCTGTGCCACCAAGGCTGCACTAACTACTTGGTTGGTTGCCACCAGGTATAGCAGCAACGGCTCTTGTGGTTTGGGAGCAACCAAGGTGGGCATAGTGGACAAGTAGGTCCTCAACTATTGCAAAGCTGCATCTCCGAGGTCCACTTCATGGGCTCTACCTTCTTTAAGATTTTGAAGAACGATAGGGTGCGCTCGGCAGACATGGAAATGAACCTGCTTAGCGCGGCAATGCACCCTGTCAGATGCCTCACACCCTTGACTGTTCTTGGGGCTTGGATCTACTCGATAACTTTAATCTTGTAGGGGTTGGCTTCGATCCCCCGATGGGACACAAAGAACCCAAGCAGCTTGCCGGAGGGAACACCAAACACACACTTCTCCGGGTTGAGCTTCAAGTTGATTTTGTATAAATTGGAAAATCTCTCTTCTAAATCCTGTATAAGGGTTGCTCTGTCCTTGGTTTTGACCACAATATCATCCATATAAGCTTCAATGTTCTTATGCAGCTGTGGTTCGAAACCAATCTGGACTGCCCTGGCAAAAGTAGACCTGGCACTCTTTAATCCGAATGGCATGCAGATAAAATAGTACGTACCACATGGGGTTATGAATGATGTATTCACTTCGTCTTCCTTGGACATGAAGATTTGGTGATACCTATAATATGCATCCAGAAAGGAAAGCAAATTGCAGCCTGAAGTGGAATCCACAATCTGATCGATGCGCGGCAAGGGAAATGGGTCCTTCGGCCAAGCCTTGTTGAGGTCTCTGAAATCTATGCAAAGTCTCCATTTCCCGTTAGCCTTCCGAACAACCACTGGATTTGCTAACCATGTTGGATGTAGTACTCCTCTGACCAAACCAGCTGCTTCAAGCTTCTTGATCTCTTTTGCAATCAACTGCTGCCTCTCCTAGGCCTGCTTCCGGACCTTCTGCTTGATAGGTCGGGCGTGTGGGCATACAGCAAGGTGGTGCTCGATTACCTCCTTGGGAACACCAGGGATATTAGATGGTTGCCAAGCAAACACATTGATATTCACCCGTAGGAAGGCAATGAGCGCGCTTTCCTATTTGTCATCAACGGTGGCGCTGATAGGGAAAGTATCATCAACGCCAGCCAGCCCTGCCGGGACCTTCTTCACTTGGGGTGCAGTGACCTTAGATCTTTTACTATTAGAACTCTCTGGCAAGTCATCAATAGGCGCAGCGTACTCCGAAGAGGTACGCTTCCCAGATTCCTTGCCAGCGTCCTTGTTATCCTTCTTCTTTCCTCTGTCCTCCTCGGTGGGAACTGCTGCTTTCATTCCCTCTGCCGCACCTGCGTCCCGGTACATCTTGTCCACGCAAATGAATGTGTCCTTCTCATCGACAGGATGGAAATGACTCTTATCGGCGCAGGCATCTTCAAGGTGTTGTAGGCATAGTGGGATGCCGCCATGAACTTAGCCAGGGCTAGGCGTCCAAGGATCCCATTGTACGGCAAGGGGAGGTCGACCACATCAAACACAATCTTCTTAGTCCGGTAGTTCAGCTCTCCCCCAGATGTCACCCGCAACATAATCATTCCCTTAGGATGACTCCTTCCAGGATTAACTCCTTGAAGCGTGCCGGTGACCTTCAACTCTTCCTTCGCTATCTGAAGTTTGCTGATGACTACCGGGGAAATTAGATTCAACCCAGCCCCGCCATCCACCAACATCTTTGTGGACTTGAGGTTGTGAATTATTGGAGAGACCAACAATGGCAAACATCCTACTGCAGTGGTACGGTCAGGATGATCCTCTTCGTCAAAGATGATGGGCGTGCGTGACCATTTGAGTGGTTTCTGGGCTCCTGGTGCTGGTTCCACGGCATTGACCTCACGTGCCCACCATTTGAGTTGGCGGTGAGAGGTGTGTAGAGATGCACCCCTGTCAATGCAAAGGGCATCAGTAGCCTTCTAAAACTCCTGCTCACTGGTTTCCTCTTCATCCCCTCCATCACTCTCATCATCACAGGCTTCCTTCTCTTGACCTCTGGCGGGTTTTCCTTGGTTCCGGAAGGGTTTGCCGGGGCGATTTGCTTCACCACCTCGGCTCTTACCCCAGCGACATTCCGGCCCCTTTCCTTGTCACGCTTCTCATATTCTGCTATCTGCCTCTTAACGAGCTGCTCAACCTAATAACACTCATGAAGGTCATGGCCTTTAGTCTGATGAATCTTGCAGTACAGCTGATGTAGGGTATGACCCTAAAGGCCGATCTTTCACGATTGGAGCGAATCCCTACGAGAAACACGAAGAACACGGGGAAGAATGGAGAAAAATCACAAGGGGAAACACTCAAGAACAAGTCTAATCACACACCCACTAGACAATCAAACACACAAGATCCACAAGGATACATGAACAACAAAAGGAAAGATACAAGGTAGAGTTCATCTCCAAGAGGAGGTCTTGATGGTATCCTAGATGGATCTTCCCATGAGGGGGTCATGATGATATCCCGTGGGATCTTCTCACATGGAGGTCTTGAACTCCATGGGAATGGTCTCTCTCTCTCAAGAGGAGGAGGTAGGAGCAAAGCTCACCTAAGAATGAGCTATCATATTTGCTCCCTAGAAAGGAGGTGGAGGTGGTCTATTTATAGTCTAAGCCCCGAAGGGGTAACTGGGAGAAGGATGCAAGGCCAAAGGCCCGCGGCTGTGCACACAGGCGTCGGACGTCCGGTGGGTGTCGGACGTCCGGAAGCTCGGGATGGTCCGGACGTCCGAAAGTCTTCGGACTTCCGTAAATATCGTTCTGTCACCGTGGAACCGGTCGTTCGGAGGCGCTCGGTCGTCCATGGCCTGGGAGGTGTCGGACGTCCGGTCTCGGTCGGTCGTCTGGTCGCTGTAGATCTCATTGGCTGGACTCTTGGGCTAGATGGAGTTCCAGGTGTCGGACGTCCGGCGTAGTCCGGTCGTCCGGTGGCTGTAGCATGTAGCAGCTCTGTTTCTTCCGTCTTCTCTTACATGCTTCCCTCGCGGATGGTGTAGTTGTTCTTTGGTGCTTGCACTACTCCTCGTCATCCGTGAAGCTCTGGCGACACCTATGCATGCACACGGGTGGAGTGTCAAGTAGTCTACCATCCTCGAAGGGGTCAAGTGAACACGTGTAAAGGAGAAGATTCACCTTTATGTATGAGAAGTAGAGGTCGCACGTGTCACTTGCCAAACGGACTCTTGACATGGTGATGACCGTAGGATGCTCTGCATCATCCCCTCCCCCTTGGAAAAGATCCGACCTCGGATCGAAAACCAAATCACCATGGGAAAGAGATGGCGGTGCCGTGTCAAAGTGGTCGATCACCAAACACTCATCGTCTAGTAGCTCGAAATGGGCACTCTCCAATGTCGCACCGTCTTGTGATTCCTTCAAAAGGAGCAAATAGAACAAACACTTGGAAAAACAAATGTGGTTAGCGTTAGTGCAAAACCAAGCATTCAAGAGGTGATTCACCAAACAAGTGTTGTCATCAAGCATAGCATAGGGTGTGACAAAGTATTGTGACATGGCATGTAAGCATATCGATCGAGCACAAACAAAGATATTATGGGGACAAGTATGCAAATGTGAGGTAGAGATGCCAATATGTGTGACAAGAGAATAAGCATCTACCTTGAGGTCATAGCAAGCATTCACAAATTGCTCAATGAAAGTTCTATGGTAGGCATAAGAATCATTAACAACACCAAATAAAATGAAGTGTCTAAACACATGGGTCAAGTGCAAGACAATCCAAGCATAATGTGCATAGGGTGTAGTGAATATAGTGTGGCACTCAACACAATAGAAAGAGCAATTATTCATCATGTGTGAGGCAATCAAGTGAATCATGTGACAAGCAAAGGGAGATGGCATATGTGAAGAAATGATATTGGTGCAACCAACCATATGATAGTAGCAAGTATTCCAAGAATTGGATGCAACACACAAGGTACATATGTCATGAAGCATGGAAATGTGGCAATCATGGATGAAAGCAATATCTCGAACATACATGCAAATGGTGCAAGCAACACATGAAGTATGATCCCCAGCATACAAGCTCAAGAAGGATGTCACCTTGAAAGCGTGTCCTTGTGCATTCTTTACAATGCCGAAGTTGTAGGAAATGTGGTGTAGAAGCGAGTCGTGGTAGAATATATGAGGCTCGCTCTCAAGAGCTCGAATGCTTAACTCATGTGAAGTGGGAGTCGACACAAAGTCCAAGTATCCTACACATGCACAAAACAAAACAAGAAAGTATGCGCATGGTAGATAAACACATCATCCATCATGATGGTTCTCTTCTCTTGCACATAACCGTTAGAAGTACAAGTGCATGAATAATAAGGTGCAACAATGTCTATATTCATGACACTAGGTATATGGTGAAAAGAGGTAAGACAAGCATGCTTCACAAGAATTATGTCAAAATCTCCAAATGAGACTGCTATGGGGGCAATTTTATGAGCAAGACGAGAATCATTGTTGCACTCAATACATGGAAAATCATCTAGCATGAGAGAGGCAACACATGGATATATATGACAAGAAGCAATATGAATCATGTGCAAAGCATATAGATGGTTGTCATCAACCGCATGAAATGGGCAAGTATGAATCATGGGTGATGCAACATGAGCAAGCATAGAGATCAAGTCGTGCAAACTAGTGGAGCGAAGATGCAACACACTAGAGTAAATCATGGCAATAATGTCATGTGAGCAAATACTAGGCATAGACAATGCACATGACATATCGCAAGCACGAACACAAAGCAAGATGAAAGTATCATCACAGGAATGGTGCACATAGCAAACATGGCAATAACAAGCAATATCTCCACCAAGCTTGCAAATACACATACAAGTACTAGAGTCAATCAACATGTGTAATGCAAAGCATGGGTCACAAATGCATGGCAAAGGCATAGTAAATAGCATATCATGCAAAGTGAACATGGCAAGATGGGCAAATGATATATAATGGACAATAAGCCATAACCATGTGAGGGACATGTAGAAGAAATGCGTGAAGTGTTTGCGCGAAGAGAGCGGTGGGAAAGACAATCCACGTGGTCCCAAGTCATCATTGCTCTCTAGAGCTCGTTTTGTCAACTCGTGGGATTGCGAGGTTGACAAGTATTCATGGGTACCTACACAAGAGAGACACAAACCAAAGAAATTGTGCGCGTGGTAAATGTACACATCATCCATCATGATGTGTATGTGCACGTGTGAGTTATCACAAGATAAGAAATGCTCAAAGAAATTTGATGCATGGTATAAGAACATGTCATCCATCATGAAAGAATAGTTGTTATGTATAATACGATGGGGATGCAAATTGAGCATACAATTATATGGCACATCAATAGCATTTTCATTCAAGGGAAACATATGGTGCACATAATTATTGGGATCATGCAATGAATGGGATGGATCAAATTCTCCTAACATGTATGAGGAAACTATGGGGGTCTCCTCATGAGCAATATTGGAAACATCATATGGAGAAAATGGACAACATCCAAAACAATGCATATCCGAAGGTATGTGGTCATGGCATGGCATATGAGATAAATGATGCAAAGGGATCATATCAATATCATCACAAGAAAGACAAATGCCAATAACCATGGGCTTGTCATCTATGCCATAAGTGCAAATTGGGTTTATTTTAATGTCATATGCATAGTCACTACGATAAGATTGCAAATATGACATATGATGGATCTCATGCATAGCATATGATAAGTCAAGCGGATTATCAAACATGATGTGACCTAAAGAATTGTCATAAGAACTCCTATGTAACATGGCATCGCAACTAATAGACTCCACATGAGAATCATCGTACTCATCATAAATGGGAAAATCATCGCATAGGGAAATCATACTAGCATGAAGCATGGTACTAGGTGGATCAACATCATGCAAGCAATCAATGTCAAGAATGTCCACTAGTGGGACTAAACCATCACCTTCACCTATGTTACCTTGTTCATTCCACTCAAGTGGTGTAGGTGAGGTGGGAAAGACCAAATGGTGGTCATCTTCATCTTGATGGAACCATGTGGGGGGTGCATCATATTCCACCATGGCCATCGTCATGTCCAAAGGGAGGACGAAGTTGTCGAGGATCGGTGCGTCATCATAAATGGGACCTAGCACCAAATGAGAAGACACAATAGAGGTAGAGGTCAAGTTGTTAGAAATGCAAATGGCCTCACAAGACCTATCAACTATCTCACTCTCTCTATGTGGTGGTTCACTCACTCCCTCAAGGTCGGTGCACTCACACTCACATATGGTGGAGTCACTCATCTCACTCAAGTGGTGGGTGTTGTGGCTCTCCTCACATGGGATTTGTGGCAACACATCATATATGGGGCTAGTGGTGAAGTCACTCTCACTCTCAATATGGTGCCACAAGTCACTCAAGTCATCATACGTCGCCGTGGTCAAAGGGAAAATCCCATGCTCAAACATCTCGTCGTCATCTCCGTGGATGAAGGCCGAAGATGGCACATCATCACTCTCCTCCATGACCGAAGGGAAAATCCCATGCTCGATCATCTCGTCATCGTCTCCGTGGATGAAGGCCAAAGATGGCACATCATCACTCTCCTCCATGACCGAATGGAAAATCCCGTGCTCGATCATCTCATCGTCGTCGCCGTGGATGAAGGCTAAAGATGGCACATCATCACTCTCGCCTACTAAGATGGAAGCATCATCCTTTCTCGCCACCTTGTTGCTCGCCTCCAAAGCTTGGTCCTTGAGGGTCTTCGTAGTCGTACTTGTCACCGCACCGTCTTGAAAAAGAGTCAAAGTAGACTCGGCATCATCAATGCCACAAAGAGGGATGGCGATGAAGTCGAACTTGGGAGCATCATCTCGGAGCTCATCGGGCTTGGACATCGTGGTGGTACTAGCCTCATGCTTGTCGTAGAGCTTGGTCGCTGTGAAGTGTGCTTGGGGTGGATAAGCCTTGGCCTTCATGAGTTCTTGTTCCACCTTGAGAGCACCAATGTACGTAGTAGTCGTCGAGGGACTTGTAGTTCTCGAGGAAGATAGTCTTGGAGATGTCGTCGTTCAATCCCATCATGAAGTGGAACTTCATCGAAATGGGGTCGTCCACGCTGGCTCGCCGGAATGCACTCTTCATATCCTTGAAGTACTTGTCGATGGACTTGGATCCTTGGATGGTGTTCTCTAATTGGCGTCAAAGTTGTTCCGTGTAGGTTGGAGGCACGGACTCTCGCTGCAAAGCTCTCTTCGTCTTGGGCCAACTCATCTCGTAGCTCTCCAAAGGTGTGTGAAGACACCATGTCGAGGCGTAGTCGTGGAAGTTTCTTGTGGCGCACTTCACTTGATCTTCGGGACGAACTTGATGTAGCTTTAGGTAGTCGTCCATCAAAAGTTCCACTCGAGATACTCCTCGGGTTCTTGAGTCCCATAGAAAGCAATCTCATTGTCGGTGTCGAGGTCGTAGTAGCTCGTGGAAGTTGTGGACTTGAGCTTGGGGAGCTTCTCTTGAGTGTAGTCTTGGGGTGCTTGTTGGCAAAGATGTTGTATGTCCATAGACGAAGATGCCTTGAAGTCGCTTGGCGAAGATGCCAAGGGAGATGGTGAAGTCATTGAGAGGTAGTTGGTGTTGAGATCTTGACCTTCACGTTCTTGTTGGTGATGGTGTCGGTGCCGATGTGATCTTGCCGGAGATGGTAGCTCGGAAGCATGTGCTCTTGAGCGTCTTCTCGAAGATGAGGAAGATTTCTTGTAGGACTTGATGAGGGCTTTGATCTCCTCCATTTTGGCATGCATCTTGGCGTCGAAGTTGTTGTTCGTGGCATCGAACTCGTCGTTGTTGTAGATTTAAGGTGAAATGCCATGCCTATCCATCACAAGACTCGAGTAGAGGTGAGTAGGAAATGAGATAAACAATACCAAGTTACCTTTTCCCAAAGTTGAGAATGTATCCCGTTTCACTCAATGTGAATGAAAGAATAGTGGAATTGGTACCAGACTTGCTCATTCACACCTATCAAGTAAAGCTTATGGTGGAGCTCGGTGATGATAGAGGCACAAAAATTTGATGCAAAATGTTAGCAAGAGTCAATAATGTTGATAGAGATTCATAAATTTGCAAGTGAAACAAGTAGACCAATAGCAAGAAGTGGCACACGGAAACACACTCACGGATAGATAAATGGGGTCGTGCAACCAAGGAATGAGCACAAAATGTGGAATCCACCGAAAACGCTCGTGTTGCACAACTCAAGAGAGACGCTAGCACGATTGCTCAATAGGCGGATACGACACTAGTGCACAACCTATAAGATGCAAAATGTAGCAACTTATATCCCAAGTATGTATGTATGTATGGTTCCCGGTGTTTCTCTCAAGATGATCTAATATGATTGGATATGACAATCTTATGCAATGTGGTTTGATGCTATGGCACTTGCTTACAAGCTTCTTTGCTCTCTTTATTTTGCTTAAAAGCTTTATTTCTTTATTTTGTATGGCCACTTTTGCACAATGCACAAACCAAGATAGCAATTGTGTATATGCGGGAACAAACTTGTGACACAAGATATGATACCAATATATGCACCACGATGATATGGTATGTATGCTATGGGAAGTATCATCACTAATGTGCACGTCACATTGCCAGCAATACTCAAATGGCTAGTCTCGATAGGCAAGTAACGCAAAATGGGCTAGAGGTTATCAATGCAATTGCAAGGGGAATGTACAATGGTGTCGTCGAGGTTACCGTCCTTGGTGATGATGAGAGGCGGTGTTGCCGAAGTCCACCCGTTCCTAGTTAGCCGAAACACCCTACAAAACGGGAAAAACCGCAAACTCAAAATCTCCAAAGGCAAATTTCAAATGGTGGTAGCGGAAAGCGGTGGTAGTTTGCACTTGGCAATGCGGAAGTGGAATGATGGTCTATACACGTTTTGGAGTTGAAGTTCCCGTCCCTAAGTAGCCGAAACACCTTAGGAGACACAAGCCACAACTCAAACAAGCTCAAACAAAATTGGGTTAAGTTGGGTTGTCGGAAATGTATGGTAGGCAAGGTTACGTGGAAATGGAGGTAGTGGTTGATGAAGAAGCAACCGTTCCTAAGTAGCCGAAACACCTTAGGAGACTCAAATCACTACTCAAACAACCACTAATGCTATGGTGAACAAAATGGGTTAGGTTGCGGAAGTCGGTGGTGGCTATGCGGATGATATGGTGGAAGCCCTAGGCAAAGATGCCAAAATTCACAAACTTTGATGGAGCTAAATGATGTTGGTGGTATTTTTGTAGGATGGGGGATGTCAATTGCTTCAAAACGAGCTAAAGAACGCCAATATCGGAGTTCGTATGAATTAGTTATGGACGAAACAAAAATCAACCAAAGTCTGAAACTACAGGTTACGGACGTCCAGAAATGGTCGGATGCCTGGTCGTCGGACGTCCGGAAAGCTCGGAAATCCGTAAATTTGGTTGTGTTGGCCGGTTCCGGTCATCCGGTGGATGATGGACGTCCGGTGCTTCGAGGGGGTCCGGACGTCCGGTAAAACACCGGTCGTCCGGTGGGTCGGGGTCAACGCGATATTCAGATCCAGGATGCGATTTTGGGCGGAATTTGGGGATTTTGGGGTCGAAATTGATGAGATTTCGTGGATGAAAGATGGGTAAACTTGGGGAAATGCTAGATCCACTCGAAACTAAGCGAATCCATGGATCAAAATCAACAAAACATCATCAAGCCAGCAAATCACAAAAAAAATTGGGGCTACTTTTGGTGGGGATTTTCGAAATTGAGGAAGAACACAACAAAATTAGGATAGAAAACAAAGGGTAGGGGCTCCAAAAATGTGATCAACGTGGCCCATGATACCAAGATGATGTAGGGTAGAACCCTAGAGGCCGATCTTTCACGATTGGAGCGGATCCCTATGAGAAACACGAGGAACACGGGGAAGAAGGGATAGAAATCACAATGAGAAACACTCAAGAACAAGTCCAATCACACACCCACTAGACAATCAAACACACAAGATCCACAAGGATACATGAACAACAAAAGGAAAGATACAAGGTAGAGTTCATCTCCAAGAGGAGGTCTTGATGGTATCCTAGACGGATCTTCCCACGAGGGGGTCTTGATGATATCCCGCAGGATGTTCTCACATGGAGGTCTTGAACTCCATGGGAGTGGTCTCTCTCTCTCTCAAGAGGAGGAGGTAGGAGCAAAGCTCACCTAAGAATGAGCTATCATATTTGCTCCCTATAAAGGAGGTGGAGGTGGTCTATTTAGTCTAAGCCTCGAAGGGGTAAGTGGGAGAGGGATACAAGGACAAAGGCCCGCGGCTGCGCACACAGGCGTCAGACGTCTGGTGGGTGTCGGACGTCCGGAAGCTCGGGACGGTCCGGACGTCCGAAAGTCTTCGTACTTCCGTAAATATCATCTGTCACCGCGGCACCGGTCGTCTGGAGGCGCTCGGTCGTCCATGGCCTGGGAGGTGTCGGACGTCCGGTCTCGGTCAGTCGTTCGGTTGCTATAGATCTTGTCGGCTGGACTCTTGGGCTGGCTAGAGTTCCAGGTGTCGGACGTCCGGCGTAGTCCGGTCGTCCGGTTGCTGTAGCATGTAGCAGCTCCGTTTTTTTGTCTTCTCTTCCATGCTTCCCTCGCGGATGGTGTAGTTGTTCTTTGGCGCTTGCACTCCTCCTCATCGTCCGTGAAGCTCCGGCGATACCTATGCATGCACACGGGTGGAGTGTCAAGTAGTATACCATCCTCGAAGGGGTCAAGTGAACACGTGTAAAGGAGAAGATTCACCTTTATGTATGAGAAGTAGAGGTCGCATGTGTCACTTGACAAACAGACTCTTGACATGGTGATGACCGCAGGATGCTCTGCATCATTGGCCCATCGCCTTTCCCGGCCTTCTCGGCAACCGCGGCCTCCCGGCAGTCAGCGCACACGGTAGTTTCCTTACCGAGGGCCTCGGCCTTAGACTTCTTGCCAGTACTAGGTGTACACAATCCTTCAGCAGACATCACTGCCTTATCCTTGTGTTTCTTACTGCACTTATTGCTCTTCTTCTGACTGGTGGATTCGTCATCATCCTCTGAATCGACGTTGGTGCAATTCTCCTCTCCGGGCAACTTCCTTCCCTCCTCCATCTAAGCACAGTTATCCACCAAGGTGTAAAGCTCCTTCACAGTCTTGGGCAGCCACACATTCATCTTAGAACAGGTCATGTGGTTGCACACATTGGATTGGAAGGCAGCTATCACCACTGCTGGATGGATATTCGAGATGTCCCTATGGACCTTGCTGAACCTCTACAAATACTTCTAGAGGGTCTCTCCTTCTTTCTGCTGAAGAAGCTGCAAGTCACTTGGCCGACCTATCTCTTGATGGCCGCCGGTGAAGGCGCCAATGAACTCATGGCACAGGTCAGCTCATGACGAAATGGAGTTCTCCGGCAGGTGCATTAGCCAAGACCTCACATTGGACTTGAGAGCCAAAGGGAAGTAATTGGCAAATACTTTCTCATCTCTTCCCCCGGCAGCCTGAACAGCGATGGTGTAGATGCTCAGAAACTCTACCGGGTTCAGCCTCCCATCGTACTTATCGGGTATCTCTGGCTTGAATGTGCGAACAGACGGCCAATGGACTTGCTGTAGCTCACGAGTAAAGGCAGGGCAACCAACCTCGAAAGGTAGGCACCCACCAATACCGAGGGCAGGCTTGTCGACGTCAGGGCCATCGCACCCATCGGTCCGGTGGTGGTTGTCGCGGCGTCGCTCAACGATGATGTCCGCGTATCCCCCTCCCCCTCGCCTTTCCTCCGGGGCTCTCCGTCAGCCTGGATGTGCTCGAGGGTCAGAAGAGGCCATCAAGACGTCATCAGGTTCTTGATTCTGTTGCGCTTGCGCTGGCTGCCGTGGCGGGGACTGCACCGTGGGGGTGGCCCCCTCCGTACGGCCAGCAACACGAGCCGTCGTCGTCGCCTGGGGAGGCCGTGGCGGGCCAGCTCACTGCAAGCCCCTAGCCTCGGCAAAACCAAGCAGGCTCTGGATGGTGGCATGCCATTCGTCCATCTGCTCAACCGCTGGCAGAAACCTTAGCAACAACTGAGCCCGCGCCATGGCTTCTATAGCAGTACTTGGCATGGGTGATTGTCGGAGTAAATAACCACGGGTAGCCTTATCCGCTCCCCTGGTTCTTCAAAACAAACAGGCCGATTGCGCCCCTCAAGCATCCAAGACGAAGGGTCGCCTTCTCATGGCCGGCTGGTCCAGTGGCCGGCTGTAGGAAGGCGGCAAGGTTCAAAAAGCCACCCTGAAGCGGGCTGACTCCTCGCAGGCGGCCACCAGAGTAGCCGACTCCTAGCAGGCGGCCTGGCATACACCCTCAAAGTTTGCACCCACATAACAGCGACAAGACGGGGCGTGGCTACAGTGAAGCCTGCCACCCCCGAATCCCGGAGAGAGCGTGGCCACAGTGCACCGTACCGGGCGGCCATCCCTCGCCCGGCGCGGCACTGTTGCCATGTTGACCATGACGTCACCCATGACAAGCTGTCAGTACGGCCCGCAGGCGGTGGGCCCCTCCTACCAGAGAGCCGGGAGGCCGGCTCCCAACAGCCGGCCTACCCTCGCCATAGAAGTTTGTGCACCATTAAGCAAATAAGACGGGGTAAGGCTACAGTGAATGCGCGCCAGGCGGTGGCACTGTAGCCATGCTAGCCCCGACAAAGCCATCGTCGTCAGGGGCAAGGCTACAGTAATGAGCAGCCGACAGGGTCCACAGGCGGTGGGCCCAGCCGGTCGGCCAAGAGGCCAGCAGCCGGCGGGACCCACCAGTCGGCGGGCCCCAGTGGCCGGCGGAGAAGCCAGCGCCCATAGACACTGACAGTCTGGACCCACACCCAACCGGATTACCATTGTACCCCTGGGGGGTAGGCCTATATAAACCCCCCAGGTCACCCATGCAAAGGGTTGATCCATGAGAACTACACACACCACATAGAGAGAAGAGGAGAGCTAGCCTTGCCCTTCTTCTTCCTCTAGCCGAACAGCTCAAGGACCCTCTTGTAGCTACTTACTGATTTAGTGATCATGCGGAGACCCCACAGAGCAGGACTAGGGGTGTTATCTCCTAGGAGAGCCCCCAAGCTGGGTAAGATTCGCCGGCGTGCATGTCTTCGGCTTATCCCGTTTCCGGGCACTGACGATGTATTACTGGCTCCCACTATGAGTAGCCATCCTTTGGCATATGTCGCACCTACCACCCGACATTTGACGCACACCGTGCGGCCAGGTGCACTGTCGTCCGGAGACCTACTCTGGACGGGAACCCTCTTCCTTCCTAGCGAGCATAGCCAGCCCGGCATGCCCGATGGCGCTTGCCCCGACATGCTGCATGGCGTCCATGCCGCCTGCGTAGCGAGCTGCCTCGTCGATCTTGTCGGTGAGGTCTGCCTCTCCGACGAGCCCGCGCCAGACGTGGGTGCAACCAGCTCCGAGAGTTGCCTCATCAACCTCCTTGGCAAGCTCGACAATGCCAGCGAGCGTCCGACCTGGAGTCGATCGGCTCCACCGACCCGATGCTCGTCGACTCCGACACATCATCCCTTGACGCCTTCCCCACCAATGTGGTGGTCATCGATGATCCCCTTCCTCGTGCCGACATTGGCGGCAGCACCTTCACCGACGTGCTGGTCATCAGCAAAAGTGCCGCCTCCGGCGAGAACGCCCACGACACTCTGCAGACGGCGCTGCACGACCCGTCCGCACCATTTCCGGCTGACGCCGACGCCAACACGCTAGAGGCCCACCGCCTTGCCCTTGTCGAGAACGGCAAGAAGATAGCCTCCATGAGACGCCTCACTAAGGCTTATCAGCGCGAGGTTGACCGTGCCGCCTCCGGCATGCCGGCTGCTGGTAGGCCCAGCCGGCTTGCCGCAATCAAGAAGCGCGGCGCTGCCATCGCCAGCATGCTGGGGGCCGACCGCTCAGTCTACGCCACACCCCTCGAGAACCTACGCGCCGCTCAGGTGGCAGCAGATGAGGTGGAAGGTTTGGATGGTGATGAGCTATGATGCATGACAAGACACGTCCAGCAGCTCATCGACGCGGCCGCGGAACGGCAAGAAGCCGGCTCCCGCGCCGAGAGCCCTCCCCCTCGCCAAGAGCACGGCGCGACCTCCTGGGCGCCGACTTCAGGCGGTGCCCGCGAGCGAAAAGATAAGGAGCCGGCTGCTAGCTGTAGTCGGACACGCCTCACCATCGAGCGCGACGCAGAAGGCCGCCCCCGAGCCGTGGAGCAGTGAGGCGATAACCCGCCTCCTCCTTCGCCCCACGGGGAGAGATATCCCTCCTCGCTGCATGTTGAGCACCCGACGCTCTACGGCTGGCTGGGCCGCTGTGAAGGAATCGACGAGAATGATTCCCGTCATCGGATCGACCGCCTAGCGTGATCCCTGGCACTAAAAGAAGAAGATGATGTCAGCCTGCCTTGTTTCGGCCCCCGCATTCGCGACGAGCCCTTTCCCAAAGGGTTCTTGCTCCCAAGAGACACGCCCAAGTATAACGGCTCGGTGAAGCCGGAAGACTGGCTGATAGACTACTCCACTGCAGTCAACATAGTAAACGGCAACAGGCGCGTTGCCATGAAGTACGTCCCCCTCATGCTTCAAGGCACGTCACACACCTGGTTGACCAGCCTCAAGCCTTACAGCGTCAATAGCTAGCTGGACTTCACAGAAGTCTTCATCCACAAATTCACCAGCACGTACAAGCGGGCGCCCAATCCACGGCAACTTTCCCCTGTGCGTCCAAGGCCCGACCGAGTCTAGCCGTGACTACTTGACGCGCTGGGCCGAGCTCTACAACTCCTGCGAAGGGGTGCACGAGGTGCAAGCTATAGAGTACTTCACTGCCGGGTGCCGAGAAGGCACCCTCCTCAAGCACCGACTCCTCTGCAACGAGCCAGCCACACTCGACGAGTTGCTGATCATAGCAGACAAGTACGCCACTGCTGACTCCTCAATGAAGTCGGAGCTCCGGGTGGACGCCTCTGGAAAGGTGCTCCCTCCGGCTCCGAAAACGCCGGCTGGTGACACCAATCGGCGCCCGCATCAGAACGATAACAAATGCAAGGCCCCGATGCCGACTTCCACCAGCCAGCAAGTGGCAACAGTTGAGGATCAGCAGCCAGAAGGGCAGCCCATACCCAAGCGTCAGAAAGGCGGCAGGCCGTCTTGGCAGCCTGCTTTCTCCTACGAGCAGACCCTTGATGCCCCCTGCAAGTTCCACAGCGGTGCGAAGCCGTCCAACCACATAACCCGGAAGTTCCATTGGCTCACCCGAATCTCCAAAGGCGAAGGGTTGCTACCTCCTCCGCCTGCTGGCCAGCCGCCTCCGGCTCCTCAGCAGCCGACCGCCCGCCCAGCAGTCGTAGCCATCCAAGACGAGTTCCCTGAAGAACACGTAGCCTATGTCGTCTTTACAAGCCAAGTTGACGACAGGCGCA
Organism: Triticum dicoccoides; assembly: GCF_002162155.2. Taxonomy (NCBI): domain Eukaryota; kingdom Viridiplantae; phylum Streptophyta; class Magnoliopsida; order Poales; family Poaceae; genus Triticum; species Triticum dicoccoides. Next base: position 224,417,556 of record NC_041389.1, on the reverse strand, counting down.
GCCGGCGTTGGCAGCACCAAGAAGTGAATGTTGTCGCCTCCAGAGTTCCAGAGTTCATGCACTGGTCTGAGAAGCCATCAGCTGGAGCCGAGCTGATCACCTAGAGGTGATGCCTTCTCCTGGTTCTTACACCTTGGTGTTGGATGCCACCTTTGCATTAGAGAGGCAGGCCGCTCGTTTCTCCCGAGTTCTGATTGACGGCGGAAGCAGTATCAACATCATGTACCTTGACACCATGGAGAAGCTGAACATCAAGACGAAGCAGCTCTTGCCCAGTCGGACTGTCTTCCATGGCATTGTACCCGGCCTTTTATGCTCACCAATCAGCAAGATCAAGATAGATGTCGTCTTCGAAGACAAAGATCACTTCCGCCGTGAAGCAGTTTGGTTTGAGGTAGTGGATCTAGAGAGCCCTTATCACGCTTTACTTGGCCGACCTACCCTGGCCAAGTTCATGGCGGTGCCCCACTATGCCTACCTCAAGATGAAGATGTCGAGCTCCAAGGGCATCATCACCATAGTCGGAGACTACAAGAAGTCCTCTGCATGCGCTGCAGCCAGCAGCTGGCTGGCCGAGTCCCTCGTGATTGCTGCTGAGAAAAAGATCATTAACCGGGTTGTGGCCATGGCCGGCAAGCAGCCGGACCTGTCGCCCGATCCCAAGGAGTCGGAAGCTCAGGGCTCCTTCCAGCCGGCCAAGGAAATAAAGAAGATACCTCTAGACCCGGAGCACCCGGAGAGGTTCGTCGTTGTAGGAGCAAACCTGGATAGCAAATAGGAAAGCGAGCTCGTCGATTTTCCTCTGTGAGAATCAGGATATCTTTACATGGTCCCCCAAGGACATGTCGGGTGTTCCGACGGATTTCGTCGAGCACAAGCTACATGTCCAAGCAGATGCAAAACCAGTCAAACAGCCCCTCCGCCGACTGTCGGAAGAGAAGAGAAGAATTGTTGGTGAAGAGATAGCCTAGCTTCTGGCAGCCGGCTTCATTATGGAAGTGTTCTTTCCAGAGTGGCTTGCCAACCTAGTCCTTGTACTGAAGAAGAACAAGAAGTGGCGCATGTGTATACATTATACCAGCCTCAACAAAGCTTGCCCCAAAGATCCGTTTGCTTTGCCCCGGATTGATCAAGTGATAGACTCCACAGCCTGATGCGAGCTGTTGAGTTTCTTGGATGCCTACTCCGGTTACCATTAGATCAGGTTGGATCCAGCTGACCGCCTGAAAACCGCCTTCATCACACCATTCAGAGCTTTCTGCTACCTGACTATGACATTCGGCCTAAGAAATGCAGGTGCTACTTTTCAGCGTTGCATGCATAAATGCCTCCTCAAGCAACTCGGTAGAAGTGCCCACGTCTATGTAGACGATATTGTGGTGAAGACGGAGTAGCGTGGCACCCTGCTGGAAGATCTCAAGGAAACATTTGACAACTTCCACCGTTTTTAGATCAAGCTCAACCCTGAGAAATGCGTGTTCGGGGTACCAGCTGGCCAGCTCCTTGGCTTCCTGGTCTCTGAACGCGGCATTGAGTGCAACCCAGTGAAGATCGAGGCCATAGAAAGGATGGAGATTCCCACCCAGCTGCGAGACGTCCAGAAGTTCACCGGGTGCCTGGCTTCCCTTAACCGCTTCATCAGTCGGCTAGGGGCGAAGGCTCTTCCCCTGTATCAACTCATGAAGAAAACCACTCACTTCGAGTGGAACGACCAGGCGGACAAAGCTTTTCACCAGTTGAAGAAGATGCTGATCACGCCGCCTGTCCTGTCGGCTCCGACTGACAAAGAGCCCATGCTCCTTTATATTGCCGTAACAAGCTGGGTGGTCGGCACTGTCATCGTGGTTCAGCGCCCAGAAGAAGGCAAAGCTCAGCTGGTCCAGAGGCCGGTGTATTACTTGAGCAAAGTACTATCAACCTCGAAGCAGAACTATCCCCACTACCAGAAGATGTGCTATGGCGTGTACTTTGCCGCCAAGAAGCTCAAGCCCTACTTTCAAGAGCACCCCATCACGGTCGTTTGCACTGCCCCGCTTGCCGAGATCATGGGCAGCTGGGATGCATCTGACCGGGTGGCCAAGTGGGCCATTGCGCTGGCTCCTTGTACCATCTTCTACCAGCCTCGCACCGCCATCAAGTCCCAAGTATTGTTCGACTTCCTCGTCGACTGGGCCGAGACCCAGAACCTGCCACCAGCACCCGACTCCACCCATTGGCAGATGCACTTTGACGGATCCAAGATGCACACTGGTTTGGGAGCCGGCATCGTCCTCACCTCTCGCAAAGGCGACAAGCTTAGATACACATTGCAAATCCAGTTTGCCGCCTCCAACAATGTGGCCGAGTATGAGGCGCTCATACATGGGCTCCGGCAGGCCAAACAACTCAGCATCCGCCGGATCCTGTGCTATGGCGACTCAGACTTGGTGGTCCAAAAATCGTCTGGTGATTGGGACGCCAAGGATGCAAACATGGCGAGCTACCGTTTCCTTGTTCAGCAACTCAGCGGATATTTTGAAGGGTGCGAGTTAATCCATGTGCCACGGGCCGACAACGAGCAAGCAGATGCCCTAGCACGAATCGGCTCCACCCGGCAAGCTGTACCAACTGGCGTCTCCCTTTAGCACCTCCTCAAGCCATCTATCAAGCCATCTCCAGAGTCAGATTCTATCTTCGTGCCGCCTGACCCCGATGTAGTCGGATCCGACTTGGGGAATGCGGCAGGCGGCTCGGGGACGTCGGCAGGCGGCTCGGGGACTGCTACGGTCATACCTGGCCCGAGGACTGCAGCAGTCGGCCCGGGGACTTCAACGACACAGCAGGTGGTGGCTGACTCCAACCCACCACCTTCCAACCCAACCGCCCTAGTCGCAATAGCCGTGTTGGCAATAGAAGAAGTCATAGCTCCATCATGGGCCCAGCCCATCCTTAACTTTCTGGCGAACAGAGAGCTGCCGACTGACGAGATCTCAGCAAGACAAGTTCAATGTCGAGCTAGAGCCTACACAATAGTGAACAGAGAGCTCGTTAGGCACAGCGTGACTGGAGTCTTCCAGCGTTGCGTCGAGCTAGAGAAGGGCATTGCAATCCTCAAAGACATCCATCAAGGCGAGTGCGGCCACCACGCGGCCTCAAGATCACTTGTCGCCAAAGCTTTCCGCCATGGTTTCTTCTGGCCGACTGCTTTGGAAGACGCCAAAGAGTTGGTCAAACACTGCAAAGGGTGCCAAGTTTCAGCTCCAAGCAACACCTGCCGACTTCTGCACTCAAGACCATCCCCCTCACCTGGCCCTTTGCCGTCTAGGGGCTGTACATGGTGGGCCCATTCAAGACGGCACGCGGCGGCATGACGCATGTGCTTGTTGCCGTAGACAAATTCACCAAGTGAATTGAAGCAAAGCCAATCAAGAAGTTGAATGGGCCGACTGTTGTGACCTTCATCGTAGATATCACCACCCGGTATGGCATACCACATAGCATCATCACCGACAACGACACAAATTTTGCCAAAGGAGCATTAGCTCGTTTCTGTACGACACAGGGCATCCGGCTAGACTTAGCGTCCGTTGCCCATCCATAGTCAAACGGCCAAGTCGAGCGAGCAAACGGCCTCATCCTCTCTGGCATCAAGCCCCGACTAGTTGAACCACTCGAGCGTTTGTTCGGCTACTAGCTCGAGGAGCTGTTGCCGTCCTCTGGAGCCTGTTCACCACTCCGAACAAGTCAACCGGCTTCACTCCCTTCTTCCTTGTGTATGGTGCCGAGGTTGTCATCCCAACTGACATCGAGTTCGACTCACCTCGAGTCACCATATACACGAAAGCGGAGGCGAAGGATGCGCGAGCAGACGGTGTTGATCTGCTGGAAGAGGGCCGGCTGTTAGCACTCAGTCGGTCCGCCATCTACCAGCAGAGCGTGCGCCGCTACCACAGTCGGAAGGTCAAGCCAAGATCCTTCCAAGAGGGCGACCTTGTGCTTCGGCTGATCCAGCAAACAGCCGGCCAGCACAAGCTCTCGGCCCCTTGGGAAGGCCCCTTCGTCATCAGCAAGGCCTTGGGTAACGACTCCTACTACCTGATCGACGCATAGAAACCCAAGGCACGCAAGAGAGATGATTCCGGCAAGGAGTCGGAACACCCATGGAACGCCAATCTCCTTCGAAGATTTTACAGTTAATGCAGTTTGTACCATGCTATCTTTTGTATTAAGTACAAGACATCAGGTCCCCCGAGGAGCACTCGGTGACTACCCTCTTTTATCTATATGATGAGTATTATGCCTATGAATGTGTTAGTACATTTGTTCTTTCGTCTTGCACCGAGTTCGACCAGTCGGCCCGGGGACTTGCCGCCTTGAATTATGTTAAGCACTACCTGCAGTCAGACAAGTAGTGTGCCAGCATCTAAGCCCTCTCTTGCTGAAAGTCGCAGCTCGCAGAAGCGGTTGTTCGGCTGGCAAGAGTCAAAGGCAGGAAATGATGCCCACATGAAAAATGGCTAAGGACCAATGAGCCTACATAGCACAAGCTGGCTCCCCACCTTGCCGACCAATTGCTAAGCAGCCGATCGGACGGCTTCCCACTCACCTTGCCACAATCTAAGAAGGCTGAAGTACTTGCCCTCCCAAACAACCAAGTATTTTCCCAGCCACAGACTGCAGAGCAGCTGTTCGACTGGGAAGACGGCGACCAAGGGAGGGCGGCAAAGGAAAAATCCAAAAAAAGATTAAAAGCAAGTAAAGTCGGAATCCGACACCAGCATAGCACATGCAAGATAATATTTACACAAAAGGCCTTCAAAGGCCAGAATTCAACATAGTTTGAATACACCCCCAGTGGGTGGAACTGCGCAAATTTAATGGACATTGTTCAAAAGATTGACGAGCATGAAGACAAAGATAAAATTGGCCGCTTAGACCAAGGGAGCAACATGAGAGCTCGTCAGGTCGGTGGAGACGGCGGAGCTGGCTGGTGGAGTGGCCGGGTGGCGAGTCTCGGCTTGATCATCGGCAGCAGTAGTCGGCGTGTTCGCGTGTGCCTCGTTTCTGGAGGCACGGTCAGGCTAAGGTTGGCCGGCCGCCCCACCGTCTAGCGCGGCATCTTCACCGTCCTCGTCCTCCTCGTCCTCACCATCGTCGCTGGAGTCGATCTCCTCTGCTGAGTCCTCGCCGTCCGCCGGGTTCAGCCCAAACCAGTCCGCTGGCAACTCAACGCCATCGTCGTTCAAGTTGGGGATGAAGACGCTGGTGTGGGTGTAGTCGGCAATCGCCGTGGCGCGATGAATGATAGCCGGCCGAGCCACCACCAACTCCTCGTTGGACTCCTGCCGGAACATGGCCAACTGAAGTCGAAAAAACACTGATTGAATGTGGCCAACCATTTGAAATTGCATTTCCGTTTGATATCCAGCCCAGGGTATGATACGTCTCCAATGTATCTATAATTTTTGATTGCTCCATGCTACTTTATCTACTGTTTTGGACTATATTGGGCTTTATTTTCCACTTTTATATTATTTTTGGGACTAACCTATTAACCGGACGCCCAGCCCAGAATTGCTATTTTTTTGCCTATTTCAGTGTTTCGAAGAAACGGAATATCAAATGGAGTCCAAACGGAATGAAACCTTCGGGAACGTGATTTTCTCACCGAACGTGATCCAGGAGACTTGGACCCTACTCCAAGAAGTAACAGAGGCGGTCACGAGGGTGGGCCCCCCCAGGGCGCGCCCCCCTACCCCGTGGCCCCCTGTTGCTCCACCGACGTACTCCTTCCTCCTATATATACCTACGTATCCCCAAACGATCAGAACAGGAGCCAAAAACCTAATTCCACCGCCGCAACCTTCCGTATCCACGAGATCCCATCTTGGGGCCTGTTCCGGAGCTCCGCCGGAGGGGGCATCCACCACATAGGGCTTCTACATCAACACCATAGCCCCTCCGATGAAGTGTGAGTAGTTTACTTCAGACCTTCGGGTCCATAGCTAGTAGCTAGATGGCTTCTTCTCTCTTTTTGGATCTCAATACAATGTTCCCCCCCTCTCTCGTGGAGATCTATTCGATGTAATCTTCTTTTTGCGGTGTGTTTGTTGAGGCCGATGAATTGTGGGTTTATGATCCAATTTATCTATGAACAATTCTTGAATCTTCTCTGAATTCTTTTATGTATGATTGAGTTATCTTTGCAAGTCTCTTCGAATTATCCTTTTGGTTTGGCCAACTAGATTGGTAGTTCTTGCAATGGGAGAAGTGCTTAGCTTTGGGTTCAATCTTGCAGTGTCCTTTCGCAGTGACAGAAGGGGCAGCGAGGCACGTATTGTATTGTTGCCATCGAGGATAACAAGATGGGGTTTTTATCATATTGCATGAATTTATCCCTCTACATCATGTCATCTTGCTTAAGGCGTTACTCTGTTTTTAACTTAATACTCTAGATGCATGCTGGATAGCGGTCGATGAGTGGAGTAATAGTAGTAGATGCAGAATCGTTTCGATCTACTTGTCTCGGACGTGATGCCTATATACATGATCATACCTAGATATACTCATAACTATGCTCAATTCTGTCAATTTCTCAACAGTAATTTGTTCACCCACCGTAGAATATCTATGCTCTTGAGAGAAGCCACTAGTGAAACCTATGGGCCCCGGGTCTATTCTCATCATATCAATCTCTATCGTTTTATTACTTGCTTTGTTTTTACTTTGCCTTTTACTTTTTACTTTGCATCTATCTATCAAAAATACCAAAAATATTATTTATCATCTCTATCAGATCTCACTCTCGTAAGTGACCGTGAAGGGATTGACAACCCCTAATCGCGTTGGTTGCGAGTAGATATCATTTTGTGTAGGTACGAGGGACTTGTGCGTGGTCTCCTACTGGATTGATACCTTGGTTCTCAAAAACTGAGGGAAATACTTACGCTACTTTGCTGCATCATCCTCTCCTCTTCGGGGAAATCCAACGCAGTGCTCAAGAGGTAGCAAGAAGAATTTCTGGCGCCGTTGCCGGGGAGGCTCACGCAAGCAAGTCAACAATACCAAGTACCCATCACAATCCCTATATCTCGCATTACATTATTTGCCATTTGCCTCTTGTTTTCCTCTCCCCCACTTCACCCTTGTCGTTTTATTCGCCCTCTCTTTCCCAATCTCCTTCTCTCTTTTCTGTTTGCCTTCTTCCTCGTCCGTCTATTTGCTCGTGTGTTAGTTTGCTTGTTTAACACGATGGCTCTACCTAGATTTGGTGACCTTCACCTTAAAAGGCTAGAGGAGATCGAAAGTAATGTCAGAAAGTTTATGGTTTTGCAATTTGAGCATAATAATTTCTTTAGAAATGAGCTTAAGGAACAAAAAAGTTTTATGAGTTATATGAATAAAGAACTCGATGATATGTCTAAAGAATTTGATGGTATAAGAGCCCAAATTGCTCGTCTTGAAAAGATGACCGCTGAAATTTCGGATATGAAGCTACCTTAGTCAATAAGATGGCCGCTAAACCGAATTCCTATGAAAATCAAGATGAAGATCTAAAAGTTATTGATATGTCCCCCATTAAATCTTTGTTTTGCAATATGAATCTTGATGAAATTGAATATGATCTTCCTTTACCTAGAAGGCGTTCTAAGAATTCAGAGTTTCTAGATCTTCAGCCCCTCGAGGCAATCCACCCACAAACTGGAGTAGGGTATTACACCGCAAGGTGGCCCGAGCCAGTATAAACCCCTGTTTCTCTTGTTCTTCGGGTTCATCAAGCTAGGTCGTGGAATCGTTGAGCGTGCGAGTTGGGGAGAGAGTGTTCTTCGTGCGACCCTAGAGTTCGAAACTCTCAAGGGTTTGCCGGAACCCGTGATTTGACATAATCTTATAAGCAAGCATTAAGCATAAATAACACCGAATAATGCACCATAAGTAGGATATAATTTCATTGCATGATTATTGACTTTCGTACTTGCATAGGGAATCACAAACCTTAACACCAATATTCTTACTAAAGCATAATTACTCATCATTATAACTCACATATCACATCATCATATCTCAAAAGTATTACTAAGAATCAAGTTTATTTTGTCCAATGATCTTCATGAAAGTTTTTATCATATCCTTCTTGGATATCTATCACTTTGGGACTAATTTTTATGTGTTGCTTTTCATAAGCTCAAACAAATATAAGTGAAGATCATGAGCATAATTTTTCTTTCTTTCTCTCAAATTAATTTAAGTGAAGCAAGAGAGAATTTCTTCAAAATTTACTAACTCTCAAATAAATCTAAGCGAAGTAAGAGAGCATTTCTTCAAAAATACTAAAGCACACCATGCTCAAAAAGTATAAGTGAAGTACTAGAGCAAGTCCATTGCTCATAAAAATTTAAGTGAAGCATAGAGAGCAATTATAACAAGTCATGACATAATTTTGGCTCTCTCAATTAGATGTGTCAAGCAAGGGATCAAGACTTAAAACACAAAATAAAGCAAGCAAAGACTCATATCATACAAGATGCTCCAAGCAAAACACATATTATGTGACGAATAAAAATATAGCTTCGAGTAAAATACCGATGGTCGCTAGAAGAAAGAGGGGATGCCACTCGGGAGCATCCCCAAGCTTAGTTGGTTGTTCATTTTTGGATAATATCTTGGGATGTCGGGGCATCCCCAAGCTTAAGCTCTTCTATCCTTTATTCCTTCATCCATCGTAAGATAACCCAAAACTTGAAAACTTCAATCACACAAAACTCAACAAAACCTTCGTCAGATCCGTTAGTGAAAGAAAAATAAACCACTACTATATGTGCTGTGTCAAATCAATTCTTATTTTTTTGCATTATATCTACTGTATTCCAACTTTTCTATGGCAAATACTCATCAAAGAAAACCGTAGAGCCATCAAAATAAGCACACAACGCAAAGAAAACAGAATCTGTCAAAACAGAACAGTCTGTAGCAATCTGACTATTTAGAAAACTTCTGTAACTTCAAATATTCATGAAGATATCCAGACGATGATCATTATATAGGCATCACGTCCAAGATTAGTAGACCGACTCCTGCCTGCATCTACTACTATTACTCCACACATCGACCGCTATCCAGCATGCATCTAGTGTATTAAGTTCATGGAAAAATGGAGTAATGTAATAAGAACAATGACATGATGTAGACAAGATCTGTTTATCTATTTCATAGATATAGATCTCGTTGTTTTATCCTTAGTAGCAACGATACATACGCGTCGGTTCCCTTTTTGTCACCGGGATCAAGCACCGTAAGATCGAACCCACTACAAAGCACCTCTTCCCATTGCAAGATAAATAGATCAAGTTGGCCAAACAAAACCCAAATATCAGAGAAGAAATATGAGGCTACAAGCAATCATGCATAAAAGAGATCAAAGAAACTCCAATACTTTCATGGATATAAAAAGATAGATCTGATCATAAACTCAAAGTTCATCGATCCTAATACACACACCGCAAAAAGAGTTACATCATATGGATTTCCAAGAGACCATTGTATTGAGAATTCAGAGAGAGAGAGAGATGAAGCCATCTAGCTACTAACTATGGACCCGATGGTCTACAAAGAACTACACACGCATCATCGGAGAGGCACCAATGAAGGTGGTGAACCCCATCCGAGATGGTGTCTAGATTGGATCTGGTGGTTCTGGACTCTACGGCGGCTGGATGAATATTCCGTCGACTCCCCTAGGGTTCTGGAAATATTGGGGTATTTATAGAGCAAAGAGGCGGTCCGGGGGGCACCCGAGGTGGGCACAACCCACCAGGGCACGCTTGGGCCTCCTGGCGTGCCCTGGTGGGTTATGCCCCCCTCGGGGCACCCCCCCTAGGCACAGCCAGGGCCCATTATGTTCCTTCTGGTCCATAAAAATTGTCCATGAAGTTTCAAGACATTTGGACTTCGTCTGATATTGATTTCCTGCGATGTAAAAAACATGCAGAAAAAACAACTAGCGCTTGGCACTATGTCAATAGGTTAGTACCAAAAAATGATATAAAGTGACTATAAAATGATTGTAAAACATCCAAGATTGATAATATAACAACATGGAACAAGCAAAAATTATAGATACGTTGGAGACGTATCAAATCCCACCAAATAAATCTCCATCTTTAGCATTAAGATGTAGCCTCCTAGCAATAATGGCCCCCAAGTTATAGTGCTTATCGCCTAACACCGCACACTTGAGGATACTAAGATCTGGAATGCAAAGGTGGCTATGCTCATGTTTACTGTTAATGCATCTACCTGTAAAGAGAGCAAAGTAATGTATGGCAGGAAAGTGAATGCTCCCTATGGTTTCCTGTGTGATATTTTTAGTTTCTCCAACGGTGATGCTAGCAAGGAAGTCATTGTATTCAGATTTGTGAGGTTCACGAAGAATACCCATTGTGGGATTTTGCATGCATCACAAAAATCTTATAGGTCCATAGTATAAGATTCATCATAAAGATCAAACAAGACAATATGAGTATTACGCTTAGATGAACTCAAACCTCCGCACAAAGGAATCAGTGAGATAATAATATTGTAGGCACTTGTCTGATAAGAAGTCCTCAAGGCCGGCATTTTATATGTACGCATAGAATTCATCCTTAAAACCCGCATGAACCATAAATTCATCTGATGGCCATTCACACGGCTTCACTTGACCTTCCCTCGGTGGTTCAAGGTCCGGTTCGCGTATCACGCGCCTTGGTGCTTGCTTCCTCGAAGAACCACCTTGGTACATTTTCCTGGACATTTTTCTTCCTCTGAATTTTTTTGAAATTTTTAGTGACTCAAAATAAAAGTGAACCAAACTCAACAAAATTGATAGCAACTACTCCTACAAGTGCCTAGAGGCCATATCATGCATCAAAACTACTTTGGACCATATAAATTTGACATGCAAGCTCAAGAACAAGGTCACCACAACAGCAAAAAATTGCAATAAATAAAGCAATAGAACAAAAACTAATTGGACCATTGGAGGAGTCACATACTGAAGAACAATCCCCCAAAGCATTTTTGTGATTGGAGCTTTGAGCAAGGAGATCGAAAATGGCAGCAAAATGAGCAAGAACACGAGTTTGAGCTATGGAGTGATTTTTTCTACAGGAAGGAGTGGATGGGTGCTGGAATAAGTGGAGGGGGGCCACATGGGGCCCACAAGGACAGGGGGCACGCCCAGGGGGTAGGGCGCACCCTCCACCCTTGTGGCCAGCTGGTGAGGCCCCCTGGTGTGTGTTCAGTGCCAGAAATTCTTAAATATTCTATAAAAATCATACTAAATTTTTAGGGCATTTGGAGAACTTTTATTTTTGGGACATTTTTTATTGCACGGATAATTCAAAAAACAGACAGAAAATACTATTTTTTTTCTTTATTTATTCTAAATAACAGAAAGTACAAGATGGGTATAGAGAGTTGTGCCTTCTAAATTCAACCATCTCATGCACATCAAAAGGAATCTAGTAACAAGGTTGATCAAGTCTTATTAACAAACTTCTTCCGAGTGACATGAAACCGGAGAATTTTCGAATAATACTAGGTTACCTCAACGGGGATATGCAGTTCCCCAACAATAAGAATATCATATTTCTATTTGATAGTGGGAAGAGGGAATTCAAAACCTCCAATAGTAATAGTTGAAACTTTTCTAATAGAATTGATACTATGAACTTGAGGTTGTTTCTTCGGGAAGTGTACCGTATGCTCATTACCATTAACATGAAAAGTGACATTGCCTTCATTGCAATCAATAACAGCCCCTGCAGTATTCAAAATGGGTCTACCAAGAATAATTGACATACTGTCGTCCTCGGGAATATCAAGAATAACAAAGTCTATTAAGATAGTAACATTTGCAACTACAACATGCACATCCTCACAAATATCAATGGGTATAGGAGTTGATTTATTAGTCATTTGCAAAGAAATTTCAGTAGGTGTCAACTTATTCAATTCAAGTATATGATACAAAGGGAAAGGCATAACACTAACACCGACTCCAAGATCACATAAAGTGGTTTTAACATAGTTTCTTTTAATGGAGCATGGTATAGTTGGTACTCCTGGATCTCAAAGTTTCTTTGGTATTCCACCCTTAAAAGTACAATTAGCAAGAATGGTGGAAATTTTAGCTTCTGGTATCTTTCATTTATTAGTAATAATATCCTTCATATACTTAGCATAAGGAGGCATTTTAAGCATATCAGTATGTCACATCCCTAGCTTCTGGTTTGCTCTGAGCTAGCTAGTCATGTGTTGCATCATGTTTAAATTTCAGTTAAACCTGAAATGGGGATTGTTTAAACCCTAGCACCAAATGAATTCAAATAGGCTCAAATAAAATCATTTTCAATAAACCCAAAATGCCTTTGAAAATGTTCATGATTTCTGATAAAGGTGAAAACCTCTGCCAAAAATGATGAACATATTTATAGGTCATTTCTGGATTTTTGAATTAACTCATATTGTATTTGAATTGGGGCATTTAAATCTTATAAATATTTTAAATGCTCTAATAATTCTGAAACTAGTTGAGGGCTGTTGGAAATAATTTCAACAGTGCCACAAATATTTTCAGGATTTTTAATAATGCTCTGGCATTTTTAATAAAGCCAAAACAATTACAGAAAATAGAAAACAAATATATATAGAAGAAGAAGTAGAAACTTACCTGGCGCCCACCAACCGGCCCAGCTCCTGTGCTGGCCCAGCGCTGTACAGCCCAGCCCACCACCGCCAATTCCCCTGTCGCCTTCCTCCTCTGCCAGGAGGACGCGCGTGTGGCCGACGCACGCACGCACGCGCCCCGGCCACCTCCTCCCTCCTAGCCTGCCTGGCTCCCCCTCGTCGCGCCTAGACGACACCAGCGCAACAACTAGACGACCTGGACCTTCCTCTCTTCCCTGAACGCTCTCCCCCTCTTCTGTTTCTCACACCCGAGCGGAGATCGCCGTCGCCGACGCCGTTTGCCATGGCCACCATGCCCCCCTCGCCTCCCCACGCTGTCCACGGTCTCCGCCATCGTCCGCCGCTTCGCCCCACCCTGGCCCCGAGTGCTGGGACAGCCTGCGTCGACGGCTGCCTCATCTTCTTCTTCCTCGATCGCCGGAAGCCGCACGCGCCGATTCGCCGCCATCTCCGCCTCCCCGAGCTCGTCGTCTACCTCATCCGACCCACCATGAGCTCCCGCACGCTTTGCCCCTAACCCCGTGGCTTGCCGCTCTCCATAGCCGTCGATTCGTAGCTGGCCGTAGCACGCCGCCGCTTGAGCTCGTTGTCGGCGTAGCTCCGGTGACCATTTGGTCACCCTGGCATGCCTAACTTGCTCCCCGCATCACGTAGCGCTCTGCTAGCTCTTCACCTTGCTCATTTGCACACCGTAGCACTAACCCGCACCAACCCCGAACTCCGGCAGCCGCCGCGGGCTCCACTCCGGCGAACTCCGGCCACCCCAGCTCCAGCCGCTGCCACGAGTGGATGCGGGCGAGTTCCAGCTCCACGTAGATGCCCTCAGCACGCCCAGCCGCGGCCTGTAGCGCCGCCCCGACCAACTCCGGCGAGTTCTGCCATCGTTGTGGTCGCCGGCGTCACCTGCTGACGTGGCGCCGGTTAATTAGCGCTAATGACCCAGCTAACCACCCCCTGGTGCCACTGCCATGTGGGCCCCGGTGCCAAAATTAATTAGCTTAATTTTTGTTTAGATTAGTGCTAATCTTGCGGACCCCACGTGCCAGTTTTGACTTTGACCAAGTCAGCGTTGACCGGTCCCACCTGTCAAACACCCAAACCAGCCTGAGACACTGTCCAGTGGGCCCCACTGGTCAGGTTTGACCCGGACCAGCCCCTTTGACCTGCTGACGTCATGCTTGCACATTGCTGACGCAATAAAGGAATTTCTGTATTAAATCTAATTCAGGAAATTCCAGAAGATGTTTAAAACTTGTAAAAATCATAGAAATTCAACTGTAACTCCAAATGCAAAGATTTATATATGAAAAATGATCAGAAAAATCCAATCTATCCATCTGTACCATTTTCATGCATGTTAGAACAACTTATAGCTGCTGTTTAGCACAAATCATATAAATGGCATTTGAATAATCACATATGGAGTTTGAATTTGAATCTTGTATTCAAACCAACTTCATTTAATCTGTTGCTAGTTGCATTAGCTCAAACCACAGCATATTGCCATGTCATGATCATGCATCATATTGTTGCATTGCATTGATTGTGTTTCCTTCTGTGTTGCCGGTATTTGTCCCCTCTCGATAGACGTGATACCGATGATGAGATCGATGACACCAATGAAGAACTATACTATCTTCAGAAGTGCCAGGCAAGCAAAACCCCCTTGTTCATTTCGATAAAATCCTACTCTCGCGCTCCTGCTCTCTTTTATTGCATTAGGACAACAATGATTCAACTGTTACTTGCTGCGGTAGCTGAACCCCTTTATCCTCTGCATCACCTGTCATTGCCACAGTAAATAGATGAAACCCACTAGCATGAGTAGGAATTGTTTGAGCCCTGGTGTGCCTACTCATTCATGCTTGTTTGTCATGCCTGCTATTGCTTAGAGTTGTGTCAGGTCTGATTCATCCGGGATGAATCAGAGGTGTGTGAACATGTCCTACGGTGTGTGAGCTAAGTGTGTGAACACGATTTGGTAAAGGTAGCGGTGAGAGGCCATGTAGGAGTACATGGTGGGTTGTCTCATTGCAGCCGTCCTCAGGAACTGATTTCTGTGTTTGTGATCCATGATTCAGCTACTACCACGCATTGGGCCCGAAACCAATGGACCCTCTTGGCTTCTTGATCACCCTTGTCCTCTGTACAGGAGTTGCAAGTAGTTTCTGGTGTTTATAGTATGCTGGAGGCCGTGGGCAGCGCTGACCGGAGGGGTGGGCTGTGATGTGGTAGGCACGTGGCCGGGTATACCGGGCGCCCGTTTGGTGTCTCAGAACCCTGTTCACATCGTTTGGGGCTGTGAGCGAAACCCCGGCCGGATCTCCTCATGGATGGAACCCGAATAGGCGATAAACCTGGACTAGAGACTTGAGTGTTTAGGCAGGTCGTGGCCGACACCCACGTTGGGCTTCCGCTTGAAGGTTGCCGAGTACATGTCGTGTAAACGGCGGTAAGTGGTGAGAGCATGTGTGAAGAAGTACACCCCTGCAGGGTTAATATCATCTATTCGAATAGCCGTGTCCGCGGAAAAGGACTTCTAGGTTGCCTGTACAGTTTATAGACAAGTGAAAGTGGATACTTTAAAATGCGCAAGATAAGCTTGAGTGCTATGGATGGCGTTCTCGTAGGGAGACGGGAGTGGATCCATAGTGGTGTATTGGTTGGTGAATATGTGGACTCGTGTGCGCCACCTCAAAAGAGTTACTTGCAGTCGTAGTTCAGGATAGCCACCGAGTCAAAGCTGGCTTGCTGCAGTTAAACCCGACCATCCCCTTTGTTGATAATGATGCATATGTAGATAGTTCTGATGTAAGTCTTGTTGGGTACATTTGTACTCACATTTGCCTATTTTATGTTTTTGCAGAGAGACTTCAGTCTCACTAGTAGTTCCGCGTGGACTTCGACGTTTAGCTTGTTACCTCAGCTACGATCTTGTGCCCTCGGCAGGATCTGGTAGACAGTCAGGCTTCTCAGCCTTTTCATTTATAGATGTCTGTACTCAGACATGATAGCTTCCGCTTGTGATTTGATTTGTATGCTCTGAATGTTGGGTCATGAGACCTATGTTTGTAATATCTCGCTCCTCGGAGCCTAATGAATAAATACTTGAGTCGTAGAGTCATGTTGTGATGCCATGTTGTATTTGCACATATCGAGCATATTGTGTGTATGTTATTGAAATGCTTGGTATGTGTGGGATCTGACTATCTAGTTGTTTATCCTTAGTAGCCCCTCTTACCTGGAAATGTCTCCTAGTGTTTCCACCGAGCCATGGTAGCTTGCTACTGCTCCGGAACACTTAGGCTGGCCGGCATGTGTCCTTCTTCGTTCCTGTGCCTGTCCCTTCGGGGAAATGTCACGCGATGAATACCGGAGTCCTGTTAGCCCGCTACAGCCGGTTCACCGGAGTCCTGCTAGCCCAGTGCTACAGCCTGGATTCACTCGCTGAAGACCGACACTTTTGATGTTGGGTCATGGATGCCTGTCCCTGTAAGTTTGTGCCACTTTGGGTTTATGACTAGCCATGTCAGGCCCGGCTCCTTATCAAATGGATGCTAGCGACACTATCATATACGTGTGCCAGAAGGCGCAAACGGCCCCGAGCAAAGGTAAGGCAACACCAGTGGGAATACCGTGCGTGAGGCCGCAAAGTGATATGAGGTGTTACATGCTAGATCGATGTGACATTGAGTCGGGGTCCTGACACAGTCAAACGCATACGCAAAAAGATAGGTCTAATCATTTTAGCAAAGCGCTCAAAATCCTCATCATCCTTTTTCTTGGATGGCTTAGGAGGAAAGGACATGGGTTTCTGAACCCATGGTTCTCTTTTTCTACCATGTTTCCTAGCAATGAAGTCTATCTTATCATAATGTTGATTCTTTGATTGTGGGTTATCAAGATCAACAGCAGGTTCAATCTCTACATCATTATCATTACTAGGTTGAGCATCAACATGAACATCATTGTTAACATTATCACTAGGTTCATGTTCATCACTAGATTGTGTCTCAGCATCAGAAATAGAAATATCATTGGGATTCTCAGGTGTGTCTACAACAGGTTCACTGGCATGCAAAGTCCTATCACTTTTCTTTTTCTTTTTATTACTAGGACTAGGTGCATCAGTATTAGTTCTCTGAGAATCTTGCTCAACTCTCTTAGGACGGACCTCAGGATACAAAGGTTCCTTGGTCATTTTACCACCTCTAGTCATAACCCTAACATCATTATTATTGTTCTTACTATTCAACTCATTAAGCAAATCATCTTGTGCCTTAAGTACTTGCTCTACTTGAGTTGTAACCATGGAAGCATGTTTACTAATAAGCTTACGATCATTGATAGTTTTACTCATATAATCACCCAAGTGGTCAAGTATGCAAGCATTACGTTTCAATTGTCTACTAAGCATTGAAATTTTCTTGTTTATAATAAAATTATCGAACTCGTCCGAGCATTGACTAGCAGACTTATTATGAGGAATATCACCTTCATCAAATCTATGGAGATCTCTACTACCTGTGTCGGGTTATCAAGACCATGTATTTCCTCAATAGGCGGTAAATTCTTAACATCTTCATCTTTAATACCTTTTTCTTTCATAGATTCCTTTGCCTCTTGCATATCTTCAGGACCGAGAAATAGAAGACCCCTTTTCTTCGAAGTTGGATTAGGAGTTGGTTCAGGAAGTGTCCAATCATTATCATTATTCAACATATTATTCAATAGCAATTCAGCTTGCTCAACAGTTCTTTTCCTGAAAACACAACTAGCACAACTATCCAGGTGATCTCTGGAAGCATATTTTAGTCCATCAAGTATTTCATTTTTCTTGAGAGGATGATCAGGCAAATCATTAAGTAATTGGAGAAGCCTCTCCCAAGCTTGTGGGAGACTCTCTTCTTCAATTTGCACAAAGTTAAATATTTCCCTTAAAGCAGCTTGTTTCTTATGAGCAGGGAAATATTTTGCAAAGAAGTAATAAATTATATCTGGGGACTACACACACAACCAGGAGCAAGGGAATTAAACCATAACTTAGCATCACCCTTTAATGAGAAAGGAAACAATTTGAGAATATAGTAATAGCGGCTTTTTCCCTCATGAGCAAATAGGGTGGCTATATCATTCAATTTAGTAACATGTGCCACAACAGTTTCAGATTCATAACCATAGAAAGGATCAGATTCAACCAAAGTAATTAACTCATGATCGACAGAGAATTCATAATCCTTATTAGTAATAAAGATAGGTGAAGTAGCAAAATTGGGATCATATTCATTCTAGCATTCAAGGATTTTTCTTTCAGCTTAGCTAACAATTTCTTAAGACCCTCTCTATCATTCCAAGCAAAGAAGTCTCTAGCAGTTTCTTCATCCATAACATAACCCTCGGGTACAACAGGCAATTCATATCTAGGGGGGAGAATCATAATCTTCAGTTTCAATAATATCATCAGTTTCAGTAGTTTGATTCTCTCTAAACCTAGCAAGTTGTTCATCAAGAAATTCACCTAGTGGCACAATATTATCAAGTAGAGAAGTAGTTTCATAATAAGCATCATGCATAGCAGAAGTGGCATCATCAATAACATGCAACATATCAGAATCAATAGCAGGTGCAGGTGTCGCAAGTTTATTCAAAACAGAAGGAGAATCGAGTGCAGAGCTAGATGGCAGTTCCTTACCTCCCCTCGTAGTTGAGGGAAAAATCTTGGTTCTTTGATCTTTCAAATTCCTCATAGTGATCAATAGATATAAATACCAAGTGACTCAGAGAATACATCTATGTTCCCCGACAATGGTGCCAGAAAAAGATCTTGATAACCCACAAGTATAGGGGATCGCAACAGTTTTCGAGGGTAGAGAATTCAACCCAAATTTATTGATTCGACATAAGGCGAGCCAAAGAATATTCTCAAGTATTAGCAGCTGAGTTGTCAATTCAACCACACATGAAAGACTTAATATCTGCAGCAAAGTATCTAGTAGCAAAGTAGTATGGAAATAACGGCAACGGTGGCAAAAGTAATAGTAGGAGTATTGTACCAATCGTAACAGTGGCAACGGAAAAGTAACTTAGCAAAGATCAATATGCGAAAAGCTCGTAGGCAATGGATCAATGATGGATAATTATGTTGTCAGGACCCCGACTCGATGCCACATCGATCTAGCATGTAACACCTCATATCGCTTTGCGGCCTCACGCACGGTATCCCCACGGGTGTCGCCTTACCTTTGCCCGGGACCGTTTGCGCATTTTGGCACACGTATATGATGGTGTCGCTAGCATCCATATGATAAAGAGCCCGGGCTGACATGGCTAGTCGTAAACCCAAAGTGGCACTAACTTACAGGGATAGGCATCCATGACCCAGCATCGAACGTGTCGGTCATCAGCGAGTGAATCCAGGCTGTAGCACTGGGCTAACAGGACTCCGGTGAACCGGGCTGTAGCGGGCTAGCAGGACTCCGGTATTCATCGCGTGACATTTCCCCGAAGGGACAGACACAGGATCGAAGAAGGACACATGCCGGCCTGCCTAAGTGTTCCGGAGCAGTAGCAAGCTACCAAGGCTCAGTGGAAGCACTAGGAGACATTTCCCGGTAAGAGAGGCTACTAAGAATAAACAACTAGATAGTCCGATCCCACACATAGCAATACACATTACACGTACGCATAACATGCAAGTATGTGCTGTACAACATGGCATCACAGCATAACTCAACAACTCATATAGATAAAGGCTCAGAAGAGCCGTCATAGCATATATTGCAAACAGGGGTCACAAGACCCATCATACAGAGCATACAAGCAACAAGCGGAAGCATTACATGTCTGGGTACAGACATCTACAAAAGAAAAAGGCTGAAGAGCCTGACTATCTACAACATCCGATCAAGATCGTAGCTGAGGTACTAGCTACTAGTCGAAGTCCTTGGGAACACTAGTAATACCGAAGTCTCCGCTGCAAAAACATAAATAAAGCAACATGAGTACAAAGGTACTCAGCAAGACTTACATCAGATCCTATCATACATGCACTTGTATCAAGAGGGTAACGTGGGGTTTAGTTGCAGCAAGCCAGCTTTGACTCTGTGGCTATCCTGTTCTACGACTACCAGAAACTCTTGAGGTGAAACAACGTACACGAGTCCACTAATCACCACACAATACACTACTATGGATTCATCCCCGTCTCCCTACGAGAAGGCCATCCATAGCACTCACACATGTCTTGAGCATTTTAGGGTATCCACTTCAAGTTGTCTATGTACCATGTAAGCATCCAAGAAGTCCATAACCGCGGACCCGGCTATTCGAATAGATCATGTTAACCCTGCAGGGGTGTACTTCTTCACACACGCTCTCGCCACTTACCGCCATGTACACGTCATGTATCTCGGCAACCTTCAAGCGGAAGCCTGGCGAGGGTGTCGGCCACGACCTGACTAACCACACAAGACTCTAGTCCAGGTTTATCGCCTATTCGGGTTCCATCCGCAAGGAGATCCGGCCGGGGTGTCACTCACGGCCCCAAACGATGTGAGCAGGGTTCCCGAGCCCACCAACCGGGTGCCACTCGGTACACCAGGCCACGTGTGCCTAGTCTGTCCCAAGCCCACCCTGCCGGGTACCACTTGGTAGAAAAATAGCACTACCTACAAACACCAGAAACTAGTTGCGACTCCTGGACAGAGACCAAGTTGGTTAATAAGTCGAGAGGGGTCGAGCTACCGGAACCCAATGTGTGGTAGTATCGAGTCATTGGACAACATACATAGAACTCAGTGCTTAAGGACGGTTCCAGTGAGACAACCCACCATGTACTCCTACACGGCCTCTCACCGCTACCTTTACCAAATCGTGTTCACACACTTCACTCTCAGCATCAGAACATATCGTAACACTCCAATTCATTCCCAATGAATCAGACCTGACACAACTCTAAGCAATAGCAGGCATAGCATGGTAGAAACACAACAATGGCTTCAATCAACTCCTACACATGCTAGTGGGTTTCAACTATTTACTGTGGCAATGACAGGTCATGCAGAGGAATGGGTTCAACTACCGCAGCACAAAGTAGCAGATGAATCGTTGTTGTCCTAATGCAATAACTGAGAGCAGGAGCGAGAGAGTAGGGTTTTATCGAAATGAACAAGGGGGTTTGCTTGCCTGGTAAATCAACAAGGGAGGCACTGCTTCACAGACAGGTACTCTGGAACGTCTCCGGAGTAGGACCTATCGAGAAGGAACGGTGCCGACAATCAAAACACAATCATATGCAACAATATGATGCATGAACATGGCATGTAGATGTGATGCTGTTTGAGCTAATGCAACTAGTATTCAATTGAATGAAGTCCATTTGAACAAAAGGTTCAAATGCAACTCCAAAAATAAGTCTCTTAATATGCCATAATGTGTTTTCTCATATTCAGCATGTATAAGTTGGTTTGTCATGCATGAAACTAGTACAGATGGAAAGATTGCATTTTTCTGATAATTTTTCATATATAAATTATTTTAATCTGAGTTACGGTTGAATTGCTATGAATTTTTGAAGTTTAAATCAATTTCTGGAATTTTCTGATTAAATTTAAATCCAGAAATTATATACTGCGCCAGCATGACGTCAGCACGACGTCAGCGGGTCAACGCGGCTGTCCAGGGTCAAACCTGACGTGTGGGATCCACACGTCAGTGACACTGGGGTTAACCCCGAGTCAAACCCCGGGTTGATTAGCTTTGACTAATCCCTGGGCCCACTGGTCAGCGTCAGTAGGTGGGGATTAGTGCCTAATTGGCAAAACCACGACAGCCCGCCGGAGTTCTGGCCGGCGGCAACCATTAGCGCGGCGGCGACTCGCCGGACTTGCGCTACAGGCGGCGTTTGGTCGCGCGAAGACCACCGGGGCGTAGCCCGTCGTCATCCGCAACCAGGGGAGCTGATGGGGGGCTGCGGGGGCACCGGAGCTCGCCGGAGCGAAGCTCGGGGCGGCCGCCGGAGTTCGGCTGTGTTCGGGGGCGCGGCTGCGGCGTGCAAACGCACGAACTAAAGCGCTAGCGGGGCACTACGAGGTGCGGCGAGAGTGCTAGGTGCACTGGCGTGGCCAAAAGGTCGCCGGAGCAACGCCGGCGACAAGCTCGAGCGGAGGCGAGCTTCGGCCATGGCGGAGCTAAGGCCTAGATGGGGCAAACGGACACGGGGAGGAGGGGGTTCGGTGCGGGGACTCACCGCGGAACCAGCAAGCGCGAGGGCGAGGTCGGGGATGCCCGGTAGCTTCCGAATCGCCGGCGAGGATCCACGGCGGCCGGAGGCGAATTTGGCGACGGCGACGGCTCCACGGGGCATCCGGAGGGGCACGGCTTGACGGGGAGCTTCAGGGCGGAGGAGCGGAGCTTCCGCGTGTGTCGGGGAGGCGAGGGGAGGTCGGTGGTGATGGCTATGGCGAACGGCGGCGGCGGTGGTTCTCGGGTGAGAGAGAGAGCAGGGGGAGAGGAGGAGGGCGAGGGAGAGTGAGAGCGGTGCGGGGCAGCTGCGTGGCTTCGTCCGGGGCATCGAGGGCGAGAGAAGGAAGCAGGAGGTGGCCAGCAGG
>NC_041389.1:224385991-224394661 GCF_002162155.2 Triticum dicoccoides | reverse complement strand
TATTTATCGAATTAATCCAAATGGCCAAAATAAATGTCCATGAGCTCCTAAAAATATTGTTTTGATTTTTATCTCTGTCCAATATTTTCAGAGGGCAACATGAGCATTTTCTTGGACCCTTTTGGAGAAATTTTTATTTGGGTCATTTTCAAAAATGATTCTGAGGGTTTCCACCAATCCTCATTTCAAATTAAATGAAATTTAAATATGATGCACAAATAGCTAGCTAGTCTAAGTCATACCAGACTAGGGATGTGACAACTCGCCCCCACTTGAAAGAATCTCGTCCCGAGATTCAGGGGTCGACGGAAAGAAAGCGGGGTACTCCAGTCGAAGACGATCTTCTCGCTCCCAAGTAGCTTCTCTCTCGGAATGATGAGACCACTGAACTTTGAGAAACTTGATGTTCTGACGTCGGGTAACACGCTCTGCTTGATCAAGAATGCGAACCGGGTACTCTCGGTATGTGAGGTTATCTTGGAGATCAAGCGTTTCGTGGTCCACTCCGCGAATAGGATCCGAGAAGCAACGCCTGAGTTGAGAGACGTGGAAGACATCATGAACTCGAGAAAGATGTGGGGGTAGTTCCAACTGGTAGGCAACCTCTCCTCGTTTAGCAAGAATGCGAAAGGGACCAATGTAACGAGGAGCCAACTTGCCCTTGATACCGAAACGATGGGTACCCTTCAAAGGAGTAACCCAAAGGTAAGCTTGGTCGCCAATTTCATAAGTCATATCCTTATGATGACGATCGTACTGACTTTTCTGACGAGACTGGGCTGTTTTCAAATTCTCACGAATGATGCGGACTTGCTCTTCTGCCTCCTGGATCATATCCGGTCCAAAGAATTGTCTTTCACCGGTTTCTGACCAGTTCAAAGGTGTTCGACATCTTCGTCCATAGAGAACCTCAAAAGGAGCTTTCTTGAGGCTGGATTGGTAGCTATTGTTATAAGCAAACTCGGCGAAAGGAAGACATTTCTCCCAATCCATACCGAATGAGATAACGCAAGCTCTGAGCATGTCTTCGAGAATTTGATTGACCCGTTCCACCTGACCACTCGACTGAGGGTGGAAAGCGGTACTGAAGGAAAGATGGGTTCCCATGGCAGTTTGGAAACTCTCCCAGAAATGAGAAGTGAAAAGACTGCCACGGTCCGAATTGATCTCTAGTGGAACACCATGGAGTGACACTATTCGAGAAATATATAAGTCAGCAAGCTGACTAGCAGTGATACTCTCTCGAACAGGGAGGAAGTGAGCCACTTTGGAAAGACGATCAATGACTACGAAGATAGCATTATTCCCTCTCTTGGTCCTGGGAAAGCCGGTGATGAAGTCCATACCAACTTTATCCCATTTCCATTCAGGAATAGCTAAGGGCTGAAGGGTGCCAGCAGGTCTTTGATGCTCTGCCTTAACGCGACGACATACGTCACATTTAGCAATGAACTCAGCGATTTCTCTCTTCATCCTAGTCCACCAGAACCTCTGGCGTAGGTCTTGATACATCTTAGTGCTACCGGGATGAATTGTGAGAGGAGATTCATGCGCCTCCTTAAGAATCAACTGACGAAGATGTTGCTTCTTGGGAACCACCAAGCGATTCTCAAAGAGAACAACACCACGATCATCCATAGAGAAACATCCACCAACTCCCTTCTTAATGTTTCTCTTGATCCGGGTAATCCCTGTATCATGCTTCTGGGCTTCTATGATAAGATCCACAAGGGTAGGTTTCGCCACCAAGGTAGAAAGGAATCCGTGAGGAGCAATGTGAAGATTAAGCTTACAGAATTCCTCATGGAGAAGTGGTTGGCCTTGCTGCAACATGAGATTGTTGCAATAGGATTTACGGCTTAGAGCATCAGCCATGACATTGGCTTTGCCTGGGGTGTAGGTAATCCCTAGATCATAATCTGTGATCAACTCCAACCAACGTCTTTGCCTAAGGTTCAAATCTGGTTGGGTGAAGATATACTTGAGACTCTGGTGATCGGTGTAGATCTCGCAACGTTTGCCAAGGAGGTAATGTCGCCAGGTCTTGAGAGCATAGACTACGGCTGCAAGCTCTAGATCATGTGTAGGGTAATTCTCCTCATGTGGATGCAACTGTCGGGATGCATAGGCAATCACATGACGATCCTGCATAAGAATGCAACCTAGTCCCTGTCGTGAGGCGTCGCAGTAGATAATAAAGTCTTTAGTGAAATCCGGTGGCACAAGTATGGGAGCAGAAGTCAGGCGTCTTTTCAGTTCCTGAAAACTGTACTCACACTGTGGGGACCACTCGAACTTTTTATCTTTCTTGAGAAGTTCCGTGAGGGGTTTGGCTACTTTGGAGAAGTTTTCAACAAAGCGGCGACAATAGCTGGCTAGACCAAGGAAACTCCTAACTTGTTTAACAGTCTCAGGTGGAGTCCAATCGAGAACGGCTTGAACTCTCTCGGGATTGACAGCAATGCCCTTACCAGAGATTACGTGGCCTAAATAGGTCACTTCTGGCAACCAAAATTCACACTTGGAGAACTTGGCATAAAGGCGGTGCTCTCTGAGTTTTTCTAACACAAGTCTAAGATGTTCGGCATGCTCTTCCTCGTTCTTCGAGTAAATAAGAATATCATCGAGGTAAACCACGACGAACTTATCTAAGTACTCCATGAAGATCGAGTTCATCAAGCGGGAGAATGTGGATGGGGCATTGGTTAGGCCAAAGGACATGACGGTGTACTCGTACTGGCCATAACGAGTGACAAAAGCTGTCTTGGGAATGTCCCCGTTTCTGATCTTGATTTGATGGTAGCCTAACCTTAAATCCATCTTGGAGAAGACTGAGGATCCAGCGAGCTGATCATACAGGTCGTTGATCCTGGGGAGCGGATACTTGTTCTTGATCGTGACCAAATTAACGGGACGATAATCAACGACCATCCGGTCCGTACCATCCTTCTTCTTGACGAAAAGGACGGGGCAAGCCCAAGGAGAAGAACTAGGACGGATGAAACCCTTTTGCAAGGACTCATCGAGTTGTTTCTTAAGCTCGGCTAGTTCTAAGGGTGCCATCTTGTAAGGTCTCCGGGAGATTGGAGCTGTTCCTGGGATAAGATCTATGACGAACTCTACATCTCTGTCAGGTGGAACACCTGGCAGTTCCTCTGGAAAGACATCCGGAAAGTCACGGACTACCGGGATATCTTCAAGGTCTGGAAGAGGGCTGGCATTAAGAGAATAGAGCTGACGCTTTGCAACTCTAGTGGAGACGGTGACTATCTTGCCAGACGGGTGTGTAAGCTGAACAGATCTTGTGTAACAATCAATCTTGGCATGATGAGCTGTCATCCAGTCCATACCCAAGATGATGTTAATATCTGAGGACTTGAGGGCTACAAGTGATGCAAGAAATACAATTCTATCAACAAGGATTTCGTTACCATGGCTGATTCTGGTGGTCTGCCATCTAGACCCTGGGGTTTGGATTTCAAGCGGAGTTGGCATATCGCAAAATGACATGTCGTGCAAACGAGCATAGCCTTCAGAAATGAAGGAGTGAGATGCTCCAGTATCGAATAGAACTGATGCTGGGTGACAATTGACAAGGAGTGTACCAAGAACGACATCCGGATCATCATGAGCGTCTTTAGCTGAGACGTGATGCACACATCCACGTTCAGTGGGGGCTGACTTAACACTGATCATCTTGCGTGATGGCTTAATACAGCCAACAGTCTTCTCGGGCTGGGGTGGAGCATAACTAGTCTGAGAGCAATCACGTGCATAGTGTCCTGGCTTCCCGCATGTGAAGCAAGTCCCTGAGGTTGGACGGGGACCCGCACTAACAAGCGGTCTACCAGTAGGCCTGGGTGGATCATACGACTGAGCTGGAGGAGGCACCACATGAGATGACCTCGGTGTATAACCGGAAGGAAGAGTGGAGTTTGGAACCCAAATCCGGCGTTTCTGGGAACTAGAGCCAGAGGAGGATCCCAAATCACGGGTGTGCTTACGAGACTCCTCGTAAGTGAGTTGAGCTGTCTCTGCATTGATGGCCTTGTTCACAAGGGCTTGGAATGTATCACAATGATGCAGGTGGAGATCACGACGCAACTTGGGGTTGAGACCCTTCCGGAACCTAGCCTGCTTCTTAGCATCCGTGGACACTTCTTCTGTGGCATAACGGGCGAGGTTCTCGAACTCTCTGCTATAAGCATCAACAGCCATCTTACTCTGGGTGAAACTACAGAACTCCTCTCTCTTGCGATCAAGGAGGGCTTGGGGAATGTGATGCTCGCGAAAAGCCTCAGTGAAATCCTTCCAGGTAGGAATCTGGCCAGCTGGAAGCATAGCCTCATAGTTCTGCCACCAAAGACTAGCAGGACCTTCCAGGTGATATGTGGCACAAGTGACCTTGTCATCTTCAGCTACGTTCGCGGAACGCAGCTTATGGGTGATGCTACGGAGCCAATCATCTGCATCGAGTGGCTCGATGGAATGATGAAAGGTAGGTGGGTGCAAGCGAATGAAGTCATGAATGGTCACAGACTTGTTGGACTGATGTGCGGTGTTCTCCTCGATACGTGCCAACAAGTGGTTGGACTCACGCTTGTTCCTTTCCATCTCTAGCATGAACTCTGTCAACGAAGGCTGGTCGGGAGGATCCTCATCCCTACCATCTCCGTGATTCTGGTTACGAGCAACGGAACTTCGCTTGGCTGATGACATCCTGAGAAACGAATCAAGGACGGAATCAGCAACAACTAAGGACTGTAGAATGTAGGACAAGGAATTAGTATCACTCGAACTCCTAGGGAAAATCCGGCAGCATAACGGCAGTAAAATGCTCAGAATGAGACATCCTACTAAAAATGGGGTAGTAACATACTTATCATCATCACTCAAGGTTCTGAGATAGTACTAACCAGACTACACCGGAAGTACTCGAAACTGGGGTATGACTCTGATCAACCAATCCTATGGAACTACGGAGTAGTAACACGTGATCCTGATAGACGGAGGAGAAGCCTAGTTCCTTAACCCCGTCGGAAAGATAGGATGACTCAGATCAGAAGGCCATGAGGTAAAGGAGTAAAAAGAGCCTTACGTTCCATCCCACAATCAATTCCCTTATATAACTAAAGAATTTCTAGACTCAACTTCGACCAGTATGGCTTGGTAATCCTACAGGCAGTCAGGCTCTGATACCAAACGCTGTCAGGACCCTGACTCGATGCCACATCGATCTAGCATGTAACACCTCATATCGCTTTGCGGCCTCACGCACGGTATCCCCACGGTGTCGCCTTACCTTTGCCCGGGACCGTTTGCGCATTTTGGCACACGTATATGATGGTGTCGCTAGCATCCATATGATAAAGAGCCCGGGCTGACATGGCTAGTCGTAAACCCCAAGTGGCACTAACTTACAGGGACAGGCATCCATGACCCAGCATCGAACGTGTCGGTCATCAGCGAGTGAATCCAGGCTGTAGCACTGGGCTAACAGGACTCCGGTGAACCGGGCTGTAGCGGGCTAGCAGGACTCCGGTATTCATCGCGTGACATTTCCCCGAAGGGACAGACACAGGATCGAAGAAGGACACATGCCGGCCTGCCTAAGTGTTCCGGAGCAGTAGCAAGCTACCAGGGCTCAGTGGAAGCACTAGGAGACATTTCCCGGTAAGAGAGGCTACTAAGAATAAACAACTAGATAGTCAGATCCCACACATAGCAATACACATTACACGTACGCATAACATGCAAGTATGTGCTGTACAACATGGCATCACAGCATAACTCAACAACTCATATAGATAAAGGCTCAGAAGAGCCGTCATAGCATATATTGCAAACAGGGGTCACATGACCCAACAGTCAGAGCAATCAAGCAACAAGCGGAAGCATTACATGTCTGGGTACAGACATCTACAAATGAAAAAGGCTGAAGAGCCTGACTATCTACAACATCCGATCAAGATCGTAGCTGAGGTACTAGCTACTAGTCGAAGTCCACGGGAACACTAGTAAGACCGAAGTCTCCGCTGCAAAAACATAAATAAAGCAACATGAGTACAAAGGTACTCAGCAAGACTTACATCAGATCCTATCATACATGCACTTGTATCAAGAGGGTAATGTGGGGTTTAGTTGCAGCAAGCCAGCTTTGACTCTGTGGCTATCCTATTCTACGACTACCAGAAACTCTGGAGGTGAAACAACGTACACGAGTCCACTAATCACCATACAATACACTACTATGGATTCATCCCCGTCTCCCTACGAGAAGGCCATCCATAGCACTCACACTTGTCTTGAGCATTTTATAGTATCCACTTCAAGTTGTCTATGTACCATGTAAGCATCCAAGAAGTCCATAACCGCGGACCCGGCTATTCGAATAGATCATGTTAACCCTGCAGGGGTGTACTTCTTCACACACGCTCTCGCCACTTACCGCCATGTACACGTCATGTATCTCGGCAACCTTCAAGCGGAAGCCTGGCGAGGGTGTCGGCCACGACCTGACTAACCACACAAGACTCTAGTCCAGGTTTATCGCCTATTCGGGTTCCATCCGCAAGGAGATCCGGCCGGGGTGTCGCTCACGGCCCCAAACGATGTGAGCAGGGTTCCCGAGCCCACCAACCGGGTGCCACTCGGTACACCAGGCCACGTGTGCCTAGTCTGTCCCAAGCCCACCCTGCCGGGTACCACTTGGTAGAAAAATAGCACTACCTACAAACACCAGAAACTAGTTGCGACTCCTGGACAGAGACCAAGTTGGTTAATAAGTCGAGAGGGGTCGAGCTACCGGAACCCAATGTGTGGTAGTATCGAGTCATTGGACAACATACATAGAACTCAGTGCTTAAGGACGGTTCCAGTGAGACAACCCACCATGTACTCCTACACGGCCTCTCACCGCTACCTTTACCAAATCGTGTTCACACACTTCACTCTCAGCATCAGAACATATCGTAACACTCCAATTCATTCCCAATGAATCAGACCTGACACAACTCTAAGCAATAGCAGGCATAGCATGGTAGAAACACAACAATGGCTTCAATCAACTCCTACACATGCTAGTGGGTTTCAACTATTTACTGTGGCAATGACAGGTCATGCAGAGGAATGGGTTCAACTACCGCAGCACAAAGTAGCAGATGAATCGTTGTTGTCCTAATGCAATAACTGAGAGCAGGAGCGAGAGAGTAGGGTTTTATCGAAATGAACAAGGGGGTTTGCTTGCCTGGTAAATCAACAAGGGAGGCACTGCTTCACAGACAGGTACTCTGGAACGTCTCCGGAGTAGGACCTATCGAGAAGGAACGGTGCCGGCAATCAAAACACAATCATATGCAACAATATGATGCATGAACATGGCATGTAGATGTGATGCTGTTTGAGCTAATGCAACTAGTATTCAATTGAATGAAGTCCATTTGAACAAAAGGTTCAAATGCAACTCCAAAAATAAGTCTCTTAATATGCCATAATGTGTTTTCTCATATTCAGCATGTATAAGTTGGTTTGTCATGCATGAAACTAGTACAGATGGAAAGATTGCATTTTTCTGATAATTTTTCATATATAAATTATTTTAATCTGAGTTACGGTTGAATTGCTATGAATTTTTGAAGTTTAAATCAATTTCTGGAATTTTCTGATTAAATTTAAATCCAGAAATTATATACTGCGCCAGCATGATGTCAGCACAATGTCAGCGGGTCAACGCGGCTGTCCAGGGTCAAACCTGACGTGTGGGATCCACACGTCAGTGACACTGGGGTTAACCCCGAGTCAAACCCCGGGTTGATTAGCTTTGACTAATCCCTGGGCCCACTGGTCAGCGTCAGTAGGTGGGGATTAGTGCCTAATTGGCAAAACCACGACAGCCCGCCGGAGTTCTGGCCGGCGGCGACCATTAGCGCGGCGGCGACTCGCCGGACTTGCGCTACAGGCGGCGTTTGGTCGCGTGAAGACCACCGGGGCGTAGCCCGTCGTCATCCGCAACCAGGGGAGCTGATGGGGGGCTGCGGGGGCACCGGAGCTCGCCGGAGCGAAGCTCGGGGCGGCCGCCGGAGTTCGGCTGTGTTCGGGGGCGCGGCTGCGGCGTGCAAACGCACGAACTAAAGCGCTAGCGGGGCACTACGAGGTGCGGCGAGAGTGCTAGGTGCACTAGCGTGGCCAAAAGGTCGCCGGAGCAACGCCGGCGACAAGCTCGAGCCGAGGCAAGCTTCGGCCATGGCGGAGCTAAGGCCTAGACGGGGCAAACGGACACGGGGAGGAGGGGGTTCGGTGCGGGGGCTCACCGCGGAACCAGCGAGCGCGAGGGCGAGGTCGGGGATGCCCGGTAGCTTCCGAATCGCCGGCGAGGATCCACGGCGGCCGGAGGCGAATTTGGCGACGGCGACGGCTCCACGGGGCATCCGGAGGGGCACGGCTTGACGGGGAGCTTCAGGGCGGAGGAGCGGAGCTTCCGCGTGTGTCGGGGAGGCGAGGGGAGGTCGGTGGTGATGGCTATGGCGAACGGCGGCGGCGGTGGTTCTCGGGTGAGAGAGAGAGCAGGGGGAGAGGAGGAGGGCGAGGGAGAGTGAGAGCGGTGCGGGGCAGCTGCGTGGCTTCGTCCGGGGCATCGAGGGCGAGAGAAGGAAGCAGGAGGTGGCCAGCAGG
>NC_041389.1:224357267-224385146 GCF_002162155.2 Triticum dicoccoides | reverse complement strand
GGCTGCGCAGGGGAGGGGAGGCCCAGGTAAGCCCCTCCTTCTTTTATTTTTGTTTTCTAATTTTTCTGACATTTGTTTTGATTTAATAAATATATTAAATCATTTAATTTCCTTATGCCAATTTTTGCAGGAGCTAGATATATTATTCCAGAGCTCTTTTATAATTGGCATAATTTTTGGACCATATTTCATATATATAGAAATATATTTCCAATGCAAATATTTATCGAATTAATCCAAATGGCCAAAATAAATGTCCATGAGCTCCTAAAAATATTGTTTTGATTTTTATCTCTGTCCAATATTTTCAGAGGGCAACATGAGCATTTTCTTGGACCCTTTTGGAGAAATTTTTATTTGGGTCATTTTCAAAAATGATTCTGAGGGTTTCCACCAATCCTCATTTCAAATTAAATGAAATTTAAATATGATGCACAAATAGCTAGCTAGTCTAAGTCATACCAGACTAGGGATGTGACATATGTCGGATGGCATTCATCATGCAACAGTTGTAACATAGGGTGACACAGAACTAGCTCCAATTCATCAATATAGTGTAGGCATGTATTCCGAATATAGTCATACGTGCTTATGGAAAAGAACTTGCATGACATATTTTGTCCTACCCTCCCATGGCAGCGGGGTCCTAATGGAAACTAAGGGATATTAAGGCCTCCTTTTAATAGAGTACCAGACCAAAGCATTAGCACTTAGTGAATACATGAACTCCTGAAACTACGGTCATCACCGGGAAGTGTCCCGACTATTGTCACTCCGGGGTTGCCGGTTCATAACACGTAGTAGGTTACTATAACTTGCAAGATAGGATCAAGAACACAAATGTATTCATGAAAACATAATAGGTTCAGATCTGAAATCATGGCACTCGGGCCCTAGTGACAAGTATTAAGCATAGCAAAGCCATAGCAACATGAATCTTAGAACATAGTGGATACTAGGGATCAAACCCTATCAAAACTAACTCGATTACAAGGTAAATCTCATCCATACCATCATGGTCCAGTAAGCCTACGATGCGATTACTCACGCACGGCAGTGAGCATCATGAAATTGGTGATGGAGGATGGTTGATGATGACGATGGCGATGGATCCCCTCTCCGGAGCCCAAAACGGACTCCTAATATGCCCTCCCGAGGAAGAACACGGCTTGGCGGTGGCTCCGTATCGTAAAACGCGATGAATCCTGCTCCCTGATTTTTTTCTCCCCGAACGTGAATATATGGAGTTGGAGTTGATGTCGATGGAGGTCCAGGGGGCCCATAAGGACGGAGGGCACGCCCCAGGGAGGTGGGCGCGCCCCCCACCATTGTGGCCAGGGTGTGGGTCCCTTCGGTTGATCCTTTCACCAATATTTTTTATTAATTCCAAAAATCATCTCCGTGAAGTTTCAGGTCATTCCGAGAACTTTTATTTCTGCACAAAAATAACACCGTGGCAATTCTGCTAAAAACAGCCAGTTCGGGTTAGTTCTATTCAAATCATGCAAGTTAGAGTCCAAAACAAGGGCAAAAGAGTTTGGAAAAGTAGATACGATGGAGACGTATCAAGTGGCTACGAGCGTATGAGTGTGAGAGGGTCTGAATCTCTTCTACAGTTGCCATGGGCCTCCTTTTATAGATCAAGAGGTCACCATAGTGGCAAATCAGTCTTTACATACTGATTAGATAGAAAACAATGCTATCATACCTAACTCTACAGGCTGACGGAGCGCATTAAATACGCCGCTCAGTGTCACATCACAGCTTGCCCGGCAAGCCCTGCCGGGCTGTTTTGCCAGCTTCGCGCCTGCTTGCTTGACACGTCTCAGGACAGGTGTCGCTTGGAGGTATTTTTTGTAGGAATTGGCTGCCATGTGGCAGGGAGCAGCGACCTAGTCACTTAGGAGCTTGACACCGCACTGATCAATGACGTGCATCGCTGTGGGGTGGTGTGGTTCGCCACCGTGAGCCCCGGTAGGCCTGCTGGGGCGATCTTGGAGGCTCGCTTCCGGGGTAACCCTAACCTCGCCAGGCTCGCCTGCTCGGCAAGGGAGGTTCATGTCGTAGTGGTATCTTGTCTCTTTGGTCAGTGTTGGTCTTCTTTATTTGCACGTTGGTCCTTTGAAGAATTGATTCCTCGTGCTTTGATTTGATCTTGGTGTTGTAGTCTTGTTCTTGGGCCTGTGCACAGTCTGGGCAATAGACCCAGGGTTTGTTGCACCGACAGGAGCCCCCGGGTGTCGTGGGTAACCACAGCCACCTATGGGACGAAGGTCCCTTGCTGGTTCGGCAGGGGGATGTCACGTTGCACAAAGAGCAGAAGAGCATGGGGCAGCATGACAGAGATCACACAGGGAATTTTACCCAGGTATGCGACGCCATGAGGCGTAAAACCCTACTCCTGCTTTGGTGGACTGATGGTGGAAGAATGGTGGTGGTGCGTAGTACACTTGCCCAGCGGGGTTGCCTCAGGGTGATAGTGGCTACGCGTATATGAGTGTGTGTGTGTATGTGTGTGTGTGTGTGGATCCAAGCTTCTAACCCCTTCTATGGTTGCCATGGGCCTCCTTTTATAGGTTAAGGGGTCACCACAATGGCAAAGTAGTCATTATGCACTGATAAGATAGCAAACAGTGCTATCATACCTAACCCTGTAGGCTAACAGGGTGCATTAAGTGCGCCGCTCAATGTCACATCATCGCTTACCCGGCAAGCTTTGTCGGCCTGTTTTGCCAGCTTCACACCTGCTCGCTTGACACGTTGCAGGACGGGTGTCGTTCGTAGGCATCTCTTGTAGAAGGAAGCTGCCATGTGGCGAATGGCTGCCACTTAATCACTCTGCGGCTTGACACCGCACTGATTGATGACGTGGGTCGTGGTGGAGTAGTTGGTGAGGTGGTTTTGCCTCCGTGAGTCCCGGTAGGCCCTGCAGGGACATCTTGGACGTTTTCTTCCGGGGTGACCCCGCCCTCGCCGAGCTCGCCTGCCCGGCAAGGGAGGCTTTTCTCCTGGTGGTATTTGCTTCTCTGGCTTGATCTTGGTCCCCTTAAGCTACATGTTGGTTCTTCGAAGATCTTGGTATCTTGTGCTCTGACTTGGGTTGATGTTGTAATCTTGTTCCCGTGCCAGTGCACAGTCTAGGGTTTGTTGCACCGACAGAAGCCCCCGGGCCTGCCCCGAACGTGCTGCCGAGCATCGTCGGGCTAGGCCCTAATAAGTGCACGGGTAGGGGCGTGGAAGGGGCTGGTCTCTTGAGGTCTTCTTCGCTTCTTCATTTATCTTGAGTCCGGGCCAGTTTCCAGTTTCTCCGTGCGTCCTATGTGACGCTACGAAAAAACTCAAATCGTGGTCCGTCGGATGCCCACACCCGATGGTCACGGGGCGAAAACTGCCATCCCACTTGCCCCTTGCTTCACGTGCACCCACCACGCGTACCCCATGCATTAGGAGGGGTAGGTGGTGGATGCGGGGAGCACGGGGATGGGTGCCATGGCAGAAAATAAGGCGCCACTGGTTGGAGTAGAGGGTCGGTCCTGGCTCCCTGAGCCACTGAGGGGAGCAGGGCGGCCACATTGGAGGAGCGGGGCGGCCGTTCTCAGTACGAGAGGCTAGCCCCCTGCCTCATTCTTTCTATAAGAGGGGGGGTAGAGGTGGAGCGTTTCAACACACCTGTACTCCTTCCCGACCCCCCCCCCCCCGCCGCCACTTTTCTTCTTCCGCCATGGTGAGAGGCCAAGGGCGCGGTGGTCCCCTAGCGGCGGCGACGAGGGCTTGTACTCGACAGCGTGTTCCCCCTTCTCCAGATCCCGCGGCAATGGAGCCAGCCGTGAGAGGAGGAGGGAGAAGGCGAGACCAACGTCGCTGCGGTGCTCGAGGAAGAGGAGGACGAGGTGGTGTCCTAGCCGCGCCTCCACCGGCGGCTCTTCCCCCAATGGAAGGCCATGTCGGGGACCAGCCTCGAGAGTTTGTTATTAGGCTGTACAAACCCCCATGCGGCCATCTTCATCTCCCTACTCCATTCGCATGGGAAATGGATCTTGAACAGCCACGCGCTCTTAGGTTGCATATAAGGGGCTTTGGGAATGGCGACATGTGGGTGGATGTCTTCTTCCCAGCTCCTCATGTTATGTACCTTCGTCGTGGTTGGAAGACCCCTGCTCGTGCCCACCGCTTCTTGGAGGGGCACGTTCTCCAGTTCAAATTAATGGAGAGCGGCCTGCTGTCCATCAAGATCTTTGGGCGCTCAGGATCTCGCTTAGGGTGCTGTGTGGAGAGCTTGACCGATGATGAAAGCTCCTCCTCAAGTGAAAGCAACGAGGAGGACAATGACGGCGATGACGAAGGCAGCGCCCGGGGGGGCGATGACTCTGACTCTGACTAAGCGTCGCCCGCACCATCTTCATCACACGGCAGCACCATCATCTGCATCTGCCTCTCCTTCCCGGCAATGCGATTTGTCGGGGAGTTGGATGTAGAGGTCGGGATGGCGCTTCCTGGCTTCCCCCAACAGTCTTCCAGCTGGACCCCGACAGGCTTCCTCTTGGGCTGCAGCTCCGTTAGCCCTGCTGCGTCCTGCTGGCCCTGGTGGTGGTGGGGTCGCCTTCGATGTGCTCTCCATCGATGCGTTCCCCGGTGCTCTCCCACTCCTGTCAGGCTACCTCTCCTGGAGCCTGATGGGAGCGAGCTGGGCTTCTGCTCAGGCGCTCCTTTTGCCCTCCTCGCCTTCGACAGCCGTGCCTAGGAGGAGAGGGACAAGAAAGGGCATTACGGGGCACTTATCTTTTTTCAATCTTAAACTAGCGAGCACTTGCCAAATTTTAATTCAAATAATGTAATCTCTCGAGTTCATGTTTGTGTTCTGTAATGCTTGTACTTGTATCAGCATATTAATGAAAAATATGAACCTTGCCGGGGACTCATGCATGTATATGTCCATGCAGAGGTGGGATGCCTCTTTAGTTCAGGTAAACGAGCCTTCCCCAGTAGGCTATCCTGTCGGTACCCTTTTGATTTCGTTTGCCGGAGAACTGAGCCTACCGGGCAAAAAACAAAGGGACCAACCCCCACCAACCTCTTTTTACCAAAGGTCACTGTGACCATCTTGACTGAAGCAATGTTCGAGTCAATGATGGAAGCACCTAAGTTTCAAAGAATGGCAAGGTTTTCTTATGCACAAGCCCCGGCTTACAGAACACTTATGAACAAGAGGTAGAACTTATCTGCCTGGCTTGCCGGGGATCGCAGCACTAGTCCAACTTCCCAACTCCTTGTGGACGCCAGATTAACGGCAAGAACCTGTAGCTTCATGCAAATGAGAATGATGCAAGATGCAATCCTATCTATATGCATATGCAGATGCTTATGAATTGCTTATTGAATGCTCTTGGAATGCTCATGCATGCATGCAACTTGGTCGTGGGCCCCCCAGCACTTCGTTTATTTCTCTGTTGCTCAGGGTCATCGCCTGGCTTTGTACAAGGGGTTACATGCAACTGAGGCGAGGCCTGTATAAAAGGGTGGCTGCCGGGAAGGGCCCAACAGTCGTGCCTTACGGGTAGAACTTGCGGAGATGCTCAATATTCCATGAGTTTTGCAATCGAATGCCATCTCCAGTCTCCAAATAGACTGCGCCAGGTCTGGTGACTCGTACTACCCAGTAAGGGCCTTCCCACTTTGGCGTCAACTTGTACCCTTGGTGGACTGAATGCGCCTAAGTATAAGGTCACCTTCCTCAAAACACCGGGCATGAACCCTGCGGCTATGGTAGCGATG
This sequence comes from Triticum dicoccoides, assembly GCF_002162155.2. NCBI lineage: Eukaryota > Viridiplantae > Streptophyta > Magnoliopsida > Poales > Poaceae > Triticum > Triticum dicoccoides. The sequence goes on along the minus strand of NC_041389.1, from coordinate 224,379,374 downwards.
TATGGCTTGTTGGTAGCGTGCAGCATGCGTAGCAGCCCGGAGACGGTTCTCCTCGAGTAGCACATCATCGTCACGTCGGTGCTGATCTTGCTCTACTTCATCGTAGCAAGCACTCGAGGCGACCCATAAATGAGTTCTGTGGGGATAACTGCTTCTGCCCCATAGACTAGGGAGAAAGGATTCTGCCCGGTAGCTCGATTTGGTGTCGTTCTGAGGGACCAAATAACTACCAGCAGCACATCGATCCACCGCATGTCGTTCTTCTACAGCGTATCAAAGGTTCTTGTTTTTAGTCCCCGCAACACTTCAACGTTCGCCCTCCCAGCTTGCCCATTGCTCCTGGGATGAGCGACAGAGGCAAATGAGATCTTGCTTCCGAGGGAAAGAACATATTGCATGAAGGCGCGGCTCGTGAATTGGGTGCTGTTGTCGATAATTATCCTTGCCGGGACTCCAAAACGACACACCAATTCTTTCAAGAACTTGATAGCTGACTGTGCTATCACCTTTCTCATCGTAGTCACTTCTGGCCACTTTGTAAACTTATCGATAGCAACGAACAAGAATTCAAAGCCCCTGATTGCTTGGGGGAAGGGGCTGAGGATACCGAGCCCCAAAACTGAAAAAGGCCATGATAAAGGGATTGTTTGAAGAGCTTGGGCACGCAGGTGGATATTCTTGGAATGGAACTGGCAGACTTCACATCTAGTGACTAGCTCAAGTGCATCTTGGAGGGTTGTGGGCCAATAGAATCCTTGCCGGAATGCTTTCCCAACCAATGCTGTTGATCCAATGTGGGAGCCGCACATGCCTTTGTGTATCTAAGCCAGCAGTTCCTTTCCTTCTTCCCGGTAGATGCACTTCAATTTCACACCGTTGGGCCTCCTTCTGTATAGAGGGTCATCCACAAATTGATATGTACTGGCCCTCCGGGCTACTCTTTCAGCTTCATCTTGGTCACCGGGAAGCTCTCCGGTTTGGAGGAAGTAGACTATGTGCCTTGCCCAAGTTGGACCCTGGGGCTTGACAACAAGGACTACCGGCACCTCCTCAACTGCGAGGGCACATTCCTCGTTCGTAGGGGCCATGGGCCCGGCTGGAGGGTGCGGTCCGGCAGGTGGTGAAGAGTTGTTTCCAGCAGGGTGATACGTCTCCAACGTATCTATAATTTATGAAGTATTCATGCCAATATATTATCATTCTTGGATGTTTTACAATCATTTTATAGCAACTTTATATCATTTTGTGGAACTAACTCGGACTGAGGTTGTTTTCAGCAGAACTACCGTGGTGTTGTTTTTTGTGCAGAAATAAAAGTTCTCAGAATTGGACGAAACATTTTGACGATTTTTTTGGAACAAAAGAGACCCCCGAAGCTTTGTGGGAGGGATAGAAGAGCCACGAGGAGGGCATAACCCACCAGGGCGCGCCTGGTGGGCCGTCCATGCCCCGGTGGGTTGTGCTCACCTCGAGGTCCACCTTACCGTGAAACCGTTGCCCAAAAATCCTATAAATAGAGAAACCATCAGAAATAACCCTAGATCAGAAGTTCCGCCGCCGCAAGGCTCTATAGACACTGAAAACCAATCTAGACCCCGTTCTGGCACTCCGCCGGAGGGGGGAATCATCACCGGTGGCCATCTTCACCATCCCGGCGGCCACCACGATGAGGAAGGAGTAGTCCACCCTCGGGGCTAAGGGTTTGTACCAGTAGCTATGTGTTTAATCTCTCTCTCTCTCTTGATCTATATCATGGGCTTTGTTAGCATAGATGGAGCATATGATGTTTCTCCCCTCTATACTCTTGTTATGATAATTGAATCTTTACCCTTTGAAGTTTTGTCATGTCGGATTGAATGTTCAGATTTGAGAACACATGATGTATGTCTTGCGGTATGAATACTTGAGGTGACATTGGGGTATCTTATTGATTCACTTGATATATGTTATGGCACTCAACTTGCGGATTCCCATGGTGATATTGGGGTGATCTATGCATAGGGGTTGATGCACGTTTTTATTATCTTTTCTCTGATAGAAACTTTAGGGTCTCCTTGTAGTTCTTTGTGTGGATTGAGTATTATGAATATGAATTTGCTTTGGTGTTATTTTAGTACGAACTCTAGGATAGATCGAACGGAAAGAATAGCTTTGTGTTATTTTAGTACGAACTCTTGAATAGATCGAATGGAAAGAATAGCTTTGAGGTTGTTTCGTACCCTACAAACAATTTCTATATTTTGTTCTCCGCTAATAGGAACTCGGGAGTGATTCTTTATTGCACTTTGAGGGATAATCATATGATCCAACTATGTTAGCACTGTTGAGAGGTTGCACTAGTGAAAGTACGGACCCTAGGCCTCCTTTTAAGCATTGCAATACCATTTTTGTGCCCTTTACTATTTGCTAGCTTGCTGTTTTTATTTATTCAAATTGCCAAAATATATTTCAACCATCCATATTACACTTTTATCACCATCTCTTCACCGAACTAGTGCACCTATACAATTTGCCATTGTATCGGGTGTGTTGGGGACACAAGAGATTTCTTGTATTTGGTTGCAGGGTCGTTTGAGAGAGACCATCTTCATCCTACACCTCTCACGGATTGATAAACCTTAGGTCATCCACTTGAAGGAAAATTGCTACTGTCCTACAAAACTCTGTGCTTGGAGGCCCAACACGTGTCTACAAGAATAAAGTTGCATAGTAGACATCAAGCTCTTTTCTGGCACTGTTGCCGGGGAGGTGAGTGCATGAAGGTATATCTTTAGGTCTTGCAATCAAATATTTTAGTTTCTTGTTTTATCACTAGTTTGGTTTATAAAAGATAACTACCAAAAGTGGAATTTAGGTTGCATCCTATTATTGATCATCTTTATAATATCTTTCTTGAAAATGATGGTTCGGAAAATTGTGCTCAATTGTTAGAAGAAGAAGTCAATAAATGCTTGGCACAAAATATTTGAATGATGAGCATGATTGAAATGTTGTTAGTATGAATTCTTTGAATATCCAAAATTCTAATGATGATTGCACAAGTCATGACAAAAATGTTTCTTTGGGAGTGAATTGGGAGTGCCTTTGCACACCAAAAAGGGAAGATAGATTTTGTAAGAAGCATAATTATTTAGAAACGAAAAAGTTGCAACACAGGCTAGATGATTGTGCTGAAAGATGTAATTTTTTCGCCATCCTTGTGAACTTTGCAATGAACATGGTCATTTAAATCTCCAATGCAAATTGTTTCATGATCAAATCGTGTCCAAATATTGTGATAACTTGATTTCCCTTGAGCATCATAAAGAGCTTAGTCTTCTTTTGGGGTATGAAGAAATGAAACGTATAACTAAGGGTTTTCCAAATCCCGAGAGATTTCTTGATTTTGAACTAGAGGAAATTTATATGTTTTGTGCGGTAAATTGCATTGAGAATTCTTATATTGCCAACTATCTAAAGACAAGAAAACAAATAGAATATGAAGAGAGTACTAATGAAAGGGAAAACATTTCCCAATACCCTCCTAGTGTTTACTATGATGAATCAGCTGACGTGGAGGAGCTCCCAATCCAATCAATCTCTTCAACAAGAAGCTTGAAAAAATTAATTAAACCCACACATGGTGAGGTGAAGAAGAAGAAAAGAAGAAAGAATAGAGGTAAAAAGGTATCTCTCCCAAATAATGTTGCTCCTATTATTGTCGTGCCTCCTGAAAATGAATCAAAAATAATTGTGGAAGATGATGCACTTGATCATGATATTGCTTCTTTGTCTTATGGCACAATGTCCGAGAGCACTATTGATGATGATTTTGTTATGCATGTTGCTTGTTGTGATAATTATTACTGGGAAGATAATGCTACTTATTATAATCTTGGAAATCTTTTTGGCACCAACTTGAGAAATGATGATGGCAATTGTTATACTGTTGGTGCTATTCATACTATTAATGATGAGAGTGATTATGCTTATGATATGCCAAGCCACAAGCTTGGGGATGCTATGTTTGAAGAGAATGACATGTTTGAGAATTTATTTGCTGGAAATAATGCTTGTCCTAAGCTTGGGGATTCTTTGCCTAATGAATATGATCCTTTGATTCCTTCTACTTTCTATAAGAAAATTTATTATGATGATAGCATGCCTCCTATTTATGATGATTACATTGATAAAAGTGGGTTTGGAAGAGTGTCAACTCTAGGTAGTAGTGATCCCACTATTTTGGAGGGTGTTGAATCGTATTACAACATTGATGAAAGTGGATTTGGAGAGGTCATGACTTTATTTAGTGATGCATCCACTATTTTGGAAGAGGTTTCAATTGACTATGACAATGATATTGCTATCTATTATGATTATTATGATGACATATATGCCATAAAGAGTTATAAATCTTCTATGCTTGTGCATCATGAAAAGAGTGTTCTATGTGATGGTTATATTGTTTAATCAATTCATGATGTTTCTTAAAATTATTATGAGGAAGGAACTTATGCTCTTACATATCTCAATAATATCAAGTTCCTTCTCTATGTGTTGATTGTTTTGGAGTTGCACTTGTTTTGCCTTCCTATGCTAGTTGATTCTTGTTCCCATAAGTTGTTTGCTCACAAAATCCCGATGCATAGGAAGTGCGTTAGACCTAAATGTGCTAGTAATATGATTCATGATTCTCTCTTTACATTTCAGTTCTTATCTTTTATGCGAGCATCATTGAACTCATCATGCCTAGCTAAAAGGCATTAAAGAAAAGCACTTGTTGGGAGAAAACCCAACACTTTTACCTACTATTTTTTTGTGTTCACATTATTATGCTACTGTATTCATCATGTTTTATTGCTTCTGTTTCAATAAAGTGCCAAGAAAAGCCTTTGGGATCATGCTGGGTGATTGCTTTGATCTTGCTGAAAAATAGAAACTTTTGCGTTCACGAAAATAAGTTTCATTTTTAACAGAAGAGTGATTTTGAGTTGATTCTTTTTGAAGAAGTTTAATACACAAATTTCTCACGTGGTCCTAATTCTTTCATAATTTTTGGAGTAGCAGAAGTATGGTAGTTATCCAGATCATTACAGACTGTTCTGTTTTTGACAGATTCTGTTTTCAATGCATAGTTTGCTTGTTTCCTAGTTTCTATGGCTTATATTGGTCAATATAAATTGTGGAAATGATATGCTAAATTAGTAATTGTGTGAGAACAATTATGAATCTTGTCTTTTACAATACCAAAAGTTAAATGGTTTGCTCTTTATCATACTAACCTATCTCACAAAGTTTTGTCAAGTTTTGTGTGATTGAAGTTTTCAAGTTTTGTGTGAGATGTCGATATGAGGAGAACAAGGAGTGACGAGACCCTAAGCTTGGGGATGCCCAAGGCACCCCAAGGTAATATTCAAGGAATATCCAAGCAACTAAGCTTGGGGATGCCCCGGAAGGCATCCCCTCTTTCATCTCCAACATTATCGGTAACCTCACTTGGAGCTATGTTTTCGTTCGTCACATGATATGTGTTTTGCTTGGAGCGTCAATTTATTTTGTTAGGATTTGCTTGCTGATATTTAGAATAATGTTTTGCATCTTTCTTTTCAATAAAAATGTCAAGGATAGCCTTTACCATGCTTATTTTGCAAGTCTACATGTTGTTGTTTCAAAACACAAAGTTTATCGCTGTTGCCAAAAATCCCTAGAAAAGTTAGAATATGATAAAATGTTGAAATTTTTTGCATAACAATCTCTGATAAATTTTCTACAGTGTGGTAAATTTTCATAATTTTTGGAGTTAGGGAAGTATTGATACTCTTGCATTCTTCACAAACTGTACTGTTTTGGCATATTGCTGTTATGTTTGCATTGCTTGCGTATGTTTGCTTGTTTAATGATTCTATTTGAGGATAGGAGTATTAAATATGCAGAGGCATTTAGTATGCAATGTTGAATAATATTTTTTGTGATTTGCTACAGTAGAGAATGATAAGGTTTTTGCATTGGTTTATACTAACTTATCTCACGAGTTCTTGTTGAGTTTTGTGTGGATGAAGTTTTTGAGATTTAGGAAAACCGTGATATGAGAGGAATGAACAAGACACAAGAGCTCAAGATTGGGGATGCCCAAGGCATCCCAAGTTAATATTCCAATAAGTCTCAAGCATCTAAGCTTGGGGATGCCCCGGTAGGCATCCTACCTTTCTTCTTCAACAATTATCGGTTAGTATCGGTTGAGCCTAAATTTTTGCTTCTCCACATGAATTGTGTTATTATTAGAATGTCATTTTATTTTGTTTTTGCTTGCTGTTTTAATAAAATACTTAGATCTAAAAGTTTTTTGAATAAGAGAGAGTCCTCAAATAGCTACCTATTTACTTAACTACTCGCTTGATCTTCACTTATATTTTTTTGGAGTAGCTTGTCATTTACTCTTGTGCTTCACTTATATCCTATGAGTAAATTGTTGAATGAACTGAGTATCATGAAGTTGAAATTATATCATGCCTAGTGGCAGCTTCACACTGGGTTTAGAAAGTGAAATCTTTTGAAGCTTGACAATCACAATATTGGTCATACAAGCAATTCATGAATACTTAGTATAAGGAAGAGAACTTTCACATGCAAATACACTATCTTGGAAATCTTTTGTGATTGTGAGCCCCCATAAAAATATTATATGCCAAAATTGTTCACGTTGAAAATTGTTCACGTTGGACAAGGAAGACAACGTAATGGTTTATGTTTGTTCATATTCACATAGAAGTTATATTGTCATAGATCCTTCAACATGTGGTGCTTGCCCCCCATCTTTGCTAGCCAAAAAATCCGCACCAAGTAGAGATACTACTTGTGCATCCAAAAACCCTTAAACCCAAATCTTATCTTCAAGAGTCCACCATACCTACCTAAGGATTGAGCAAGATCCTTCAAGTAAGTTCTCATCGGTGCAATAAGGCAATAAAAATTGCTTCTAATAGTGAGATCATTTAGTGTAAGAGAAAATTGAGCGTTGTATAAACTTGGATGGCAAAGAATAAAAGCGATAGACTGCATAATAAAGGTTGTCATCTTAAGGGGCAATACAACGTGACGTTCTTTTGCACTAAGGAATTGAGCATACAAAAAAAATAAGCGCGTGGCAACCTCTGCTTCCCTTTGCGAAGGGCCTATCTTTTACTTTTATGCAAGAGTCAAAATTTTCTCTCTATTCCTTTTTATTTTTCTCCTTTGGCAAGCATCATGTGGTGAGGAAAGATCTAGGCGCATAGGTCCAGTTGAATATGGGTAGCATGAGTTATTATTGTTGACATCACCCTTGAGGTGAATACGTTGAGAGGCGAAACTATAAGCCCCTATCTTTCTATGTGTCTGGTTGAAACGTTTTGCTCATGTGTATGCGGTGAGTGTTAGCAATAACAGAAGACTATATGATGGCTGAGTATGTGGAGCTCTTACTTAGACTATGTTGAATAAGTTGAATTGCAAATGCTTGGTGACTGAGAACATAGGTTGTTGGGTTTCAAGGGAATTCATTGTTTGAACCTTAACAGGTGAATTGGTTGCTACTTTAACATGAGAAGTTTCATAAGAAAGAATTAATGTTATGATGCTCGGAAAAGTGATTGCAATTATTATTGATCAAACTTATGCACTTTGCTAGCATTCACACTTCATAAATTATTTCTTTTATCATTTACCTACCCGAGGACGAGTAGGAATTAAGCTTGGGGATGTTGATACGTATCCAACGTATCTGTAATTTATGAATTATTCATGCCAATATATTATAATTCTTGGATGTTTTACAATCATTTTATAGCAACTTTATATCCTTTTTTGGAACTAACCCGGACTGACGTTGTTTTCAACAGAACTACCGTGGTGTTGTTTTTTGTGCAGAAATAAAAGTTCACGGAATTGGGCGAAAATTTTTGACAATTTTTTTGGAACAAAAGAGACCCCTGAAGCTTTGTGGGAGGGCCAGAAGAGCCACAAGGAGGGCACAACCCAACAGGACGCGCCTGGTGGGCCGTCCATGCCCCGGTGGGTTGTGCTCACCTCGAGGTCCATCTTACCGTGAAACCAACACCCAAAATCCTATAAATAGAGAAACCATCAGAAATAACCCTAGATCAGAAGTTCCCACTGCCACAAGGCTCTGTAGCCACCGAAAACCAATCTAGACCCCGTTCCGGCACTCCGCCGGAGGGGGCAATCATCACCGGTGGCCATCTTCATCATCCCGGCGGCCACCACGATGAGGAGGGAGTAGTCCACCCTCGGGGCTGAGGGTTTGTACCAGTAGCTATGTGTTTAATCTCTCTCCCTCGTGATCTATATCATGGGCTTTGTTAGCATAGATGGATCATATGATGTTTCTCCCCTCTATACTCTTGTTGTGATGAATTGAATCTTTACCCTTTGAAGTTTTGTCATGTCGGATTGAATGTTCAGATTTGAGAACACATGATGTATGTCTTGCGGTATGAATACTTGAGGTGACATTGGGGTATCTTATTGATTCACTTGATATATGTTATGGCACTCAAGTTGCAGATTTCCGAGGTGATATTGGGGTAATCTATGCATAGGGGTTGATGCACATTTTTATTATCTTTTCTCTGATAGAAACTTTGAGGTCTCCTTGTAGTTCTTTGCGTGGATTGAGTATTATGAATATGAATTTGCTTTGGTGTTATTTTAGTACGAACTCTAGGATAGATCGAACGAAAAGAATAGCTTTGTGTTATTTTAGTACGAACTCTTGAATAGATCGAATGGAAAGAATAGCTTTGAGGTTGTTTCGACCCTACAAACAATTTCTATATTTTGTTCTCCGCTAATAGGAACTCGGGAGTGATTCTTTATTGCACTTTCAGGGATAATCATATGATCCAACTATGTTAGCACTGTTGAGAGGTTGCACTAGTGAAAGTACGGACCCTAGGTCTCCTTTTTAAGCATTGCAATATCGTTTTTGTGCCCTTTACTATTTGCTACCTTGCTGTTTTTATTTATTCAGATTGCAAAATTATATTTCAACCATCCATATTACACTTTTATCACCATCTCTTCACCGAACTAGTGCACCTATACAATTTGCCATTGTATTGGGTGTGTTGGGGACACAAGAGATTTCTTGTATTTGGTTGCAGGGTCGTTTGAGAGAGACCATCTTCATCCTACACCTCTCACGGATTGACAAAACCTTAGGTCATCCACTTGAGGGAAAATTGCTACTGTCCTACAAAACTCTGCGCTTGGAGGCCCAACATGTGTCTACAAGAATAAAGTTGCGTTGTAGACATCACAGAGTCTTTGCCAGGAGTGGACGGCTCTACCGGGAGAGGCTTACCAGAGTCCAACTTTCTCCTTTTTGGGCCATTGTTGTTGGGGATACGGAGGGCTGAGTAAGATGGAGAACAAAAGTCCCTACTTCCACAGGATGCTTCTGCGCAGCACACTTTGACAGATGATCAGCTATGTTGTTTTCCGCACGAGGCACGTGCTTTGTTTGCAGTCCGTCAAAACGCTCCTCCAATCTTATCACTTCCTCAATGTAGGCCTCCATCAACGGGCTTTGGTAATCCTTGTTGACTTGTCTCACCACAAGCTGTGAGTCTTCTTGAATGATCAGCTTCTTAATTCCTAGTTCTGCGGCAATCCTGAGCCCGACAAGGAGCCCTTCATACTCTGATGTATTGTTGGTGGCCTCTTCCCAAGCAAAATGCATCTGGACGACGTACTTCAAGTGCTCCCCGGAGGGGGCAACGAGAAGCACGCCAGCCCCTGCACCTTGTAGGGAAAAGGCACCGTCAAAATACATAATCCATTCTTGGGGTGCTTCCTTGCCGGGGATGACTATTTCTGGCACTTCCTCGTCTGGGGTTGGCGTCCATTCTGCAATAAAATATGCCAATGCCCTGCTCTGGATTGTTGATGTGCTCTCAAACTTCTGGTCGAAACTGGATAACTCGAAAGACCACTCCACTATCCTGTCGGTAGCCTCGGGGTTTTGGAGTATCCTTTGCAACAGGAAACGTGTGACAACCGTGATCTCGTGGGCTTGGAAGTAGTGGTGCAATTTCCTTGAGGCCATGATGAGACCAAAGATCAATTTTTGCACGCCAGAGTACCTCGATCTAGCCCCTTATAATAAGGAACTGACGAAGTACACCGGGCGCTGCACCACTTTCTTCCTTGCCGTGTCCTCGGGGCTGCTCTCGCTGTCATGCTCATTTCTGTCCCGATCCTTCTCTGGCTCTGCCGGTCCTTGCTCACTCTCTGCTTCATCTACTTCCCGCTGTGCCACCAAGGCTGCACTAACTACTTGGTTGGTTGCCACCAGGTATAGCAGCAACGGCTCTTGTGGTTTGGGAGCAACCAAGGTGGGCATAGTGGACAAGTAGGTCTTCAACTATTGCAAAGCTGCATCTGCTTCCGAGGTCCGCTTGATGGGCTCTGCCTTCTTTAAGATTTTGAAGAACGACAGGGTGCGCTCGGCAGACTTGGAAATGAACCTGCTTAGCGCGGCAATGCACCCTGTCAGATGCCTCACGCCCTTGACTGTTCTTGGAGCTTGGAATCTACTCGATAACTTTAATCTTGTAGGGGTTGGCTTCGATCCCCCGATGGGACACAAAGAACCCAAGCAGCTTGCCGGAGGGAACACCAAACACACACTTCTCCGGGTTGAGCTTCAAGTTGATTTTGTGTAAATTGGAAAATCTCTCTTCTAAATCCTGTATAAGGGTTGCTCTGTCCTTGGTTTTGACCACAATATCATCCATATAAGCTTCAATGATCTTATGCAGTTGTGGTTCGAAACCAATCTGGACTGCCCTTGCAAAAGTAGACCTGGCACTCTTTAACCCGAATGGCATGCAGATAAAATAGTACGTACCACATGGGGTTATGAATGATGTCTTCACTTCATCTTCCTTGGACATGAAGATTTGGTGATACCTATAATATGCATCCAGAAAGGAAAGAAAATTGCATCCTGAAGTGGAATCCACAATCTGATCGATGCGCGACAAGGGAAATGGGTCCTTCGGGAAAGCCTTGTTGAGGTATGTGAAATCTATGCAAAGTCTCCATTTCCCGTTAGCCTTCCGAACAACCACTGGATTTTCTAACCATGTTGGATGTAGTACTCCTCTGACCAAACCAGCTACTTCAAGCTTCTTGATCTCTTCTGCAATAAACTGCTGCCTCTCCTAGGCCTGCTTCCGGACCTTCTGCTTGACAGGTCGGGCATGTGGGCATACAGCAAGGTGGTGCTCGATTACCTCCTTGGGAACACCAGGGATATTAGATGGTTGCAAAGCAAACACATCGATATTCACCCGTAGGAAGGCAACGAGCACGCTTTCCTATTTGTCATCAAGGGTGGTACTGATAGGGAAAGTATCATCAACGCCAGCCAGCCCTGCCGGGACCTTCTTCACTTGGGGTGCAGTGACCTTAGATCTTTTACTATTAGAACTCTCTAGCAAGTCATCAACAGGCGCAGCATACTCCAAAGAGGTACGCTTCCCAGATTCCTTGCCAGCGTCCTTGTTATCCTTCTTCTTTCCTCTGTCCTCCTTGGTGGGAACTGTTGCTTTCATTCCCTCTGCCGCACATGCGTCTCGGTACATGTTGTCCACGCAAATGATTGTGTCCTTCTCATCGACGGGATGGAAATGACTCTTATCGGCGCAGGCATCTTCAAGGTGTTGTAGGCATAGTGGGATGCCGCCATGAACTTAGCCAGGGCTAGGCGTCCAAGGATCCCATTGTACGGCAAGGGGAGGTCGACCACATCAAACACAATCTTCTCAGTCCGGTAGTTCAGCTCTCCCCCGGATGTCACCCGCAACATAATCATTCCCTTAGGATGACTCCTGCCGGGATTAACTCCTTGAAGCGTGCCGGTGACCTTCAACTCTTCCTCCGCTATCTGAAGTTTGCTGATGACTACCGGGGAAATTAGATTCAACCCGGCCCCGCCATCCACCAACATCTTTGTGGACTTGAGGTTGCGAATTATTGGAGAGACCAACAATGGCAAACATCCTACCGCAGTGGTACGGTCAGGATGATCCTCTTCGTTAAAGATGATGGGCGTGCGTGACCATTTGAGTGGTTTCTGGGCTCCTGGTGCTGGTTCCACGGCATTAACCTCACGTGCCCACCATTTGAGTTGTCGTGAGAGGTGTGTAGAGATGCACCCCTGTCAATGCACAGGGCATCAGTAGCCTTCTGAAACTCCTGCTCACTGGTTTCCTCTTCATCCCCTCCATCACTCTCATCATCACAGGCTTCCTTCTCTTGACCTCTGGCGGGTTTTCCTTGGTTCCGGAAGGGTTTGCCGGGGCGATTTGCTTCACCACCTCGGCTCTTACCGCCAGCGACATTCCGGCCCCTTTCCTTGTCACGCTTCTCATATTCTGCTATCTGCCTCTTAACGAGCTGCTCAACCTGATAACACTCATGAAGGTCATGGCCTTTAGTCTGATGAATCTTGCAGTACGGCTGATGTAGGGTAGAACCCTAAAGGCCGATCTTTCACGATTGGAGCGAATCCCTACGAGAAACACGAAGAACACGGGGAAGAATGGAGAAAAATCACAAGGGGAAACACTTAAGAACAAGTCTAATCACACACCCACTAGACAATCAAACACACAAGATCCACAAGGGTACATGAACAACAAAAGGAAAGATACAAGGTAGAGTTCATCTCCAAGAGGAGGTCTTGATGGTATCCTAGATGGATCTTCCCATGAGGGGGTCATGATGATATCCCGTGGGATCTTCTCACATGGAGGTCTTGAACTCCATGGGAATGGTCTCTCTCTCTCAAGAGGAGGAGGTAGGAGCAAAGCTCACCTAAGAATGAGCTATCATATTTGCTCCCTAGAAAGGAGGTGGAGGTGGTCTATTTATAGTCTAAGCCCCAAAGGGGTAAGTGGGAGAAGGATGCAAGGCCAAAGGCCCACGGCTGTGCACACAGGCGTCGGACGTCCGGTGGGTGTCGGACGTCCGGTGGGTGTCGGACGTCCGGAAGCTCGGGATGGTCCGGACGTCCGAAAGTCTTCGGACTTCCGTAAATATCGTTCTGTCGCCGTGGAACCGGTCGTCCGGAGGCGCTCGGTCGTCCATGGCCTGGGAGGTGTCGGACGTCCGGTCTCGGTCGGTCGTCCGGTCGCTGTAGATCTCATTGGCTGGACTCTTGGGCTGGATGGAGTTCCACGTGTCGGACGTCCAGCGTAGTCCGGTCGTCCGGTGGCTGTAGCATGTAGCAGCTCTGTTCTTCTGTCTTCTCTTACATGCTTCCCTCATGGATGGTGTACTTGTTCTTTGGTGCTTGCACTCCTCGTCATCCGTGAAGCTCCGGCGACACCTATGCATGCACACGGGTGGAGTGTCAAGTAGTATACCATCCTCGAAGGGGTCAAGTGAACACGTGTAAAGGAGAAGATTCACCTTTATGTATGAGAAGTAGAGGTCGCACGTGTCACTTGCCAAACGGACTCTTGACATGGTGATGACCGTAGGATGCTCTGCATCATCCCCTCCCCCTTGGAAAAGATCCGACCTCGGATCGAAAACCAAATCACCATGGGAAAGAGATGGCGGTGCCGTGTCAAAGTGGTCGATCACCAAACACTCATCGTCTAGTAGCTCGAAATGGGCACTCTCCAATGTCGCACCGTCTTGTGATTCCTTCAAACGGAGCAAATAGAACAAACACTTGGAAAAACAAATGTGGTTAGCGTTAGTGCAAAACCAAGCATTCAAGAGGTGATTCACCAAACAAGTGTTGTCATCAAGCATAGCATAGGGTGTGACAAAGTATTGTGACATGGCATGTAAGTATATCGATCGAGCACAAACAAAGATAATATGGGGACAAGTATGCAAATGTGAGGTAGAGATGCCAATATGTGTGACAAGAGAATAAGCATCTACCTCGAGGTCATGGCAAGCATTCACAAATTGATGAAAGTTCTATGGTAGGCATAAGAATCATTAACAACACCAAATAAAATGAAGTGTCTAAACACATGGGTCAAGTGCAAGACAATCCAAGCATAATGTGCATAGGGTGTAGTGAATATAGTGTGGCACTCGACACAATAGAAAGAGCAATTATTCATCATGTGTGAGGCAATCAAGTGAATCATGTGACAAGCAAAGGGACATGGCATATGTGAAGAAATGATATTGCTGCAACCAACCATATGATAGTAGCAAGTATTCCAAGAATTGGATGCAACACACAAGGTACATATGTCATGAAGCATGGAAATGTGGCAATCATGGATGAAAGCAATATCTCAAACATACATGCAAATGGTGCAAGCAACACATGAAGTATGATCCCCAGTATACAAGCTCAAGAAGGATGTCACCTTGAAAGCGTGTCCTTGTGCATTCTTTACAATGCCGAAGTTGTAGGAAATGTGGTGTAGAAGCGAGTCGTGGTAGAATATATGAGGCTCGCTCTCAAGAGCTCGAATGCTTAACTCATGTGAAGTGGGAGTCGACACAAAGTCCAAGTATCCTACACATGCACAAAACAAAACAAAGAAAGTATGCGCATGGTAGATAAACACATCATCCATCATGATGGTTCTCTTCTCTTGCACATAACCGTTAGAAGTACAAGTGCATGAATAATAAGATGCAACAATGGCTATATTCATGACACTAGGTATATGGTGAAAAGAGGTAAGACAAGCATGCTTCACAAGAATTATGTCAAAATCTCCAAATGAGAATGCTATGGGGGCAATCTTATGAGCAAGACGAGAATCATTGTTGCACTCAATACATGGAAAATCATCTAGCATGAGAGAGGCAACACTTGGAGATATATGACAAGAAGCAATATGAATCATGTGCAAAGCATATAGATGGTTGTCATCAACCGCATGAAATGGGCAAGTATGAATCATGGGTGATGCAACATGAGCAAGAATAGAGATCAAGTCGTGCAAACTAGTGGAGCGAAGATGCAACACACTAGAGTAAATCATGGCAATAATGTCATGTGAGCAAATACTAGGCATAGACAATGCACATGACATATCGCAAGCACGAACACAAAGCAAGATGAAAGTATCATCACAGGAATGGTGCACATAGCAAACATGGCAATAACAAGCAATATCTCCACCAAGCTTGCAAATACACATACAAGTACTAGAGTCAATCAACATGTGTAATGCAAAGCATGGGTCACAAATGCATGGCAAAGGCATAGTAAATAGCATATCATGCAAAGTGAACATGGCAAGATGGGCAAATGATATATAATGGACAATAAGCCATAACCATGTGAGGGGCATGTAGAAGAAATGCGTGAAGTGTTTGCGCGAAGAGAGCGGTGGGAAAGACAATCCACGTGGTCCCAAGTCATCATTGCTCTCTAGAGCTCGTTTTGTCAACTCGTGGGATTGCGAGGTTGACAAGTATTCATGGGTACCTACACAAAAGAGACACAAACCAAAGAAATTGTGCGCGTGGTAAATGTACACATCATCCATCATGATGTGTATGTGCACATGTGAGTTAGCACAAGATAAGAAATGCTCAAAGAAATTTGATGCATGGTATAAGAACATGTCATCCATCATGAAAGAATAGTTGTTATGTATAATACGATGGGGATGCAAATTGAGCATACAATTATATGGCACATCAATATCATTTTCATTCAAGGGAAACATATGGTGCACATAATTATTGGGATCATGCAATGAATGGGATGGATCAAATTCTCCTAACATGTATGAGGAAACTATGGGGGTCTCGTCATGAGCAATATTGGAAACATCATATGGAGAAAATGGACAACATCCAAAACAATGCATATCCGAAGGTATGTGGTCATGGCATGGCATGTGAGATAAATGATGCAAAGGGATCATATCAATATCATCACAAGAAAAACAAATGCCAATAACCATGGGCTTGTCATCTATGCCATAAGAGCAAATTGGGTTTATTTTAATGTCATATGCATAGTCACTACGATAAGATTGCAAATATGACATATGATGGATCTCATGCATAGCATATGATAAGTCAAGCGGATTATCAAACATGATGTGACCTAAAGAATTGTCACAAGAAATCCTATGTAACATGGCATCGCAACTAATAGACTCCACATGAGAATCATCGTACTCATCATAAATGGGAAAATCATCGCATAGGGAAATCATACTAGCATGAAGCATGGTACTAGGTGGATCAACATCATGCAAGCAATCAATGTCAAGAATGTCCACTAGTGGGACTAAACCATCACCTTCACCTATGTTACCTTATTCATTCCACTCAAGTGGTGTAGGTGAGGTGGGAAAGACCAAATGGTGGTCATCTTCATCTTGATGGAACCATGTGGGGGGGTGCATCATATTCCACCATGGCCATCATCATGTCCAAAGGGAGGACGAAGTCGTTGAGGATCGGTGCGTCATCATAAATGGGACCTAGCACCAAATGAGAAGACACAATAGAGGTAGAGGTCAAGTTGTTAGAAATGCAAATGGCCTCACGAGACCTATCAACTATATCACTCTCTCTATGTGGTGGTTCACTCACTCCCTCAAGGTCGGTGCACTCACACTCACATATGATGGAGTCACTCATCTCACTCAAGTGGTGGGTGTTGTGGCTCTCCTCACATGGGATTTGTGGCAACACATCATATATGGGGATAGTGGTGAAGTCACTCTCACTCTCAATATGGTGCCACAAGTCACTCAAGTCATCATACGTCGCCGTGGTCAAAGGGAAAATACCATGCTCAACCATCTCGTCGTCATCTCCGTGGATGAAGGCCGAAGATGGAACATCATCACTCTCCTCCATGACCGAAGGGAAAATCCCATGATCGATCATCTCGTCATCGTCTCCGTGGATGAAGGCCGAAGATGGCACATCATCACTCTCCTCCATGACCGAAGGGAAAATCCCGTGCTCGATCATCTCATCGCCGTCGCCGTGGATGAAGGCCGAAGATGGCACATCATCACTCTCTCCTACTAAGATGGAAGCATCATCCTTTCTCGCCACCTTGTTGCTCGCCTCCAAAGCTTGGTCCTTGAGGGTCTTCGTAGTCGTACTCGTCACCGCACCATCTTGAAAAAGGGTCAAAGTAGACTCGGCATCATCAATGCCACAAAGAGGGATGGCGATGAAGTCGAACTTGGGAGCATCATCTCGGATCTCATCGGGCTTGGACATCGTGGTGGTACTAGCCTCATGCTTCTCGTAGAGCTTGGTCGCTGTGAAGTGTGCTTGGGTGGAGAAGCCTTGGCCTTCATGAGTTCTTGTTCCGCCTTGAGAGCACCAATGTACGTAGTAGTCGTCGAGGGACTTGTAGTTCTCGAGGAAGATAGTCTTGGAGATGTCGTTGTTCAATCCCATCATGAAGTGGAACTTCATCGAAATGGGGTCGTCCACGCTGGCTTCTCGGAATGCACTCTTCATCTCCTTGAAGTACTTGTCGATGGACTTGGATCCTTGGATGGTGTTCTCCAATTGGCGTCAAAGTTGTTCCGTGTAGGTTGGAGGCACGGACTCTCACCGCAAAGCTCTCTTCGTCTTGGGCTAACTCATCTCGTAGCTCTCCAAAGGTGTGTGAAGACACCATGTCGAGGCGTAGTCGTGGAAGTTTCTTGTGGCGCACTTCACTTGATCTTCGGGATGAACTTGATGTAGCTTGAGGTAGTCGTCCATCAAATGCTCCCACTCGAGACTCCTCGGGTTCTTGAGTCCCATAGAAAGCAATCTCATTGTCGGTGTCGAGGTCGTAGTAGCTCGTGGAAGTTGTGGACTTGAGCTTGGGGAGCTTCTCTTGAGTGTAGTCTTGGGGTGCTTGTTGGCGAAGATGTTGTATGTCCATAGGCGAAGATGCCTTGAAGTCGCTTGGCGAAGATGCCAAGGGAGATGGTGAAGTCATTAAGAGGTATTTGGTGTTGAGATCTTGACCTTCACGTTCTTGTTGGTGATGGTGTCGGTGCCGATGTGATCTTGCCGGAGATGGTAGCTCGGAAGCATGTGCTCTTGAGCGTCTTCTCGAAGATGAGGAAGATTTCTTGTAGGACTTGATGAGGGCTTTGATCTCCTCCATTTTAGCATGCATCTTGGCGTCGAAGTTGTTGTTCGTGGCATCGAACTCGTCGTTGTTGTAGATTGAAGGTGAAATGACATGCCTATCCATCACAAGACTCGAGTAGAGGTGAGTAGGAAATGAGATAAACAATACCAAGTTACCTTTTCCCAAAGTTGAGGATGTATCCCGTTTCACTCAATGTGAATGAAAGAATAGTGGAATAGGTACCAGACTTGCTCACTCACACCTATCAAGTAAAGCTTATGGTGGAGCTCGGTGATGATAGAGGCACAAAAATTTGATGCAAAATGTTAGCAAGAGTCAATAATGTTGATAGAGATTCACAAATTCGCAAGTGAAACAAGTAGACCAATAGCAATAAGTGGCACACGAAAACACACTCATGGATAGATAAATGGGGTCGTGCAACCAAGGAATGAGCACAAAATGTGGAATCCACCGAAAACACTCGTGTTGCACAACTCAAGAGAGACGCTAACACGATTGCTCAATAGGCGGATACGACACTTGTGCACAACCTATAAGATGCAAAATGTAGCAACTTATATCCCAAGTATGTATGTATGTATGGTTCCCGGTGTTTCTCTCAAGATGATCTAATATGATCGGATATGAAAATCTTATGCAATGTGGTTTGATGCTATGGCACTTGCTTACAAGCTTCTTTGCTCTCTTTCTTTTGCTTAAAAGCTTTATTTCTTTATTTTGTATGGCCACATTTGCACAATGCACAAACCAAGATAGCAATTGTGTATATGCGGGAACAAGCTTGTGACACAAGATATGATACCAATATATGCACCACGATGATATGGTATGTATGCTATGGGAAGTATGATCACTAATGTGCACGTCACATTGCCAGCAATACTCAAATGGCTAGTCTTGATATGCAAGTGACGCAAAATGGGCTAGAGGTTATCAATGCAATTGCAAGGGGAATGTACAATGGTGTCGTCGAGGTTACCGTCCTTGGTGATGATGAGAGGCGGTGTTGCCGAAGTCCACCCGTTCCTAGTTAGCCGAAACACCCTACAAAACGGGAAAAACCGCAAACTCAAAATCTCCAAAGGCAAATGTCAAATGGTGGTAGCGGAAAGCGGTGGTAGTTTGCACTTGGCAATGTGGAAGTGGAATGATGAGCTATACACGTTTTGGAGTTGAAGTTGCCATCCCTAAGTAGCCGAAACACCTTAGGAGACACAAGCCACAACTCAAACAAGCTCAAACAAAATTGGGTTAAGTTGGGTTGTCGAAAATGTATGGTAGGCAAGGTTACGTGGAAATGGAGGTAGTGGTTGATGAAGAAGCAACCGTTCCTAAGTAGCCGAAACACCTTAGGAGACTCGAATCACTACTCAAACAACCACTAATGCTATGGTGAACAAAATGGGTTAGGTTGCGGAAGTCGGTGGCGGCTATGCGGATGATATGGTGGAAGCCCTAGACAAAGATGCCAAAATTCACAAACTTTGATGGAGTTAAATGATGTTGGTGGTATTTTTGTGGGATGGGGGATGTCAATTGCTTCAAACGAGCTAAAGAACGCCAATATCGGAGTTCGTATGAATTAGTTATGGACGAAACAAAAATCAGCCGAAGTCTGAAACTACAGGTTACGGACGTCCGGAAATGGTCAGATGCCCGGTGGTGGACGTCCGGAAAGCTCGGAAATCCGTAAATTTGGTTGTGTTGGCCGGTTCCGGTCATCCGGTGGATGACGGACGTCCGGCGCTTCGAGGGGGTCTGGACGTCCGGTAAAACACCGGTCGTCCGGTGGGTCAGGGTCAACGCGATATTCAGATCCGGGACGCGATTTTGGGCGGAATTTTGGGATTTTGGGGTCGAAATTGATGAGATTTCGTGGATGAAAGATGGGTAAACTTGGGTAAATGCTAGATCCACTCGAAACTAAGCGAATCCATGGATCAAAATCAACAAAACATCATCAAACCAACAAATCACAAAAAAATTGGGGCTACTTTTGGTGGGGATTTTCGAAATTGAGGAAGAACACAACAAAATTAGGATATAAAACAAAGGGTAGGGGCTCCAAAAATGTGATCAACGTGGCTCATGATACCAAGATGATGTAGGGTAGAACCCTAGAGGCCGATCTTTCACAATTGGAGCGGATCCCTATGAGAAACACGAGGAACACGGGGAAGAAGGGATAGAAATCACAACGGGAAACACTCAAGAACAAGTCCAATCACACACCCACTAGACAATCAAACACACAAGATCCACAAGGGTACATGAACAACAAAAGGAAAGATACAAGGTAGAGTTCATCTCTAAGAGGAGGTCTTGATGGTATCCTAGACGGATCTTCCCACGAGGGGGTCTTGATGATATCCCGCAGGATGTTCTCACATGGAGGTCTTGAACTCCATGGGAGTGGTCTCTCTCTCTCAAGAGGAGGAGGTAGGAGCAAAGCTCACCTAAGAATGAGCTATCATATTTGCTCCCTATAAAGGAGGTGGAGGTGGTCTATTTATAGTCTAAGCCTTGAAGGGGTAAGTGGGAGAGGGATACAAGGACAAAGCCCCGCGGCTGCGCACACAGGCGTCGGACGTCCGGTGGGTGTCGGACGTCCGGAAGCTCGGGACGGTCCGGACGTCCGAAAATCTTCGGACTTCTGTAAATATCGTCTGTCACCGTGGCACCGGTCGTCTGGAGGCGCTCGGTCGTCCGTGGCCCGGGAGGTGTCGGACGTCCGGTCTCGGTCAGTCGTTCGGTTGCTGTAGATCTTGTCGGCTGGACTCTTGGGCTGGCTGGAGTTCCAGGTGTCAGACGTCCGGCGTAGTCCGGTCGTCCGGTTGCTGTAGCATGTAGCAGCTCCGTTTTTCTATCTTCTCTTCCATGCTTCCCTCGCGGATGGTATAGTTGTTCTTTGGCGCTTGCACTCCACCTCATCGTCCGTGAAGCTCCAGCGATACCTATGCATGCACACGGGTGGAGTGTCAAGTAGTATACCATCCTCGAAGGGGTCAAGTGAACACGTGTAAAGGAGAAGATTCACCTTTATGTATGAGAAGTAGAGGTCGCATGTGTCACTTGCCAAATAGACTCTTGACATGGTGATGACCGCAGGATGCTCTGCATCATCGGCCCATCGCCTTTCCCGGCCTTCTCGGCAACCGTGGCCTCCCGGCAGTCAGCGCACACGGCAGTTTCCTTACCGAGGGCCTCGGTCTCAGACTTCTTGTTGGTACTAGGTGTACACAATCCTTTAGCAGACATCACTGCCTTATCCTTGTGTTTCTTACTGCGCTTATTGCTCTTCTTCTGACTGGTGGATTCGTCATCATCCTCTGAATCGACGTTGGTGCAATTCTCCTCTCCGGGCAACTTCCTTCCCTCCTCCATCTGAGCACAGTTATCCACGAAGGTGTAAAGCTCCTTCACAGTCTTGGGCAGCCACACGTTCATCTTAGAACAGGTCATGTGGTTGCACACATTGGATTGGAAGGCAGCTATCACCGCTGCTGGATGGATATTCGAGATGTCCCTATGGACCTTGCTGAACCTCTACAAATACTTCTAGAGGGTCTCTCCTTCTTTCTGCTGAAGAAGCTACAAGTCACTGGGCCGACCTAGCTCTTGATGGCCGCCGGTGAAGGCGCCAATGAACTCATGGCACAGGTCAGCTCATGACGAAATGGAGTTCTCCGGCAGGTGCATTAGCCAAGACCTCACAATGGACTTGAGAGCCAAAGGGAAGTAATTGGCAAATACCTTCTCATCTCTTCCCCCGGCAGCCTGGACAGTGATGGTGTAGATGCTCAGAAACTCTACCGGGTTCAGCCTCCCGTCGTACTTCTCGGGTATCTCTGGCTTGAATGTGCGAAGAGACGGCAAATGGACTTGCTGTAGCTCACGAGTAAAGGCGGGGCAACCAACCTCGAAAGGTAGGCACCCGCCAATACCTAGGGCAGGCTTGTCGACGTCAGGGCCATCGCATCCATCGGTCCGGTGGT
>NC_041389.1:224337928-224356925 GCF_002162155.2 Triticum dicoccoides | reverse complement strand
CAGCCTGGACGTGCTCGAGGGTCAGAAGAGGCCATCGAGACGTCATCAGGTTCTTGATTCTGTTGCGCTTGCGCTGGCTGCCATGGCAGGGACTGCATCGTGGGGGTGGCCCCCTCCGTACGGCCAGCAGCACGAGCCGTCGTCGTCGCCTGGGGAGGCCGTGGCGGGCCAACTCACTGCGAGCCCCTAACCTCGGCAAAACCAAGCAGGCTCTGGATGGTGGCATGCCATTCGTCCATCTGCTCGACCGCTGGCAGAAACCTTAGCAGCAACTGAGCCCGCGCCATGACTTCTGTTGCAGTACTTGGCATGGGAGATTGTCAGAGTAAATAACCACGGGTAGCCTTATCCGCTCCCCTGGTTCTTCAAAACAAACGGGCCGATTGCGCCCCTCAAGCATCCAAGACGAAGGGTCGCCTTCTCATGGCCGGCTGGTCCAGTGGCCGGCTGCAGGAAGGCGGCAAGGTTCAAAAAGCCATCCCGAAGCGGGCCGACTCCTCGCAGGCGGCCACCAGAGTGGCCGACTCCTAGTAGGTGGCCTGGCATACACCCTCAAAGTTTGCACCCACATAACGGCGACAAGACGGGGCGTGGCTACAGTGAAGCCTGCCACCCCCGAATCCTGGAGAGAGCGTGGCCACAGTGCACCGTACCGGGCGGCCATCCCTCGCCCGACGCGGCACTGTTGCCATGTTGACCATGGCATCACCCATGACAAGCTGTCAGTACGGCGCGCAGGCGGTGGGCCCCTCCTACCAGAGAGCTGGGAGGCCGGCTCCCAACAGCCGGCCTACCCTCGCCATAGAAGTTTGTGCACCATTAAGCAAATAAGACGGGGTAAGGCTACAGTGAATGCGCGCCAGGCGGTGGCACTGTAGCCATGCTTGCCCCGACAAAGCCATCGTCGTCAGGGGCAAGGCTACAGTAATGAGCAGCCGACAGGGTCCATAGGCGGTGGGCCCAGCCGGTCGGCCAAGAGGCCAGCAGCCGGCGGGACCCACCAGTCGGCGGGCCCCAGCGGCCGGCGGAGAAGCCAGTGCCCATAGACACTGACAGTCTGGACCCACACCCAACCGGATTACCATTGTACCCCTGGGGGGTAGGCCTATATAAACCCCCCAGGGCACCCATGCAAAGGGTTGATACATGAGAACTACACACACCACATAGAGAGAAGAGGAGAGCTAGCCCTGCCCTTCTTCTTCCTCTAGCCGAACAGCTCAAGGAGCCTCTTGTAGCTACTTACTGATTTAGTGATCATGCGGAGACCCCGCAGAGCAGGACTAGGGGTGTTATCTCCTAGGAGAGCCCCAAACCTAGGTAAGATTTGCCGGCGTGCATGTCTTCGGCTTATCCCGTTTCCGGGCACCGACGATGTCTTACTGGCTCCCACTATGAGTAGCCGTCCTTTGGCACATGTCGCACCTACCACCCGACATTTGGCGCACACCGTGCGGCCAGGTGCACCGTCATCCGGAGACCTGCTCTGGACGGGAACCCTCTTCCTTCCTAGCGAGCGTAGCCAGCCCGGCACGCCCGATGGCGCTTGCCCCGACGTGCTGCATGGCGTCCACGCCGCCTGCGTAGCGATCTGCCTCGCCGATCTTGTCGGTGAGGTTCGCCTCTCCGACGAGCCCGCGCCAGACGTGGGTGCAACCAGCTCCGAGAGTTGCCTCATCAACCTCCTTGGGAAGCTCGACAATGCCAGCGAGCCTCCGACCTGGAGTCGATCGGCTCCACTGACCCGATGCTCGTCGACTCCGACACGTCATCCCTTGACGCCTTCCCCGCCAATGTGGTGGTCATCGATGATCCCCTTCCTCGTGCCGACAGTGGCGGCAGCACCGTCACAGACATGCTGGTCATCAGCAACAGTGCCACCTCCGGCGAGAACGCCCATGACACTCTGCAGACGGCGCTGCACGACCTGTCTGCACCCATTCCGGCTGACGCCGACGCCAAGACGCTGGAGGCCCACCGCCTTGCCCTTGTCGAGAACGGCAAGAAGATAGCCTCCATGAGACGCCTCACTGAGGCTTATCAGCGTGAGGTTGACCGTGCCGCCTCCGGCATGCCGGCTGCTGGCGGGCCCAGCCGGCTTGCCGCAATCAAGAAGCGCGGCGCTGCCATCGCCAGCATGCTGGGGGCCGACCGCTCAGTCTACGCCACGCCCCTCGAGAACCTATGCGCCGCTCAGGCGGCAGCAGATGAGATGGAAGGTTTGGATGGTGATGAGCTATGCTGCATGACAAGACGCGTCCAGCAGCTCATCGACGCGGCCGCGGAACGGCAAGAAGCCGGCGCCCACACCAAGAGCCCTCCCCCTCGCCGAGAGCACGGCGCGACCTTCTGGACGCCGACTTCAGGCGGTGCCCGCGAGCGAAAAGATAAGGAGCCGGCTGCTAGCTGTAGTCGGACACGCCTCACCATCGAGCGCGACGTAGAAGGCCGCCCCCGAGCCGTGGAGCAGTGAGGCGATAACCCGCCTCCTCCTTTGCCCCGCGGGGAGAGATATCCCTCCTCGCTGCATGTTGAGCACCCGACGCTCTGCGGCCGGCTGGGCCGCCGTGAAGGAATCGACGAGAATGATTCCCGCCATCGGATCGACCGCCTAGCGCGATCCCTGGCACTAAAAGAAGAAGATGATGTCAGCATGCCTTGTTTCGGCCCCCGCATTCGCGACGAGCCCTTTCCCAAAGGGTTCTCGCTCCTAAGAGACACGCCCAAGTATAACGGCTCGGTGAAGCCGGAAGACTGGCTGATAGACTACTCCACTGCAGTCAACATAGTAAACGGCAACAGGCGCGTTGCCATGAAGTACGTCCCCCTCATGCTTCAAGGCACGGCACACACCTGGTTGACCAGCCTTAAGCCTTACAGCGTCAACAGCTGGCTGGACTTCACAGAAGTCTTCATCCACAACTTCACCAACACGTACAAGCTGGCGCCCAAGCCACGTCAACTTTCCCCTGTGCGTCCAAGGCCCGACCGAGTCTAGCCGCGACTACTTGACGCGCTGGGCCGAGCTCTGCAACTCCTGCGAAGGGGTGCACGAGGTGCAAGCTATAGAGTACTTCACTGCCGGGTGCCGAGAAGGCACCCTCCTCAAGCACCTACTCCTCTGCGACGAGCCGGCCACACTCGACGAGTTGCTGATCATAGCAGACAAGTACGCCACTGCTGACTCCTCAATGAAGTCGGAGCTCCGGGTGGACGCCTCTAGAAAGGTGCTCCCTCCGGCTCCGAAAACGCCGGCTGGTGACACCAATCGGCGCCCGCATCAGAACGATAACAAATGAAAGGCCCCGATGCCGACTTCCACCAGCCAGCAAGTGGCAACAGTTGAGGATCAGTAGCCAGAAGGGCAGCCCATACCCAAGCGTCAGAAAGGCGGCAGGCCGGCTTGGCAGCCTGCTTTCTCCTACGAGCAGACCCTTGATGCCCCCTGCAAGTTCCACAGCGGCGCGAAGCCGTCCAACCACATAACCCGGAAGTTCCATTGGCTCACCCGAATCTCCAAAGGCGAAGGGTTGCTGCCGCCTGCTGGCCAGCCGCCTCCGGCTCCTCAGCAGCCGACCGCCCGCCCAGCAGTCGTAGCCATCCAAGACGAGTTCCCTGAAGAACACGCAACCTATGTCCTCTTTACAAGCCAAGCTGACGACAGGCGCAGCCGGCGTTGGCAGCACCAAGAAGTTAATGTTGTCGCCTCCAGAGTTCCAGAATTCATGCACTGGTCTGAGAAGCCATCAGCTGGAGCCGAGCTGATCACCTAGAGGTGATGCCTTCTCCTGGTTCTTACACCTTGGTGTTGGATGCCACCTTTGCAACATAGAGCCAGGCCGCTCGTTTCTCCCGAGTTCTGATCGATGGCGGAAGCAGTATCAACATCCTGTACCGTGACACCATGGAGAAGCTGAACATCAAGACGAAGCAGCTCTTGCCCAGTCGGACCGTCTTCCATGGCATTGTACCCGGCCTTTCATGCTCACCAATCAGCGGGATCAAGATAGATGTCCTCTTCGAAGACAAAGATCACTTCCACCGTGAAGCTGTTTGGTTTGAGGTAATGGATCTAGAGAGCCCTTATCACGCTTTACTTGGCCGACCTACCCTGGCCAAGTTCATGGCGGTGCCCCACTATGCCTACCTCAAGATGAAGATGTCGAGCTCCAAGGCATCATCACCATAGTCGGAGACTACAAGAAGTCCTCTGCATGCGCTGCAGCTAGTAGCTGGCTGGCCGAGTCCCTCGTGATTGCTGCTGAGAAAAAGATCCTTAACCGGGTTGTGGCCATGGCCGGCAAGCAGCCGGACCTGTCGCCCGATCCCAAGGAGTCGGAAGCTCAGGGCTCCTTCCAGCCGGCCAAGGAAATAAAGAAGATACCTCTGGACCCGGAGCACCCGGAGAGGTTCGTCGTTGTAGGAGCAAACCTGGATAGCAAATAGGAAAGCGAGCTCGTCGATTTCCTCTGTGAGAATCGGGATATCTTTGCATGGTGCCCCAAGGACATGCCAGGTGTTCCGACGGATTTCGTCAAGCACAAGCTACATGTCCAAGCAGATGCAAAACCAGTCAAACAGCCCCTTCGCCGACTGTCGGAAGAGAAGAGAAGAATTGTTGGTGAAGAGATAGCCCGGCTTCTGGCAGCTGGCTTCATTATGGAAGTGTTCTTTCCAGAGTGGCTTGCCAACCCAGTCCTTGTACTGAAGAAGAACAAGAAGTGGCGCATGTGTATACATTATACCAGCCTCAACAAAGCTTGCCCCAAAGATCTGTTTGCTTTGCCCCGGATTGATCAAGTGATAGACTCCACAGCCGGATGCGAGCTGTTGAGTTTCTTGGATGCCTACTCCGGTTACCATTAGATCAAGTTGGATCCAGCTGACCGCCTGAAAACCGCCTTCATCACACCATTCAGAGCTTTCTGCTACCTGACTATGACATTCGGCCTAAGAAATGCCGGTGCTACTTTTCAGCGTTGCATGCAGAAATGCCTCCTCAAGCAACTCGGTAGAAGTGCCCACGTCTATGTAGACGATATTGTGGTGAAGACGGAGTAGCATGGCACCCTGCTAGAAGATCTCAAGGAAACATTTGACAACTTCCATCGTTTTTAGATCAAGCTCAACCCCGAGAAATGCGTGTTCGGGGTACCAGCTGGCCAGCTCCTTGGCTTCCTGGTCTCTGAACGCGGCATTGAGTGCAACCCAGTGAAGATCGAGGCCATAGAAAGGATGGAGATTCCCACCCGGCTGTGAGACGTCCAGAAGTTCACCGGGTGCCTGGCTTCCCTTAACCGCTTCATCAGTCGGCTAGGGGCAAAGGCTCTTCCCCTGTATCAACTCATGAAGAAAACCACTCACTTCGAGTGGAACGACCAGGCGAACAAAGCTTTTCACCAGTTGAAGAAGATGCTGATCACGCCGCCTGTCCTGGCGGCTCCGACTGACAAAGAGCCCATGGTCCTTTACATTGCCGTAACAAGCTGGGTGGTCGGCACTGTGATCGTGGTTCAGCGCCCAGAAGAAGGCAAAGCTCAGCTGGTCTAGAGGCCGGTGTATTACTTGAGCGAAGTACTATCAACCTCGAAGCAGAACTATCCCCACTACCAGAAGATGTGCTATGGCGTGTACTTTGCCGCGAAGAAGCTCAAGCCCTACTTTCAAGAGCACCCCATCACGGTCGTTTGCACTGCCCCGCTTGCCGAGATCATGGGCAGCCGGGATGCATCTAACCGGGTGGCCAAGTGGGCCATTGCGCTGGCTCCTTGTACCATCTTCTACCAGCCTCGCACCGCCATCAAGTCCCAAGTGTTGTTCGACTTCCTCGTCGACTGGGCCGAGACCCAGTACCTGCCACCAGCACCCGACTCCACCCATTGGCAGATGCACTTTGACGGATCCAAGATGCACACTGGTTTGGGAGCCGGCATCGTCCTCACCTCTCGCAAAGGCGACAAGCTTAGATACACATTGCAAATCCAGTTTGCCGCCTCCAACAATGTGGCCGAGTATGAGGCGCTCATACATGGGCTCCGGCAGGCCAAAGAACTCGGCATCCGCCGGATCCTGTGCTATGGCGACTCAGACTTGGTGGTCCAAAAATCGTCTGGTGATTGGGACGCCAAGGATGCAAACATGGCGAGCTACTATTTCCTTGTTCAGCAACTCAGCGGATATTTTTAAGGGTGCGAGTTAATCCACGTGCCATGGGCCGACAATGAGCAAGCAGATGCCCTGGCACGAATCGGCTCCACCCGGCAAGCTATACCAACTGGCGTCTCCCTTTAGTGCCTCCTCAAGCCGTCTATCAAGCCGTCTCCAGAGTTAGATTCTATCTTCGTGCCGCCTGACCCCGATGCAGTCGGATCCGACTTGGGGAATGCGGCAGGCGGCTCAGGGACGTCGGCAGGCGGCTCGGGGACTGCTACGGTCGTACCTGGCCCGAGGACTGCAGCAGTCGGCCCGAGGACTTCAACGACACAGTAGGCGGTGGCCGACTCCAACCCACCACCTCCTAACCCAACCACCCTAGTCGCAGTAGCCGTGTTGGAAATAGAAGAAGTCATAGCTCCATCATGGGCCCAGCCCATCCTCAACTTTCTGGTGAACAGAGAGCTGCCGACTGACGAGATCTCAGCAAGACAAGTTCAACGTCGAGCTGGAGCCTACATAATAGTGAACAGAGAGCTCGTTAGGCACAGCGTGACTGGAGTCTTCCAGCATTGCGTCGAGCTAGAGAAGGGCATTGCAATCCTCAAAGACATCCAGCAAGGCGAGTGCGGCCACCACGCGGCCTCAAGATCACTTGTCGCCAAAGCTTTCCGCCATGGTTTCTTCTGGCCGACTGCTTTGGAAGACGCCAAAGAGTTGGTCAAACACTGCAAAGGGTGCCAAGTTTCAGATCCAAGCAACACCTGCCGACTTCTGCACTCAAGACCATCCCCCTCACCTGGCCCTTTGCCGTCTAGGGGCTGGACATGGTGGGCCCATTCAAGACGGCACGCGGCGGCATGACGCATGTGCTTGTTGCCGTAGACAAATTCACCAAGTGAATTGAAGCAAAGCCAATCAAGAAGTTGAATGGGCCGACTGTTGTGACCTTCATCATAGATATCACCACCCGGTATGGCATACCACATAGCATCATCACCGACAACGGCACAAATTTTGCCAAAGGAGCATTAGCTCGTTTCTGTACGACACAGGGCATCCGACTGGACTTAGCGTCCGTTGCCCATCCACAGTCAAATGGCCAAGTCGAGCGAGCAAACGGCCTCATCCTCTCTGGCATCAAGCCCCGACTGGTTGAACCACTGGAGCGTTCGTCCAGCTGCTAGCTCGAGGAGTTGTTGGCCGTCCTCTGGAGCCTGCGCACCACTCCGAACAAGTCAACCGGCTTCACTCCCTTCTTCCTTGTGTATGGTGCCGAGGCTGTCATCCCAACTGACATCGAGTTCGACTCACCTCGAGTCACCATATACACGAAAGCGGAGGCGAAGGAAGCGCGAGCAGACGGTGTTGATCTGCTGGAAGAGGGTCGGCTGTTAGCACTCAGTCGGTACGCCATCTACCAGCAGAGCGTGCGCCGCTACCACAGTCGGAAGGTCAAGCCAAGATCCTTCCAAGAGGGCGACCTTGTGCTTCGGCTGATCCAGCAAACAGCCGGCCAGCACAAGCTCTCGGCCCCTTGGGAAGGCCCTTTCGTCATCAGCAAGGGCTTGGGTAATGACTCCTACTACCTGATCGATGCGTAGAAACCCAAGGCACGCAAGAGAGATGATTCCGGCAAGGAGTCGGAACGCCCATGGAACGCCAATCTCCTTCGAAGATTTTACAGTTAATGCAGTTTGTACCATGCTATCTTTTGTATTAAGTACAAGACATCAGGTCCCCCGAGGAGCACTCGGTGACTACCCTCTTTTATCTATATGATGCGTATTATGCCTATGAATGTGTTAGTACATTTGTTCTTTCGCCCTGCACCGAGTTCGACCAGTTGGCCCGGGGACTTGCCGCCTTGAATTATGTTAAGCACTACCTGCAGTCAGACAAGTAGTGTGCCAGCATCTAAGCCCTCTCTTGCCGAAAGTCGCAGCTCGCAGAAGCGGTTGTTCGGCTGGCAAGAGTCAAAGGCAGGAAATGATGCCCACATGAAAAATGGCTAAGGACCAATGAGCCTACATAGCACAAGTTGGCTCCCCGCCTTGCCGATCGATTGCTAAGCAGCCAGTCGGACGGCTTCCCACTCTCCTTGCCACAATCTAAGAAGGCTGAAGTACTTGCCCTCCCGAATGACCAAGTATTTTCCCAGCCACAGACTGCAGAGCAGCTGTTCACCTGGAAAGACGGCGACCAAGGGAGGGTGGCAAAGGAAAAAGCCAGAAAAAGATTAAAAGCAAATAAAGTCAGAATCCGACACCAGCATAGCACATGCAAGATAATATTTACACAAAAGTCCTCTGAAGGCCAGAATTCAACATAGTTTGAATACACCCCCAGTGGGTGGAACTGCGCAAATTTAATGGACATTGTTCAAAAGATTGACGAGCATGAAGACAAAGATAAAATTGGCCACTTAGACCAAGGGAGCAACAGGAGAGCCCGGCAGGTCGGTGGAGACGGCGGAGCTGGCTGGTGGAGTGGTCGGGTGGCGAGTCTCAGCTTGATCATCGGCGGCAGTAGTCGTCGTGTTCACACGTGCCTCGTTGCTGGAGGCACGGTCAGGCTAAGGTTGGCCGGCCGCCCCACCATCTAGCAGGGCGTCTTCACCGTCCTCGTCCTCCTCGTCCTCACCATCGTCGCTGGAGTCGATCTCCTCTGCTGAGTCCTCGCCGTCCGCCGGGTTCAGCCCAAACCAGTCCGCTGGCAACTCAACGCCATCGTCGTTCAAGTTGGGGATGAAGACGCTGGTGTGGGTGTAGTCGGCAATCGCCGCGGCGCGATGAATGATAGCCGGCCGAGCCACCACCAACTCCTCGTTGGACTCCTGCCGGAACATGGCCAACTGGAGTCGAAAAAACACTGATTGAATGTGGCCAACCATTTGAAATTCCGTTTCCGTTTGATATCCAGCCCAGGGTATGATACGTCTCCAACGTATCTATAATTTTTGATTGCTCCATGCTACTTTATCTACTGTTTTGGACTATATTGGGCTTTATTTTCCACTTTTATATTATTTTTGGGACTAACCTATTAACCGGACGCCCAGCCCTTAATTGATGTTTTTTGCCTATTTCAGTGTTTCGAAGAAACGGAATATCAAATGGAGTCCAAACGGAATGAAACCTTCGGGAACGTGATTTTCTCACCGAACGTGATCCAGGAGACTTGGACCCTACTCCAAGAAGTAACAGAGGCGGTCACGAGGGTGGGCCCCCCCAGGGCGCGCCCCCTACCCCGTGGCCCCCCTGTTGCTCCACCGACGTACTCCTTCCTCCTATATATACCTACGTATCCTCAAACGATCAGAACAGGAGCCAAAAACCTAATTCCACCGCCGCAACCTTCTATATCCACGAGATCCCATCTTGGGGCCTATTCCGGAGCTCCGCCGGAGGGGGCATCCACCATGTAGGGCTTCTACATCAACACCATAGCCCCTCCGATGAAGTGTGAGTAGTTTACTTCAGACCTTCGGGTCCATAGCTAGTAGCTAGATGGCTGCTTCTCTCTTTTTGGATCTCAATACAATGTTCTCCCCCTCTCTTGTGGAGATCTATTCGATGTAATCTTCTTTTTGCGGTGTGTTTGTTGAGACTGATGAATTGTGGATTTATGATCCAGTTTATCTATGAACAATATTTGAATCTTCTCTGAATTCTTTTATGTATGATTGAGTTATCTTTGCAAGTCTCTTCGAATTATCCTTTTGGTTTGGCCAACTAGATTGGTAGTTCTTGCAATGGGAGAAGTGCTTAGCTTTGGGTTCAATCTTGCAATGTCCTTTCCCAGTGACAGAAGGGGCAGCGAGGCACGTATTGTATTGTTGCCATCGAGGATAACAAGATGGGGTTTTTTTTATCATATTGCATGAATTTATCCCTCTACATCATGTCATCTTGCTTAAGGCGTTACTCTGTTTTTAACTTAATACTCTAGATGCATGCAGGATAGCGGTCGATGAGTGGAGTAATAGTAGTAGATGCAGAATCATTTCGATCTACTTGTCTCGGATGTGATGCCTATATACATGATCATACCTAGATATACTCATAACTATGCTCAATTCTGTCAATTTCTCAACAGTAATTTGTTCACCCACCGTAGAATATATATGCTCTTGAGAGAAGCCACTAGTGAAACCTATGGGCCCCGGGTCTATTCTCATCATATCAATCTCTATCGTTTTATTACTTGCTTTTTTTTTACTTTGCCTTTTACTTTTTACTTTGCATCTATCTATCAAAAATACCAAAAATATTAATTATCATCTCTATCAGATCTCACTCTCGTAAGTGACCGTGAAGGGATTGACAACCCCTAATCGCGTTGGTTGCGAGTAGCTATCATTTTGTGTAGGTACGAGGGACTTGTGCGTGGTCTCCTACTGGATTGATACATTCGTTCTCAAAAACTGAGGGAAATACTTACGCTACTTTGCTGCATCATCCTCTCCTCTTCGGGGAAATCCAACGTAGTGCTCAAGAGGTAGCAAGAAGAATTTCTGGCGCCGTTGCCGGGGAGGCTCATGCAAGCAAGTCAACAATACCAAGTACCCATCACAATCCCTATCTCTCGCATTACATTATTTGCCATTTGCCTCTCGTTTTCCTCTCCCCCACTTCACCCTTGTCGTTTTATTCGCCCTCTCTTTCCCAATCTCCTTCTCTCTTTTCCGTTTGCCTTCTTCCTCGTCCGTTTGTTTGCTCGTGTGTTAGTTTGCTTGTTTATCACGATGGCTCTAGCTAGATTCGGTGATCTTCGCCTTAAAAGGCTAGAGGAGATCGAAAGTAATGTCAGAAAGTTTATGGTTTTGCAATTTGAGCATAATAATTTCTTTAGAAATGAGCGTAAGGAACAAAAAAGTTTTATGAGTTATATGAATAAAGAACTCGATGATATGTCTAAAGAATTTGATGGTATAAGAGCCCAAATTGCTCGTCTTGAAAAGATGACCGCTGAAATTTCGGATATGCAAGCTACCTTAGTCAATAAGATGGCCGCTAAACCGAATTCCTATGAAAATCAAGATGAAGATCTAAAAATTATTGATATGTCCCCCATTAAATCTTTGTTTTGCAATATGAATCTTGATGAAATTGAATATGATCTTCCTTTACCTGGAAGGCGTTCTAAGAATTCGGAGTTTCTAGATCTTCAGCCCCTCAAGGCAATCCACCAACAAACTGGAGTAGGGCATTACACCGCAAGGTGGCCCGAGCTAGTATAAACCCCTATGTCTCTTGTTCTTCGGGTTCGTCAAGCTAGGTCGTGGAATCGTTGAGCGTGCGAGTTGGGGAGAGAGTGTTCTTCGTGCGACCCTAGAGTTCGAAACTATCAAGGGTTTGCCGGAACCCGTGATTCGACATAATCTTATAAGCAAGCATTAAGCATAAATAACACCGAATAATGCACCATAAGTAGGATATAATTTCATTGCATGATTATTGACTTTCGTACTTGCATAGGGAATCACAAACCTTAACACCAATATTCTTACTAAAGCATAATTACTCATCATTATAACTCACATATCACATC
The DNA here is from genome assembly GCF_002162155.2 of Triticum dicoccoides. NCBI lineage: Eukaryota > Viridiplantae > Streptophyta > Magnoliopsida > Poales > Poaceae > Triticum > Triticum dicoccoides. The sequence continues at coordinate 224,345,219 of NC_041389.1, read as the reverse complement.
ATCATATCTCAAAACTATTACTAAGAATCAAGTTTATTTTGTCCAATGATCTTCATGAAAGTTTTTATCATATCCTTCTTGGATATCTATCACTTTGGGACTAATTTTTATGTGTTGCTTTTCATAAGCTCAAACAAATATAAGTGAAGATCATGAGCATAATTTTTCTTTCTTTCTCTCAAATTAATTTAAGTGAAGCAAGAGAGAATTTCTTCAAAATTTACTAACTCTCAAATAAATCTAAGCAAAGTAAGAGAGCATTTCTTCAAAAATACTAAAGCACACCATGCTCAAAAAGTATAAGTGAAGTGCTAGAGCAAGTCCATTGCTCATAAAAATTTAAGTGAAGCATAGAGAGCAATTATAACAAGTCATGACATAATTTTTGCTCTCTCAAATAGATGTGTCCAGCGAGGGATCAAGACTTAAAACACAAAATAAAGCAAGCAAAGACTCATATCATACAAGATGCTCCAAGCAAAACACATATTATGTGACGAATAAAAATATAGCTTCGAGTAAAATACCGATTGTCGCTAGAAGAAAGAGGGGATGCCACTCGGGAGCATCCCCAAGCTTAGTTGGTTGCTCATTTTTGGATAATATCTTGGGATGCCGGGGCATCCCCAAGCTTAAGCTCTTCTATCCTTTATTCCTTCATCCATCGTAAGATAACCCAAAACTTGAAAACTTCAATCACACAAAACTCAACAAAACCTTCATGAGATCCGTTAGTGAAAGAAAAATAAACCACTACTATATGTGCTGTGTCAAATCAATTCTTATTTTTTTGCATTATATCTACTGTATTCCAACTTTTCTATGGCAAAAACTCATCAAAGAAAACCGTAGAGCCATCAAAATAAGCACACAACACAAAGAAAACAGAATCTGTCAAAACAGAACAGTCTGTAGCAATCTGACTATTTAGAAAACTTCTGTAACTCCAAAAATTCTACCAAATTAGGACGACCTGCGAAATTTGTATATTAAACTACTGCAAAAATAATTGGCATTAAATCACGCTCTGATAAAAAAATGAGAATTGTTTTCATGAGCACAAAAGTTTCTGTTTTTCCGCAGAATTAAACAACTATCACCCAAGAAGATCCTAAAGACTTTATTTGGTAAAAACACTAATTAAAACACAATCATAGCAGTAAAAAATTGTGCAAACACTCAAGAACAGAAAGCAAAAAGAAAAAAAATTATTCGTTGGGCTGCCTCCCAACAAGCGCTATAGTTTTACACCCTTAGCTAGGCATAAGGCAAGGATCTAAGTTTTGTCATCCGAAGTTTTGGCAACTTTAGTGAGGGTTTTCTCAAACCCGGGAGGCTCTTTACGCTTCCCTCAATTCTCCGGAAAAGAAACCATCTTAAGATCCAAAATATCCAATCGCTTATTGCAAAGAGTAATCAAGGTATTCATGCGATTGATACTGCCATTGAGGTGTTTGAGAGGTTCATTATATTTCTGTATTTCAACCATATGTTTATGCAAATCCCCCATTTTATCCAACATTTGGGATCCCTCAGGGGTAAAAGGAAACCCCTTCTTTTGAGGTGGAATTCCCAAAATTCCCTATAAAATTTCATAGGCAGCATTGGCATCAAGTTCAATGAAATTTCCTTTAGCGGCAAAATACAGAAGTTGTCTATGATGCAAAGCCAATCCTATGTAAAAATTACGAAGCAAAACCTTAGCGTCCCCATTTAAAGTCGAAATACGGTATGATTCCATAATCCTATACCAGGCATCTTTCAAATTTTCTCCTTGTCTTTGCTTGAAGTAAAGAACTTCAAAATCAGGTGACAAGGGAGGAGTAGGAACGCTAGCCATTAAGACTAGAAGGCAAGAAAACGGAGAACGAAAAAGAGAGGCGAATAAAATGGCAAATTTTTGTGAAGTGGGGGAGAGGAAAATGAGAGGCAAATGGCAAATAATGTAAATTGCAAGGAGACGAGATTTGTGATTAGGAACCTGTATATGTTGAAGATCTTCCCCGGCAACGGTGCCAGAAATTCCTTTTGATGTCGCTTGAAGCTACATCGGTGTTTCCCCAAAGAGGAAGGGATGATGCAGCACAGCGGCGGTAGGTATTTCCCTCATATGTGAAACCAAGGTTGTCGAACCAGTGGGAGAACCAAGCAACACAACGTTAACAACACCTGCACACAAATAACAACTTCTCGCAACCCGACGTGTTAAAGGGGTCGTCAATTCCTTTCGGGGTACGGCGCCTCAAGATAGGCAAAACAAACATGAAGAATTTGTAGTAAATTAATAGATCAAATGCCAAATAAAATAAATGAGAATAAATTGCAGCAAGGTGTTTTTGTATTTTTATTTAGTAGATCTGAAAATAAACGCAAAGGAAAAGTAGACCGCACAGGCAAATATATGAGAAAGAGACCCTTGGGCCGTAAGTTTCAGTAATGGCTTCTCTCGAGAAAAATAGCAAACGGTGGGTGAACAAATTACTGCTGGGCAATTCACAAAACTTCAAATACTCATGAAGATATCCAGACAATGATCATTATATAGGCATCACGTCCAAGATTAGTAGACCGACTCCTGCCTCCATCTACTACTATTACTCCACACATCGATCGCTATCCAGCATGCATCTAGTGTATTAAGTTCATGGAAAAATGGAGTAATGTAATAAGAACGATGACATGATGTAGACAAGATCCGTTTATCTATTTTGTAGATATAGATCTCGTCGTTTTATCCTTAGTAGCAACGATACATACGCGCCGGTTCCCTTTTTGTCACCGGGATCAAGCACCGTAAGATCGAACCCACTACAAAGCACCTCTTCCCATTGCAAGATAAATAGATCAAGTTGGCCAAATGAAACCCAAATATCAGAGAAGAAATATGAGGCTACAAGCAATCATGCATAAAAGAGATCAAAGAAACTCCAATACTTTCATGGATATAAAAAGATAGATCTGATCATAAACTCAAAGTTCATCGATCCTAACACACACACCGCAAAAAGAGTTACATCATATGGATATCCAAGAGACCATTGTATTGAGAATTCATAGAGAGAGAGAGATGAAGCCATCTAGCTACTCACTATGGACCCGATGGTCTACAAAGAACTACACACGCATCATCGGAGAGGCACCAATGAAGGTGGTGAACCCCATCCGAGATGGTGTCTAGATTGGATCTGGTGGTTCTGGACTCTACGACGGCTGGATGAATATTCCGTCGACTCCCCTAGGGTTCTGGAAATATTGGGGTATTTATAGAGCAAAGAGGCGGTCCGGGGGGCACCCGAGGTGGGCACAACCCACCAGGGCGCGCTTGGGCCTCCTGGCGTGCCCTGGTGGGTTATGCCCCCCTCGGGGCACCCCCCCTAGGCACAGCCAGGGCCCATTATGTTCCTTCTGGTCCATCAAAATTGTCCATGAAGTTTCGGGACATTTGGACTTCGTCTGATATTGATTTCCTGCGATGTAAAAAACATGCAGAAAACAACAACTGGCACTTGGCACTATGTCAATAGGTTAGTACCAAAAAATGATATAAAGTGACTATAAAATGATTGTAAAACATCCAAGATTGATAATATAACAACATGGAACAAGCAAAAATTATAGATACGTTGGAGACGTATCAAATCCCACCAAATAAATCTCCATCTTTAGCATTAAGATGTAGCCTCCTAGCAATAATGGCCCCCAAGTTATAGTGCTTATCGCCTAACACCGCACACTTGAGTATACTAAGATCTGGAATGCAATGGTGGCTATGCTGATGTTTACTGTTAATGCATCTACCTGTAAAGAGAGCAAAGTAATGTATGGCAGGAAAGTGAATGCTCCCTATGGTTTCTTGTGTGATATTTTTAGTTTCTCCAACGGTGATGCTAGCAAGGAAGTCATTGTATTCAGATTTGTGAGGTTCACGAAGAATACCCCATGTGGGATTTTGCATGCATCACAAAAATCTTATAGGTCCATAGTATAAGATTCATCATAAAGATCAAACAAGACAGTATGAGTATTACGCTTAGATGAACTCAAACCGCCGCACAAAGGAATCAGTGAGATAATAATATTGTAGGCACTTGTCTGATAAGAAGTCCTCAAGGCCGGCATTTTGTATGTACGCATAGAATTCATCCTTAAAACCCGCACGAACCATAAATTCATCTGATGGCCATTCACACGGCTTCACTTGACCTTCCCTTGGTGGTTCAAGGTCCGGTTCACGTATCACGCGCCTTGGTGCTTGCTTCCTCGAAGAACCACCTTGGTACATTTTCCTGGACATTTTTCTTCCTCTGAATTTTTTTGGAATTTTTAGTGACTCAAAATAAAAGTGAACCAAACTCAACAAAATTGATAGCAACTACTCCTACAAGTGCCTAGAGGCCATATCATGCATCGAAACTACTTTGGACCATATAAATTTGACATGCAAGCTCAAGAACAAGGTCACCACAGCAGCAAAAAATTGCAATAAATAAAGCAATAGAACAAAAACTAATTGGACCATTGGAGGAGTCACATACTGAAGAACAATCCCCCAAAGCATTTTTGTGATTGGAGCTTTGAGCAAGGAGATCGAAAATGGCAGCAAAATGAGCAAGAACACGAGTTTGAGCTATGGAGTGATTTTTTCTACAGGAAGGAGTGGATGGGTGCTGGAATAAGTGGAGGGGGCCACATGGGGCCCACAAGGACAGGGGCACGCCCAGGGGGTAGGGCGCACCCTCCACCCTTGTGGTCAGCTGGTGAGGCCCCCTGGTGTGTGTTCAGTGCCAGAAATTCATAAATATTCTATAAAAATCATGCTAAATTTTCAGTGCATTTGGAGAACTTTTATTTTTGGGACATTTTTTATTGCACGGATAATTCAAAAAATAGACAGAAAATACTATTTTTTTTCTTTATTTATTCTAAATAACAGAAAGTAAAAGATGGGTACAGAGAGTTGTGCCTTCTAAATTCAACCATCTCATGCACATCAAAAGGAATCCAGTAACAAGGTTGATCAAGTCTTATTAACAAACTTCTTCCGAGTGACATGAAACCAGAGAGTTTTCGAATAATGCTAGGTTACCTCAACGGGGATATGCAGTTCCCCAACAATAAGAATATCATATTTCTATTTGATAGTGGGAAGAGGGAATTCAAAACCTCCAATAGTAATAGTTGAAACTTTTCTAATAGAATTGATACTATGAACTTGAGGTTGTTTCTTCGGGAAGTGTACCGTATGCTCATTACCATTAACATGAAAAGTGACATTGCCTTCATTCCAATCAATAACAGCCCCAGCAGTATTCAAAATGGGTCTACCAAGAATAATTGACATACTGTCGTCCTCGGGAATATCAAGAATAACAAAGTTTGTTAAGATAGTAACATTTGCAACTACAACATGCACATCCTCACAAATATCAATGGGTATAGCAGTTGATTTATTGGTCATTTGCAAAGAAATTTCAGTAGGTGTCAACTTATTCAATTCAAGTATACGATACAAAGGGAAAGGCATAACACTAACACCGACTCCAAGATCACATAAAGTGGTTTTAACATAGTTTCTTTTAATGGAGCATGGTATAGTTGGTACTCCTGGATCTCAAAGTTTCTTTGGTATTCCACCCTTAAAAGTACAATTAGCAAGAATGGTGGAAATTTTAGCTTCTGGTATCTTTCATTTATTAGTAACAATATCCTTCATATACTTAGCATAAGGAGGCATTTTAAGCATATCAGTCAAACGCATACGCAAAAAGATAGGTCTAATCATTTCAGCAAAGCGCTCAAAATCCTCATCATCCTTTTTCTTGGATGGCTTAGGAGGAAAGGACATGGGTTTCTGAACCCATGGTTCTCTTTTTCTACCATGTTTCCTAGCAATGAAGTCTATCTTATCATAATGTTGATTCTTTGATTGTGGGTTATCAAGAAAAACAGCAGGTTCAATCTCTACATCATTATCATTACTAGGTTGAGCATCAACATGAACATCATTGTTAACATTATCACTAGGTTCATGTTCATCACCAGATTGTGTCTCAGCATCAGAAATAGAAATATCATTGGGATTCTCGGGTGTGTCTACAACAGGTTCACTGGCATGCAAAGTCCTATCAGTTTTCTTTTTCTTTTTATTACTAGGACTAGGTGCATCAGTATTAGTTCTCTGAGAATCTTGCTCAACTCTCTTAGGACGGACCTCAGGATACAAAGGTTCCTTGGTCATTTTACCACCTCTAGTCATAACCCTAACATCATTATCATTGTTCTTACTATTCAACTCATTAAGCAAATCATCTTGTGCCTTAAGTACTTGTTCTACTTGAGTTGTAACCATGGAAGCATGTTTACTAATAATCTTAAGATTATTAATAGTTTTACTCATATAATCACCCAAGTGGTCAAGTATGTAAGCATTACGTTTCAATTGTCTACTAAGCATTGAAATTTTCTTGTTTAACAATAAAATTATCGAACTCGTCCGAGCATTGACTAGCAGACTTATTATGAGGAATATCACCTTCATCAAATCTATGGAGAGAGTTTACCTCTACTACCTGTGTCGGGTTATCAAGACCATGTATTTCCTCAATAGGCGGTAAATTCTTAACATCTTCATCTTTAATACCTTTTTCTTTCATAGATTTCTTTGCCTCTTGCATATCTTCAGGACTGAGAAATAGAATACCCCTTTTCTTCGGAGTTGGATTAGGAGTTGGTTCAGGAAGTGTCCAATCATTATCATTATTCAACATATTACTTAATAGCAATTCAGCTTGCTCAACAGTTCTTTTCCTGAAAACACAACTAGCACAACTATCCAGGTGATCTCTGGAAGCATATTTTAGTCCATCAAGTATTTCATTTTTCTTGAGAGGATGATTGTGACGCCCCCGATTCAGTCGTACACTAATCATGCACGCAAATGTGTACGATCAAGATCAGGGACTCACGGGAAGATATCACAACACAACTCTAAAACAAAAATAAGTCATACAAGCATCATAATACAAGCGAGGGGCCTCGAGGGCTTGAATACAAGTGCTCGATCATAGACGAGTCAGCGGAAGCAACAATATCTGAGTACAGACATAAGTTAAACAAGTTTGCCTTAAGAAGGCTAGCACAAACTGGGATACAGATCGAAAGAGGCGCAGGCCTCCTGCCTGGGATCCTCCTAACTACTCCTGGTCGTCGCCAGCGGGCTGCACGTAGTAGTAGGCACCTCCGGTGTAGTAGGGGTCGTCGTCGACGGTGGCGTCTGGCTCCTGGACTCCAG
>NC_041389.1:224335249-224337574 GCF_002162155.2 Triticum dicoccoides | reverse complement strand
TACTCATCCAAAGTACTCGCAAGCAAGGAACTACACTACATATGCATGGGTATATGTGTAAAGGGCCATATCAGTGGACTGAACTGCAGAATGCCAGAATAAGAAGGGGATAGCTAATCTTGTCGAAGACTACGCTTCTGGCAGCCTCCGTCTTGCAGCATGTAGAAGAGAGTAGATTGAAGTCCTCCAAGTAGCATCTTCAAGTAGCATCTCCAAGTAGCATCGCATAGCATAATCCTACCCGGCAATCCCCTCCTCATATCCCTGAGGGAGAGCGACCACCGGTTGTATCTGGCACTTGGAAGGGTGTGTTTTATTAAGTATCCGGTTCTAGTTGTCATAAGGTCAAGGTACAACTCCAAGTCGTCCTGTTACCGAAGATCACGGCTATTCGAATAGATTAACTTCCCTGCAGGGGCGCACCAACTTACCCAGCACGCTTGATCCCATTTGGCCGGACACACTTTCCTGGGTCATGCCCGGCCGCGGAAGATCAACACGTCGCAGCCCCACCTAGGCACAACAGAGAGGTCAGCACGCCGGTCTAAACCTAAGCGCGCAGGGGGTCTGGGCCCATCGCCCTGAGCACACCTGCACGTTGCGTGGGCGGCCGGAAGCAGACCTAGCCTAGTGGCGTTCCAGTCCAATCCGGTGCGCGCCGCTCAGTTGCTGACATCACGAAGGCTTCGGCTGATACCACGACGCCGGGATACCCATAACTACTCCCGCGTAGATGGTTAGTGCGTATAGGCTCGTAACCAACTCAGATCAAATACCAAGATCTCGTTAAGCGTGTTAAGTATTCGCGAACGCCGAACAGGGCCAGACCCACCTCTCTCCTAGGTGGTCTCAACCTGCCCTGTCGCTCCGCCACAAAGTAACAGTCGGGGGCCGTCGGGAACCCAGGCCCACCTCTACCGGGATGGAGCCACCTGTCCTTTCAGCCCCCTCATCAGAATCACTTGCGGGTACTCATCGAGCTAACCCGACTTTAGTCACCATCTGTATAGTATGTATGTATAGTATAGTATATACCCGTGATCACCTCCCGAGTGATCACGGCCCAATAGTATAGCAAGGCAGACTGACAAGAATGTAGGGCCAATAATGATAAACTAGCATACTATACTAAGCATCTAGGATTGCGAGTAAGGTATCAATGACTGTAGCAATAATGACAGGCTATGCATCAGAATAGGATTAACGGAAAGCAGTAACATGCTACACTACTCTAATGCAAGCAGTATAGAGGAGAATAGGCGATATCTGGTGATCAAGGGGGGGGGGCTTGCCTGGTTGCTCGGGCAAGGAGGGGTCGTCAACACCGTAGTTGAACTGGGGGTCGCCGGCAGTCTCGGGGTCTACCGGAAAGAAGTAACGGAGAGGGAACACAATAAATAACAGAGCAAACAAAGCATCACAAAGCATAACAAGGCAATATGTGGTGTCCGGTGTGCCCTAACGCGGTAGTAGGTGATACCGGCGAAAGGGGGAAACATCCGGGAAAGTATCCCCGGTGTTTCGCGTTTTCGGACAGATGAATCGGAGGTGAAAGTTGCGTGTTTGCTATGCTAGGGATGTGTAGCGGACGAACGGGCTGCGTATCCGGAAGCGTCTCGTCCTTCTGAGCAACTTTCATGTACAAAACATTTTCATCTGAGTTACGGATTATTTTATATGATTTTCCAAGATTTAAGCAATTTCCGGGATTATTCTTAATTCGAAAATAAAATGGTTAATTGCTAGATACACCCAAAAGTGTACCCAGCCGGAGTGCTCGTATGGCTGACAGCGGGCCAGGGAGGTTCCAGTCAGCAGAGTTGACCCAGTCAACAATTGACCGGTCAAAAGGTCAATAGGGTTTGGGTCCCACTTGCCATTGGCTCATCTAGCTAACTGCAGTTTTAAAACAACTATTCTACTTCATTAGGTTAACTAAGATTAATTAATTAAGTTAATTAAATATTTAACTAATTAATTAATTAATTAATTGTTAATATTATTTTTTTAACCCCTTTTTTTCAGAAAAGGGGGGCGTGGGCACCACTGGGCAGTGGCCCATAGAGCCAATCTGGCGATGGGCGAACGGGCACAGGGGCGTGGAAGTGGGCGGCCGTACCCGAGGAGGGGGCGAACCCAAGCAAGGCGGGACGCTGGCGCTGGGCGCCGCCCGGGACGTGGTCGCCGGCGATGAGGGGAGCCGCCGGATGGACCAGTGGAGGAGGGATGCAGCGGCGGTAGTGCGGCAGGGGAGAGCGGGGGTGAGCGCGGGCGCCGGCTCCAAGCGCGGCCAGCCGGGGCCTCGGTGAGCATCGACGAAGTACT
>NC_041389.1:224329443-224335063 GCF_002162155.2 Triticum dicoccoides | reverse complement strand
GTCGAGGAGGCGGTCCGGCAGGGGGGGGGGGTCCGAGAGACGGTGTCAGTGGCGGAGAACGACGGCGATGGGAGGGGGTCGGAGCATGGCAGGGAGCCATGCGCCGGCGCGGACGACGCGGGCGTGCAGGTGCGCTGCTGGAGCACGGGGAAGAGGAGAAGGAGGGGGTCCTCACAAGGGGTTGCAGGGTCATGGCAATGGGCTCGGGGAGGACAGGGACGACGAGGTCGGGGTCGGGTCGGCGACGGAGATGAGGTCGAGGCGGCGAGGTCTCCGGGCGGTGGTGGTGTGACGACGGGCGACGACATCGGGTCGGTGACGAGGCGAGGACGCAGTTTCAAGCGAGCGTCGTGCGAGGGAGAGGAGGGGCCCGGAGGAGTCCGGGAGGGGCGGCGCCGGCAGTGGTTTGCATCGGGCACGAGCGTGCGGGGAAGGTGATCGAACAGGGGCGCTCCTCTCCCTGTGCCGATGCGTATGTGTGTGTGTTGCGAGTGGCGGCGCTGGGAGGGAGACGAGGGAGAAGTGGGGATCGTGAGGGAGTGGGGCGACCGGTGAGGGGTACGCTAGGGTTTCGGTTCGATGGGGGGTATGTGTAGGCCGAGGTGGGCCGGCCTGGCTGGGAGATGGCCCAGTTGGGCCGGTGGCTTGCTGGGCCAGAGCCCAGTGGGAGGGGGGTTCTCCTTTTTTTTGTATTTTGATCTTTCCCTTTTTTTTATTTTATTTTCTGCTTTCTTTTGACTTTTCAATTTATTTTAATTTCGTAAAATATAATTTCAACTCCTAAATTTAGCATTGCCACTCAAACCACTGGCATAAAAAGTTTTACTCTAAACAAAACAGTTTAGTATTTTATATAATACAAAAGGAATTTAATAAATTGTTTTATCTACAGTTTCATTCATCTTATAGTATTTAAATATTTTATAACAGTGTGGTTTATCCACCATAATTACTTACGCATTATTTGGCACAACCCGAACATTTAAGTTTTATTGTTTGAAACTTTTGTTGTTTGCCTATATTTTAAATTTGAATTTGAATACTTTTGAACTAACGCAAGTTTATCAACAGTAACCAAGGTGACGTGGCATCATTAGTAGAGGTTACTGTAGCTTGATTATCCAGGCGTCACAATGATCAGGCAAAGCATTAAGTAATTGGAGAAGCCTCTCCCAAGCTTGTGGGAGACTCTCTTCTTCAATTTGCACAAAGTTAAATATTTCCCTTAAAGCAGTTTGTTTCTGATGAGCAGGGAAATATTTTGCAAAGAAGTAATAAATTATATCTGGGGACTACACACACAAGCAGGAGCAAGAGAATTAAACCATAACTTAGCATCACCCTTTAATGAGAAAGGAAACAATTTGAGAATATAGTAATAGCGGCTTTTTTCCTCATGAGCAAATAGGGTGGCTATATCATTCAATTTAGTAACATGTGCCACAACAGTTTCAGATTCATAACCATAGAAAGGATCAGATTCAACCAAAGTAATTAACTCATGATCGACAGAGAATTCATAATCCTTATTAGTAATAAAGATAGGTGAAGTAGCAAAATTGGGATCCTATTCATTCTAGCATTCAAGGATTTTTCTTTTAGCTTAGCTAACAATTTCTTAAGACCCTCTCTATCATTCCAAGCGAAGAAGTCTCTAGCAGTTTCTTCATCCATAACATAACCCTCGGGTACAACAGGCAATTCATATCTAGGGGGAGAATCATAATCTTCAGTTTCAATAATATCATCAGTTTCAGTAGTTTGATTCTCTCTAAACCTAGCAAGTTGTTCATCAAGAAATTCACCTAGTGGCACAATATTATCAAGTAGAGAAGTAGTTTCATAATAAGCATCATGCATAGCAGAAGTGGCATCATCAATAACATGCGACATATCAGAATCAATAGCAGGTGCAGGTGTCGCAAGTTTATTCAAAACAGAAGGAGAATCAAGTGCAGAGCTAGATGGCAGTTCCTTACCTCCCCCCGTAGTTGAGGGAAAAATCTTGGTTCTTTGATCTTCCAAATTCCTCATAGTAATCAATAGATATAAATACCAAGTGACTCAGAGAATACATCTATGTTCCCCGACAACGGTGCCAGAAAAAGATCTTGATAACCCACAAGTATAGGGGATTGCAACAGTTTTCGAGGGTAGAGAATTCAACCCAAATTTATTGATTCGACATAAGGGGAGCCAAAGAATATTCTCAAGTATTAGCAGCTGAGTTTTCAATTCAACCACACATGAAAGACTTAATATCTGCAGCAAAGTATCTAGTAGCAAAGTAGTATGGAAATAACGGCAACGGTGGCAAAAGTAATAGTAGGAGTATTGTACCAATCGTAACAGTGGCAACGGAAAAGTAACTTAGCAAAGATCAATATGCGAAAAGCTCGTAGGCAATGGATCAATGATGGATAATTATGTCGGATGGCATTCATCATGCAACGGTTGTAACATAGGGTGACACAGAACTAGCTCCAATTCATCAATATAGTGTAGGCATGTATTCCGAATATAGTCATACGTGCATATGGAAAAGAACTTGCATGACATATTTTGTCCTGCCCTCCCATGGCAGCGGGGTCCTAATGGAAACTAAGGGATATTAAGGCCTCCTTTTAATAGAGTACCAGACCAAAGCATTAGCACTTAGTGAATACATGAACTCCTGAAACTACGGTCATCACCGGGAAGTGTCCCGACTATTGTCACTCCGGGGTTGCCGGTTCATAACACGTAGTAGGTGACTATAACTTGCAAGATAGGATCAAGAACACAAATGTATTCATGAAAACATAATAGGTTCAGATCTGAAATCATGGCACTCGGGCCCTAGTGACAAGTATTAAGCATAGCAAAGCCATAGCAACATCAATCTTAGAACATAGTGGATACTAGGGATCAAACCCTATCAAAACTAACTCGATTACAAGGTAAATCTCATCCAACCCATCATGGTCCAGCAAGCCTACGATGGGATTACTCACGCACGGCAGTGAGCATCATGAAATTGGTGATGGAGGATGGTTGATGATGACGATGGCGATGGATCCCCTCTCTGGAGCCCAAAACGGACTCCTAATATGCCCTCCCGAGGAAGAACACGGCTTGGCGGTGGCTCCGTATCGTAAAACGTGATGAATCCTGCTCCCTGATTTTTTTTCTCCCCGAACGTGAATATGTGGAGTTGGAGTTGATGTCGATGGAGGTCCAGGGGGCCCATAAGGACGGAGGGCACGCCCCAGGGAGGTGGGCGCGCCCCCCACCATTGTGGCCAGGGTGTGGGCCCCTTCGGTTGATCCTTTCACCAATATTTTTTATTAATTCCAAAAATCATCTCCGTGAAGTTTCAGGTCATTCCGAGAACTTTTATTTCTGCACAAAAATAACACCGTGGCAATTCTGCTAAAAACAGCCAGTTCGGGTTAGTTCTATTCAAATCATGCAAGTTAGAGTCCAAAACAAGGGCAAAAGAGTTTGGAAAAGTAGATACGATGGAGACGTATCAAGTGGCTACGAGCGTATGAGTGTGAGAGGGTTTGAATCTCTTCTACAGTTGCCATGGGCCTCCTTTTATAGATCAAGAGGTCACCATAGTGGCAAATCAGTCTTTACATACTGATTAGATAGCAAACAATGCTATCATACCTAACTCTGCAGGCTGACGGAGCGCATTAAATACGCCGCTCAGTGTCACATCACAGCTTGCCCGGCAAGCCCTGCCGGGCTGTTTTGCCAGCTTCGCGCCTGCTTGCTTGACACGTCTCAGGACAGGTGTCGCTTGGAGGTATTTTTTGTAGGAATTGGCTGCCATGTGGCAGGGAGCAGCGACCTAGTCACTTAGGAGCTTGACACCGCACTAATCAATGACGTGCATCGCTGTGGGGTGGTGTGGTTCGCCACCGTGGGCCCCGGTAGGCCTGCTGGGTCAATCTTGGAGGCTCGCTTCCGGGGTAACCCTAACCTCGCCAGGCTCGCCTGCTCGGCAAGGGAGGTTCATGTCGTAGTGGTATCTTGTCTCTTTGGTCAGTATTGGTCTTCTTTATTTGCACGTTGGTCCTTTGAAGAATTGATTCCTCGTGCTTTGATTTGATCTTGGTGTTGTAGTCTTGTTCTTGGGCCTATGCACAGTCTGGGCAATAGACCCAGGGTTTGTTGCACCGACAGGAGCCCCCGGGTGTCGTGGGTAACCACAGCCACCTATGGGACGAAGGTCCCTTGCTGGTTCGGCAGGGGGATGTCACGTTGCACAAAGAGCAGAAGAGCATGGGGCAGCACGGCAGAGATCACACAGGGAATTTTACCCAGGTATGGGATGCCATGAGGCGTAAAACCCTACTCCTGCTTTGGTGGACTAATGGTGGAAGAATGGTGGTGGTGCGTAGTACACTTGCCCAGCGGGGTTGCCTCAGGGCGATAGTGGCTAGGCGTATATGAGTGTGTGTGTGTGTGTGTGTATCCAAGCTTCTAACCCCTTCTATGGTTGCCATGGGCCTTCTTTTATAGGTTAAGGGGTCACCACAATGGCAAAGTAGTCATTATGCACTGATAAGATAGCAAACAGTGCTATCATACCTAACCATGTAGGCTAACAGGGTGCATTAAATGCGCCGCTCAATGTCACATCATCGCTTGCCCGGCAAGCTTTGTCGGCCTGTTTTGCCAGCTTCACACCTGCTCGCTTGACACGTTGCAGGACGGGTGTCATTCGTAGGCATCTCTTGTAGAAGGAAGCTGCCATGTGGCGAATGGCTGCCACCTAATCACTCTGCGGCTTGACACCGCACTAATTGACGACGTGGGTCGTGGCGGAGTAGTTGGTGAGGTGGTTTTGCCTCCGCGAGTCCCGGTAGGCCCTGCAGGGACATCTTGGACGTTTTCTTCCGGGGTGACCCCGCCCTCGCTGAGCTCGCCTGCCCGGCAAGGGAGGCTTTTCTCCTGGTGGTATTTGCTTCTCTGGCTTGATCTTGTTCCCCTTAAGCTACATGTTGGTTCTTCGAAGATCTTGGTATCTTGTGCTCTGACTTGGGTTGATGTTGTAATCTTGTTCCCGTGCCAGTGCACAGTCTAGGGTTTGTTGCACCGATAGAAGCCCCCGGGCCTGCCCCGAACGTGTTGCCGAGCATCGTCGGGCTAGGCCCAAATAAGTGCACAGGCAGGGGCGTGGAAGGGGCTGGTCTCTTGAGGTCTTCTTCGCTTCTTCATTTATCTTGAGTCCGGGCCAGTTTCCGGTTTCTCCATGCGTCCTATGCAACGTTACGAAAAAACTTAAATCGTGGTCCGCCGGATGCCCACACCCCACGGTCATGGGGCGAAAACTGCCATCCCACTTTCCCCTTGCTTCACGTGCACCCGCCACGCGTACCCCATGCATTAGGAGGGGTAGGTGGTGGATGCGGGGAGCACGGGGATGGGTGCCATGGCAGAAAATAAGGCGCCACTGATTGGAGTAGAGGGTCGGTCCTGGCTCCCTGAGCCACTGAGGGCAGCAGGGCGGCCACATTGGAGGAGCGGGGCGGCCGTTCTCAGTACGAGAGGCTAGCCCCCTGCCTCATTCTTTCTATAAGAGGGGGGGTAGAGGTGGAGCGTTTCAACACACCTGTACTCCTTCCCA
>NC_041389.1:224305010-224329113 GCF_002162155.2 Triticum dicoccoides | reverse complement strand
CTTTTCTTCTTCCGCCATGGTGAGAGGCCGAGGGCGCGGTGGTCCCCTAGCGGCGGCGACGAGGGCTTGTACTCGACAGCGCGTTCCCCCTTCTCCAGATCCCACGGCAATGGAGCCCGCCGTGAGAGGAGGAGGGAGAAGGCGAGGCCGACGTCGCCGCGGTGCTCGAGGAAGAGGAGGACGAGGTGGTGTCCTAGCCGCGCCTCCACCGGCGGCTCTTCCCCCAATGGAAGGCCATGTCGGGGACCAGCCTCGAGAGTTCATTATCAGGCTGTACAAACCCCCGTGCGGCCATCTTCATCTCCCTACTCCATTCGCATGGGAAATGGATCTTGAACAGCCACGCGCTCTTAGGTTGCATATAAGGGGCTTTGGGAATGGCGACATGTGGGTGGATATCTTCTTCCCAGCTCCTCATGTTATGTACCTTCGTCGTGGTTGGAAGACCCCTGCTCGTGCCCACAGCTTCTTGGAGGGGCACGTTCTCCAGTTCAAATTAATGGAGAGCGGCCTGCTGTCCATCAAGATCTTTGGGCGCTCAGGATCTCACTTAGGGTGCTGTGTGGAGAGCTTGACCGATGATGAAAGCTCCTCCTCAAGTGAAAGCAACGAGGAGGACAATGACGGCGATGACGAAGGCAGCGCCCGGGGGGCGATGACTCTGACTCCGACTAAGCGTCGCCCGCACCATCTTCATCACACGGCAGCACCATCATCTGCATCTACCTCTCCTTCCCGGCAATGCGATTTGTCGGGGAGTTGGATGCAGAGGTGGGGATGGCGCTTCCTGGCTTCCCCCAACAGTCTTCCAGCTGGACCCTGACAGGCTTCCTCTTGGGCTGCAGCTCCGTTAGCCCTGCTGCATCCTGCTGGCCCTGGTGGTGGTGGTCGACGGGTCCCCTTCGATGTGCTCTCCATCGATGCGTTCCCCGGTGCTCTCCCGCTCCTGTCAGGCTACCTCTCCTAGAGCCTGATGGGAGCGAGCTGGGCTTCTGCTCAGGCGCTCCTTTTGCCCTCCTCGCCTTTGACAGCCGTGCCTAGGAGAAGAGGGACAAGAAAGGGCATTACGGGGCACTTATCTTTTTTCAGTCTTAAACTAGCGAGCACTTGCCAAATTTTAATTCAAATAATGTAATCTCTCGAGTTCATGTTTGTGTTGTGTAATGCTTGTACTTGTATCAGCATATTAATGAAAAATATGAACCTTGCCGGGGACTCGTGCATGTATATGTCCATGCAGAGGTGGGATGCCTCTTTAGTTCAGGTAAACGAGCCTTCCCCAGTAGGCTATCCTGTCGGTACCCTTTTGATTTCGTTTGCTGGAGAACTGAGCCTACCGGGCAAAAAACAAAGGGACCAACCCCCACCAACCTCTTTTTACCAAAGGCCACTGCGACCATCTTGACTGAAGCAACGTTCGAGTCAATGATGGAAGCACCTAAGTTCCAAAGAATGGCAAGGTTTTCTCATGCACAAGCCCCGGCTTACAGAACACTTATGAACAAGAGGTAGAACTTATCTGCCTGGCTTGCCGGGGATCGCAGCACTAGTCCAACTTCCCAACTCCTTGTGGACGCCAGATTAACGGCAGGAACCTGCAGCTTCATGCAGATGAGAATGATGCAAGATGCAATCCTATCTATATGCATATGCAGATGCTTATGAATTGCTTATTGAATGCTCTTGGAATGCTCATGCATGCATGCAACTTGGTCGTGGCCCCCCCAGCACTTCGTTTATTTCTCTGTTGCTCAGGGTCATCGCCTGGCTTTGTACAAGGGGTTACATGCAACTGAGGCAAGGCCTGTATAAAAGGGTGGCTGCCGGGCAGGGCCCAACAGCCGTGCCTTACGGGTAGAACTTGCGGAGATTCTCAATATTCCATGAGTTTTGCAATCGAATGCCATCTCCAGTCTCCAAACAGACTGCGCCAGGTCTGGTGAGTCGTACTACCCAGTAAGGGCCTTCCCACTTTGGCGTCAACTTGTACCCTTGGTGGACTGAATGCGCCTAAGTATAAGGTCACCTTCCTCAAAACACCGGGCATGAACCCTGCGGCTATGGTAGGGATGCATGGCTTGTTGGTAGCGTGCAGCATGCGTAGCAGCCCGGAGACGGTTCTCCTCGAGTAGCACATCGTCGTCACGTCGGTGCTGATCTTGCTCTACTTCATCGTAGCAAGCACTCGAGGCGACCCGTAAATGAGTTCTATGGGGATAACTGCTTCTGCCCCATAGACTAGGGAGAAAGGATTCTGCCCGGTAGCTTGATTTGGTGTCGTTCTGAGGGACCAAATAACTACCAGTAGCACATCGATCCACCGCATGTCATGCTTCTGCAGCGTATCAAAGGTTCTTGTTTTGAGTCCCCGCAACACTTCAACGTTCGCCCTCCCAGCTTGCCCATTGCTCCTGGGATGAGCGACAGAGGCAAATGAGATCTTGCTTCCAAGGAAAAGAACATATTGCATGAAGGCGCGGCTCGTGAATTGGGTGCTGTTGTCGATAATTATCCTTGCCGGGACTCCAAAACGACACACCAATTTTGTCAAGAACTTGATAGCTGACTGTGCTATCACCTTTCTCATGGTAGTCACTTCCAGCCACTTTGTAAACTTATCGATAGCAACGAACAAGAATTCAAAGCCCCCGATTGCTTGGGGGAAGGGGCTGAGGATACCGAGCCCCAAAACCGAAAAAGGCCATGATAAAGGGATTGTTTGAAGAGCTTGGGCACGCAGGTGGATATTCTTGGAATGGAACTGGCAGACTTCACATCTAGTGACTAGCTCAAGTGCATCTTGGAGGGCTGTGGGCCAATAGAATCCTTGCCGGAATGCTTTCCCAACCAATGCCCTTGATCCAATGTGGGAGCCGCACATGCCTTTGTGTATCTAAGCCAGCAGTTCCTTTCCTTCTTCCCGGTAGATGCACTTCAATTTCACACTGTTGGGCCTCCTTCTGTACAGAGGGTCATCCACAAATTGATATGTACTGGCCCTCCGGGCTACTCTTTCAGCTTCATCTTGGTCACCGGGAAGCTCTCCGGTTTGTAGGAAGTAGACTATGTGCCTTGCCCAAGTTGGACCCTGGGGCTCGACAACAAGGACTAGCGGCACCTCCTCAACTGCGAGGGCACATTCCTCGTTCGCAGGGGCCATGGGCCCGGCTGGAGGGTGCAGTCCGGCAGGTGGTGAAGAGTTGTTTCCAGCAGGGTGATACGTCTCCAGCGTATCTATAATTTATGAAGTATTCATGCCAATATATTATCATTCTTGGATGTTTTACAATCATTCTATAGCAACTTTATATCATTTTCTGGAACTAACCCGGACTGGCGTTGTTTTCAGCAGAACTACCGTGGTGTTGTTTTTTGTGTAGAAATAAAAGTTCTTAGAATTGGACGAAACATTTTGACGATTTTTTTGGAACAAAAGAGACCCCCAAAGCTTTGTGGGAGGGATAGAAGAGCCAGGAGGAGGTCATAACCCACCAGGGCGCGCCTGGTGGGCCGTCCGTGCCCCGGTGGGTTGTGCTCACCTCGAGGTCCATCTTACCGTGAAACCGTTGCCCAAAAATCCTATAAATAGAGAAACCATCAGAAATAACCCTAGATCAGAAGTTCCGCCACCGCAAGGCTCTGTAGCCACTGAAAACCAATCTAGACCCCGTTCTGGCACTCCGTCGGAGGGGGGAATCATCACCGGTGGCCATCTTCACCATCCCGGCGGCCACCACGATGAGGAAGGAGTAGTCCACCCTCGGGGCTAAGGGTTTGTACCAGTAGCTATGTGTTTAATCTCTCTCTCTCTCTCTCTCGTGATCTATATCATGGGCTTTGTTAGCATAGATGGATCATATGATGTTTCTCCCCTCTATACTCTTGTTGTGATAATTGAATCTTTACCCTTTGAAGTTTTGTCATGTCGGATTGAATGTTCAGATTTGAGAACAAATGATGTATGTCTTGCGGTATGAATACTTGAGGTGACATTGGGGTATCTTATTGATTCACTTGATATATGTTATGGCACTCAACTTGCGGATTCCCATGGTGATATTGGGGTAATCTATGCATAGGGGTTGATGCACGTTTTTATTATCTTTTCACTGATAGAAACTTTGGGGTCTCCTTGTAGTTCTTTGTGTGGATTGAGTATTATGAATATGAATTTGCTTTGGTGTTATTTTAGTACGAACTCTAGGATAGATCGAACGGAAAGAGTAGCTTTGTGTTATTTTAGTATGAACTCTTGAATAGATCGAATGGAAAGAATAGCTTTGAGGTTGTTTCGTACCCTACAAACAATTTCTATATTTTGTTCTCTGCTAATAGGAACTCGGGAGTGATTCTTTATTGCACTTTGAGGGATAATCATATGATCCAACTATGTTAGCACTGTTGAGAGGTTGCACTAGTGAAAGTACGGACCCTAGGCCTCCTTTTTAAGCATTGCAATACCATTTTGTGCCCTTTACTATTTGCTACCTTGCTGTTTTTATTTATTCAGATTGCAAAAATATATTTCAACCATCGATATTACACTTTTATCACCATCTCTTCACTGAACTAGTGCACCTATACAATTTGCCATTGTATTGGGTGTGTTGGGGACACAAGAGATTTCTTGTATTTGGTTGCAGGGTCGTCTGAGAGAGACCATCTTCATCCTACACCTCTCACGGATTGATAAACCTTAGGTCATCCATTTGAAGGAAAATTGCTACTGTCCTACAAAACTATGCGCTTGGAGGCCCAACACGTGTCTACAAGAATAAAGTTGCATAGTAGACATCAAGCTCTTTGCCGGCACTGTCGCCGGGGAGTGAGTGCATGAAGGTATATCTTTAGATCTTGCAATCAAATCTTTTAGTTTCTTTTTTTATCACTAGTTTGGTCTATAAAAGATAACTACAAAAAATGGAATTTAGGTTGCATCCTATTATTGATCATCTTTATAATATCTTTCTTGAAAATGATGGTTCGGAAAATTGTGCTCAATTGTTAGAAGAAGAAGTCAATAAATGCTTGGCACAAAATATTTGAATGATGAGCATGATTGAAATGTTGTTAGTATGAATTCTTTGAATATCCAAAATGCTAATGATGATTGCACAAGTCATGACAAAAATGTTTCTTTGGGAGTGAATTGGGAGTGCCTTTGCACACCAAAAAGGGAAGATAGATTTTGTAAGAAGCATAATTATTTAGAAACGAAAAAGTTGCAACACAGGCTAGATGATTGTGCTGAAAGATGTAATTTTTTCGCCATCCTTGTGAACTTTGCAATGAACATGGTCATTTAAATCTCCAATGCAAATTGTTTCATGATCAAATCGTGTCCAAATATTGTGATAACTTGATTTCCCTTGAGCATCATAAAGAGCTTAGTCTTCTTTTGGGGTATGAAGAAATGAAACGTATAACTAAGGGTTTTCCAAATCCCGAGAGATTTCTTGATTTTGAACTAGAGGAAATTTATATGTTTTGTGCGGTAAATTGCATTGAGAATTCTTATATTGCCAACTATCTAAAGACAAGAAAACAAATAGAATATGAAGAGAGTACTAATGAAAGGGAAAACATTTCCCAATACCCTCCTAGTGTTTACTATGATGAATCAGCTAACGAGGAGGAGCTCCCAATCCAATCAATCTCTTCAACAAGAAGCTTGAAAAAATTAATTAAACCCACACATGGTGTGGTGAAGAAGAAGAAAAGAAGAAAGAATAGAGGTAAAAAGGTATCTCTCCCGAATAATGTTGCTCCTATTATTGATGTGCCTCCTGAAAATGAATCAAAAATAATTGTGGAAGATGATGCACTTGATCATGATATTGCTTCTTTGTCTTATGGCACAATGTCCGAGAGCACTATTGATGATGATTTTGTTATGCCTGTTGCTTGTTGTGATAATTATTATTGGGAAGATAATGCTACTTATTATAATCTTGGAAATCTTTTTGGCACCAACTTGAGAAATGATGATGGCAATTGTTATATCGTTGGTGCTATTCATACTATTAATGATGAGAGTGATTATGCTTATGATATGCCAAGCCACAAGCTTGGGGATGCTATGTTTGAAGAGAATGACATGTTTGAGAATTTATTTGCTGGAAATAATGCTTGTCCTAAGCTTGGGGATTCTTTGCCTAATGAATATGATCCTTTGATTCCTTCTACTTTCTATAAGAAAATTTATTATGATGATAGCATGCCTCCTATTTATGATGATTACATTGATAAAAGTGGGTTTGGAAGAGTGTCAACCCTAGGTAGTAGTGATCCCACTATTTTGGAGGGTGTTGAATCGTATTACAACATTGATGAAAGTGGATTTGGAGAGGTCATGACTTTATTTAGTGATGCATCCACTATTTTGGAAGAGGTTTCAGTTGACTATGACAATGATATTGCTATCTATGATGATTATTATGATGACATCTATGCCATAAAGAGTGATAAATCTTCTATGCTTGTGCATCATGAAAAGAGTGTTGTATGTGATGGTTATATTGTTGAATCAATTCATGATGTTTCTTAAAATTATTATGAGGAAGGAACTTATGCTCTTACATATCTCAATAATATCAAGTTCCTTCTCTATGTGTTGATTGTTTTGAAGTTGCACTTGTTTTGCCTTCCTATGCTAGTAGATTCTTGTTCCCATAAGTTGTTTGCTCACAAAATCCTGATGCATAGGAAGTGCGTTAGACCTAAATGTGCTAGTAATATGCTTCATGATTCTCTCTTTACATTTCAATTCTTATCTTCTATGCGAGCATCATTGAACTCATCATGCCTAGCTAAAAGGCATTAAAGAAAAGCACTTGTTGGGAGAAAACCCAACACTTTTACCTACTATTTTTGTGTGTTCACATTATTATGCTACTGTATTCATCATGTTTTATTGCTTCTGTTTCAATAAAGTGCCAAGAAAAGCCTTTGGGATCATGTTGGGTGATTGCTTTGATCTTGCTGAAAAATAGAAACTTTTGCGCTCACGAAAATAAGTCTCATTTTTAACAGAAGAGTGATTTTGAGTTGATTCTTTTTGAAGAAGTTTAATATGCAAATTTCTCACGTGGTCCTAATTATTTCATAATTTTTGGAGTTGCAGAAGTATGGTAGTTATCCAGATCATTACAGACTGTTCTGTTTTTGACAGATTCTGTTTTCAATGCATAGTTTGCTTGTTTCCTAGTTTCTATGGCTTATATTGCTCAATATAAATTGTGGAAATGATATGCTAAAGTAGTAATTGTGTGAGAACAATTATGAATCTTGTCTTTGACAATACCAAAAGTTAAATGGTTTGCTCTTTATCATACTAACCTATCTCACAAAGTTTTGTCAAGTTTTGTGTGATTGAAGTTTTCAAGTTTTGTGTGAGATGTCGATATGAGGAGAACAAGGAGTGACAAGACCCTAAGCTTGGGGATGCCCAAGGCACCCCAAGGTAATATTCAAGGAATATCCAAGCAACTAAGCTTGGGGATGCCCCGGAAGGCATCCCCTCTTTCGTCTCCAACATTATCGGTAACCTCACTTGCAGCTATGTTTTCGTTCGTCACATGATATGTGTTTTGCTTGGAGCGTCAATTTATTTTGTTAGGATTTGCTTGCTGATATTTAGAATAATGTTTTGCATCTTTATTTTCAATAAAAATGTCAAGGGTAGCCTTTACCATGCTTATTTTGCAAGTCTACATGTTGTTGTTTCAAAACAGAAAGTTTATCCCTGTTGCCAAAAATCCCTAGAAAAGTTGGAATATGATAAAATGTTGAAATTTTTTGCATAACAATCTCTGATAAATTTTCTACAGTGTGGTAAATTTTCATAATTTTTGGAGTTAGGGAAGTATTGATACTCTTGCATTCTTCACAAACTGTACTGTTTTGGCATATTGCTGTTATGTTTGCATTGCTTGCGTATGTTTGCTTGTTTAATGATTCTATTTGAGGATAGGAGTATTAAATATTCACAGGCATTTAGTATGACATGTTGAATAATATTTTTTGTGATTTGCTACAGTAGAGAATGATAAGGTTTTTGCATTGGTTTATACTAACTTATCTCACGAGTTCTTGTTGAGTTTTGTGTGGATGAAGTTTTTGAGATTTAGGAAAACCGTGATATGAGAGGAATGAAGAAGACACAAGAGCTCAAGATTGGGGATGCCCAAGGCATCCCAAATTAATATTCCAATAAGTCTCAAGCACCTAAGCTTGGGGATGCCCCGGTAGGCATCCTACCTTTCTTCTTCAACAATTATCGGTTATTATCGGTTGAGCCTAAATTTTTGCTTCTCCACATGAATTGTGCTATTATTAGAATGTCATTTAATTTGTTTTTGCTTGCTGTTTTAATAAAATACTTAGATCTGAAAGTTTTTTGAATAAGAGAGAGTCCTCAAATAGCTACCTATTTACTTAACTACTCGCTTGATCTTCACTTATATTTTTTTGGAGTAGCTTGTCATTTACTCTTGTGCTTCACTTATATCCTATGAGTAAATTGTTGAATGAATTGAGTATCATGAAGTTGAAATTATATCATGCCTAGTGGTAGCTTCACATTGGGTTTAGAAAGTGAAATCTTTTGAAGCTTGACAATCACAATATTGGTCATACAAGCAATTCATGAATACTTAGTATAAGGAAGAGAACTTTCACATGCAAATACACTATCTTGGAAATCTTTTGTGATTGTGAGCCCCCATAAAAATATTATATGCCAAAATTGTTCACGTTGAAAATTGTTTACGTTGGACAAGGAAGACAACGTAATGGTTTATGTTTGTTCATATTCACATAGAAGTTATATTGTCATAGATCCTTCAACATGTGGTGCTTGCCCCTCATCTTTGCTAGCCAAAAAATCCGCACCAAGTAGAGATACTACTTGTGCATCCAGAAACCCTTAAACCCAAATCTTATCTTCAAGAGTCCACCATACCTACCTAAGGATTGAGCAAGATCCTTCAAGTAAGTTCTCATCGGTGCAATAAGGCAATAAAAATTGCTTCTAATAGTGAGATCATTTAGTGTAACAGAAAATTGAGCATTGTATAAACTTAGATGGCAAAGAATAAAAGCGACAGACTGCATAATAAAGGTTGCCATCTTAAGGGGCAATACAACGTGACGTTCTTTTGCACTAAGGAATTGAGCATACAAAAAAAATAAGCGCATGGCAACCTCTGCTTCCCTTTGCGAAGGGCCTATCTTTTACTTTTATGCAAGAGTCAAAATTTTCTCTCTATTCCTTTTTATTTTTCTCCTTTGGCAAGCATCATGTGGTGAGGAAAGATCTAGGCGCATAGGTCCAGTTGAATATGGGTAGCATGAGTTATTATTGTTGACATCACCCTTGAGGTGAATACGTTGAGAGGCAAAACTATAAGCCCCTATCTTTCTATGTGTCTGGTTGAAACGTTTTGCTCATGTGTATGCGGTGAGTGTTAGCAATCACAGAAGACTATATGATGGCTGAGTATGTGGAGCTCTTACTTAGACTATGTTGAATAAGTTGAATTGCAGATGCTTGGTGACTGAGAACATAGGTTGTTGGGTTTCAAGAGAATTCATTGTTTGAACCTTAACAGGTGAATTGGTTGCTACTTTAACATGAGAAGTTTCATAAGAAAGAATTAATGTTATGATGCTAGGAAAAGTGATTGCAATTATTATTGATCAAACTTATGCACTTTGCTAGCATTCACACTTCATAAATTATTTCTTTTATCATTTACCTACCCGAGGACGAGTAGGAATTAAGCTTGGGGATGCTGATACGTCTCCAATGTATCTGTAATTTATGAATTATTCATGCCAATATATTATCTTTCTTGGATGTTTTACAATCATTTTATAGCAACTTTATATCCTTTTTTGGAACTAACCCGGACTGAGGTTGTTTTCAGCAGAACTACCGTGGTGTTGTTTTTTGTGCAGAAATAGAAGTTCTCGGAATTGGGCGAAAATTTTTGACAATTTTTTTGGAACAAAAGAGACCCCTGAAGCTTTGTGGGAGGGCCAGAAGAGCCACAAGGAGGGCACAACCCAACAGGACGCGCCTGGTGGGCCGTCCGTGCCCCGGTGGGTTGTGCTCACCTCGAGGTCCATCCTACCGTGAAACCAACACCCAAAATCCTATAAATAGAGAAACCATCAGAAATAACCCTAGATCAGAAGTTCACACCGCCACAAGGCTCTATAGCCACCGAAAACCAATCTAGACCCCGTTCCGGCACTCCGCCGGAGGGGGGAATCATCACCGGTGGCCATCTTCATCATCCCGGCGGCCACCACGATGAGGAGGGAGTAGTCCACCCTCGGGGCTGAGGGTTTGTACCAGTAGCTATGTGTTTAATCTCTCTCCCTCGTGATCTATATCATGGGCTTTGTTAGCATAGATGGATCATATGATGTTTCTCCCCTCTATACTCTTGTTGTGATGAATTGAATCTTTACCCTTTGAAGTTTTGTCATGTCGGATTGAATGTTCAGATTTGAGAACACATGATGTATGTCTTGCGGTATGAATACTTGAGGTGACATTGGGGTATCTTATTGATTCACTTGATATATGTTATGGCACTCAAGTTGCAGATTTCCGAGGTGATATTGGGGTAATCTATGCATAGGGGTTGATGCACATTTTTATTATCTTTTCTCTGATAGAAACTTTGGGGTCTCCTTGTAGTTCTTTGTGTGGATTGAGTATTATGAATATGAATTTGCTTTGGTGTTATTTTAGTACGAACTCTAGGATAGATCGAACGGAAAGAGTAGCTTTGTGTTATTTTAGTACGAACTCTTGAATAGATCGAATGGAAAGAATAGCTTTGAGGTTGTTTCGTACCCTACAAACAATTTCTATATTTTGTTCTCTGCTAATAGGAACTCGGGAGTGATTCTTTATTGCACTTTCAGGGATAATCATATGATCCAACTATGTTAGCACTATTGAGAGGTTGCACTAGTGAAAGTACGGACCCTAAGCCTCCTTTTTAAGCATTGCAATACCGTTTTTGTGCCCTTTACTATTTGCTACCTTGCTGTTTTTATTTATTCAGATTGCAAAAATATATTTCAACCATCCATATTACACTTTTATCACCATCTCTTCACCGAACTAGTGCACCTATACAATTTGCCATTGTATTGGGTGTGTTGGGGACACAAGAGATTTCTTGTATTTGGTTGCAGGGTCGTTTGAGAGAGACCATCTTCATCCTACACCTCTCACGGATTGACAAACCTTAGGTCATCCACTTGAGGGAAAATTGCTACTGTCCTACAAAACTCTGCGCTTGGAGGCCCAACACGTGTCTACAAGAATAAAGTTGCGTTGTAGACATCACAGAGTCTCTGCCAGGAGTGGACGGCTCTACCGGGAGAGGCTTACCAGAGTCCAACTATCTCCTTTTTTGGGCCATTGTTGTTGGGGATACGGAGGGCTGAGTAAGATGGAGAACAAAAGTCCCTACTTCCATAGGATGCTTCTGCGCAGCACACTTTGACAGATGATCAACTATGTTGTTTTCCGCATGAGGCACGTGCTTTGTTTGCAGTCCGTCAAAACGCTCCTCCAATCTTATCACTTCCTCAACGTAGGCCTCCATCAACAGGGTTTGGTAATCCTTGTTGACTTGTCTCACCACAAGTTGTGAGTCTTCTTGAATGATCAGCTTCTTAATTCCTAGTTCTGCGGCAATCCTGAGCCCGGCAAGGATCCCTTCATACTCTGATGTATTGTTGGTGGCCTCTTCCCAAGCAAAATGCATCTGGACGACGTACTTCAAGTGCTCCCCGGAGGGGGCAACGAGAAGCACACCAGCCCCTGCACCTTGTAGGGAAAAGGCACCGTCAAAATACATAATCCATTCTTGGGGTGCTTCCTTGCCGGGGATGACTATTTCTGGCACTTCCTCATCTGGGGTTGGCGTCCATTCTACAATAAAATATGCCAATGCCCTGCTCTGGATTGTTGATGTGCTCTCAAACTTCTGGCCGAAACTGGATAACTCGAAAGCCCACTCCACTATCCTGTCGGTAGCCTCGGGGTTTTGGAGTATCCTTTGAAACAGGAAACGTGTGACAACCGTGATCTTGTGGGCTTGGAAGTAGTGGTGCTATTTCCTTGAGGCCATGATGAGACCAAAGATCAATTTTTGCATGCCAGAGTACCTCGATCTACCCCCTTATGATAAGGAACTGACGAAGTACACCGGGCGCTGCACCACTTTCTTCCTTGCCGTGCTCATTTCTGTCCCGATCCTTCTCTGGCTCTGCCGGTCCTTGCTCACTCTCTGCTTCATCTACTTCCCGTTGTGCCACCAAGCCTGCACTAACTACTTGGTTGGTTGCCACCAGGTATAGCAGCAACGGCTCTTGTGGTTTGGGAGCAACCAAGGTGGGCATAGTGGACAAGTAGATCTTCAACTATTGCAAAGCTGCATCTGCTTCCGAGGTCCACCTCATGGGCTCTGCCTTCTTTAAGATTTTGAAGAACGACAGGGTGCGCTCGGCAGACTTGGAAATGAACCTGCTTAGCGCGGCAATGCACCCTGTCAGATGCCTCACACCCTTGACTGTTCTTGGGGCTTGGATCTACTCGATAACTTTAATCTTGTAGGGGTTGGCTTCGATCCCCCGATGGGACACAAAGAACCCAAGCAGCTTGCCGGAGGGAACACCAAACACACACTTCTCCGGGTTGAGCTTCAAGTTGATTTTGTGTAAATTGGAAAATGTCTCTTCTAAATCCTGTATAAGGGTTGCTCTGTCCTTGGTTTTGACCACAATATCATCCATATAAGCTTCAATGTTCTTATGCAGCTGTGGTTCGAAACCAATCTGGACTGCCCTTGCAAAAGTAGACCTGTCACTCTTCAATCCGAATGGCATGCAGATAAAATAGTACGTACCACATGGGGTTATGAATGATGTCTTCACTTCGTCTTCCTTGGACATGAAGATTTGGTGATACCTATAATATGCATCCAGAAAGGAAAGCAAATTGCAGCCTCAAGTGGAATCCACAATCTGATCGATGCGCGGCAAGGGAAATGGGTCCTTCGGGCAAGCCTTGTTGAGGTATGTGAAATCTATGCAAAGTCTCCATTTCCCATTAGCCTTCCGAACAACCACTGGATTTGCTAACCATGTTGGATGTAGTACTCCTCTGACCAAACCAGCTGCTTCAAGCTTCTTGATCTCTTCTGCAATAAACTATTGCCTCTCATAGGCCTGCTTCCGGACCTTCTGCTTGACAGGTCGGGCGTGTGGGCATACAGCAAGGTGGTGCTCGATTACCTCCTTGGGAACACCAGGGATATTAGATGGTTGCCAAGCAAACACATCGATATTCACCCGTAGGAAGGCAACGAGTGTGCTTTCCTATTTGTCATCAAGGGTGGCGCTGATAGGGAAAGTATCATCAACGCCAGCCAGCCCTGCCGGGACCTTCTTCACTTGGGGTGCAGTGACCTTAGATCTTTTACTATTAGAACTCTCTGGCAAGTCATCAACAGGCGCAACGTACTCCGAAGAGGTACGCTTCCCAGATTCCTTGCCGGCATCCTTGTTATCCTTCTACTTTCCTTTGTCCTCCTTGGTGGGAACTGCTGCTTTCATTCCCTCTGCCGCACCTGCGTCCCGGTACATCTTGTCCACGCAAATGATTGTGTCCTTCTCATCGACGGGATGGAAATGACTCTTATCGGCGCAGGCATCTTCAAGGTGTTGTAGGCATAGTGGGATGCCACCATGAACTTAGCCAGGGCTAGCCGTCCAAGGATCCCATTGTACGGCAAGGGGAGGTCGACCACATCAAACACAATCTTCTCAGTCCGGTAGTTCAGCTCTCCCCCAGATGTCACCCGCAACATAATCATTCCCTTAGGATGACTCCTGCCGGGATTTACTCCTTGAAGCGTGCCGACGACCTTCAACTCTTCCTCCGCTATCTGAAGTTTGCTGATGACTACCAGGAAAATTAGATTCAACCCGGCCCCTCCATCCACCAACATCTTTGTGGACTTGAGGTTGCGAATTATTAGAGAGACCAACAATGGCAAACATCCTACAGCAGTGGTACGGTCAGGATGATCCTCTTCGTCAAAGATGATGGGCGTGCGTGACCATTTGAGTGGTTTCTGGGCTCCTGCTGCTGGTTCCACGGCATTGACCTCACGTGCCCACCATTTGAGTTGGCGGTGAGAGGTGTGTAGAGATGCACCCCTGTCAATGCACAGGGCATCAGTAGCCTTCTGAAACTCCTGCTCACTGGTTTCCTCTTCATCCCCTCCATCACTCTCATCATCACAGGCTTCCTTCTCTTGACCTCTGGCGGGTTTTCCTTGGTTCCGGAAGGGTTTGTCGGGGCGATTTGCTTCACCACCTCGGCTCTTACCGCCAGCGACATTCCGGCCCTTTTCCTTGTCACGCTTCTCATATTCTACTATCTGCCTCTTAACGAGCTGCTCAACCTGATAACGGCCATGAAGGTCATGGCCTTTAGTCTGATGAATCTTGCAGTACGGCTGATGTAGGGTAGAACCCTAAAGGCCGATCTTTCACGATTGGAGCGAATCCCTACGAGAAACACGAAGAACACGGGGAAGAACGGAGAAAAATCACAAGGGGAAACACTCAAGAACAAGTCTAATCACACACCCACTAGACAATCAAACACACAAGATCCACAAGGGTACATGAACAACAAAAGGAAAGATACAAGGTAGAGTTCATCTCCAAGAGGAGGTCTTGATGGTATCCTAGATGGATCTTCCCATGAGGGGGTCATGATGATATCCCGTGGGATCTTCTCACATGGAGGTCTTGAACTCCAGAATGGTCTCTCTCTCTCAAGAGGAGGAGGTAGGAGCAAAGCTCACCTAAGAATGAGCTATCATTATTTGCTCCCTAGAAAGGAGGTGGAGGTGGTCTATTTATAGTCTAAGCCCCGAAGGGGTAAGTGGGAGAAGGATGCAAGGCCAAAGGCCCGCGGCTGTGCACATAGGCGTCGGACGTTCGGTGGGTGTCGGACGTCTGGGAGCTCGGGATGGTCCGGACGTCCAGAAGTCTTCGGACTTCCATAAATATCGTTCTGTCGCCGTGGAACCGGTCGTCCGGAGGCGCTCGGTCGTCCATGGCCTGGGAGGTGTCGGACGTCCGGTCTCGGTCGGTCGTCCGGTCCCTGTAGATCTCATTGGCTGGACTCTTGGGCTGGATGGAGTTCCAGGTGTCGGACGTCCGGCGTAGTCCGGTCGTCCGGTGGCTGTAGCATGTAGCAGCTCTGTTTCTTCCGTCTTCTCTTACATGCTTCCCTCGCGGATGGTGTAGTTGTTCTTTGGTGCTTGCACTCCTCCTCGTCATCCGTGAAGCTCCGGCGACACCTATGCATGCACACGGGTGGAGTGTCAAGTAGTATGCCATCCTCGAAGGGGTCAAGTGAACACGTGTAAAGGAGAAGATTCACCTTTATGTATGAGAAGTAGAGGTCGCACGTGTCACTTGCCAAACGAACTCTTGACATGGTGATGACCGTAGGATGCTCTGCATCATCCCCTCCCCCTTGGAAAAGATCCGACCTCGGATCGAAAACCAAATCACCATGGGAAAGAGATGGCGGTGCCGTGTCAAAGTGGTCGATCACCAAACACTCATCGTCTAGTAGCTCGAAATGGGCACTCTCCAATGTCGCACTGTCTTGTGATTCCTTCAAAAGGAGCAAATAGAACAAACACTTGGAAAAACAAATGTGGTTAGAATTAGTGCAAAACCAAGCATTCAAGAGGTGATTCACCAAATAAGTGTTGTCATCAAGCATAGCATAGGGTGTGACAAAGTATTGTGACATGGCATGTAAGCATATCGATCGAGCACAAACAAAGATATTATGGGGACAAGTATGCAAATGTGAGGTAGAGATGCCAATATGTGTGACAAGAGAATAAGCATCTACCTCGAGGTCATAGCAAGCATTCACAAATTGATGAAAGTTCTATGGTAGGCATAAGAATCATTAACAACACCAAATAAAATGAAGTGTCTAAACACATGGGTCAAGTGCAAGACAATCCAAGCATAATGTGCATAGGGTGTAGTGAATATAGTGTGGCACTCAACACAATAGAAAGAGCAATTATTCATCATGTGTGAGGCAATCAAGTGAATCATGTGACAAGCAAAGGGACATGGCATATGTGAAGAAATGATATTGGTGCAACCAACCATATGATAGTAGCAAGTATTCCAAGAATTGGATGCAACACACAAGGTACATATGTCATGAAGCATGGAAATGTGGCAACCATGGATGAAAGCAATATCTCGAACATACATGCAAATGGTGCAAGCAACACATGAAGTATGATCCCCAGTATACAAGCTCAAGAAGGATGTCACCTTGAAAGCGTGTCCTTGTGCATTCTTTACAATGCCGAAGTTGTAGGAAATGTGGTGTAGAAGCGAGTCGTGGTAGAATATATGAGGCTCGCTCTCAAGAGCTCGAATGCTTAACTCATGTGAAGTGGGAGTCGACACAAAGTCCAAGTATCCTACACATGCACAAAACAAAACAAAGAAAGTATGCGCATGGTAGATAAACACATCATCCATCATGATGGTTCTCTTCTCTTGCACATAACCGTTAGAAGTACAAGTGCATGAATAATAAGATGCAACAGTGGCTATATTCATGACACTATGTATATGGTGAAAAGAGGTAAGACAAGCATGCTTCACAAGAATTATGTCAAAATCTCCAAATGAGAATGCTATGGGGGCAATCTTATGAGCAAGACGAGAATCATTGTTGCACTCAATACATGGAAAATCATCTAGCATGAGAGAGGCAACACATGGAGATATATGACAAGAAGCAATATGAATCATGTGCAAAGCATATAGATGGTTGTCATCAACCGCATGAAATGGGCAAGTATGAATCATGGGTGATGTAACATCAGCAAGCATAGAGATCAAGTCATGCAAACTAGTGGAGCGAAGATGCAACACACTAGAGTAAATCATGGCAATAATGTCATGTGAGCAAATACTAGGCATAGACAATGCACATGACATATCGCAAGCACGAACACAAAGCAAGATGAAAGTATCATCACAGGAATGGTGCACATAGCAAACATGGCAATAACAAGCAATATCTCCACCAAGCTTGCAAATACACATACAAGTACTAGAGTCAATCAACATGTGTAATGCAAATCATGGGTCACAAATGCATGGCAAAGGCATAGTAAATAGCATATCATGCAAAGTGAACATGGCAAGATGGGCAAATGATATATAATGGACAATAAGCCATAACCATGTGAGGGACATGTAGAAGAAATGCGTGAAGTGTTTGCGCGAAGAGAGTGGTGGGAAAGACAATCCACGTGGTCCGAAGTCATCATTGCTCTCTAGAGCTCGTTTTGTCAACTCATGGGATTGCGAGGTTGACAAGTATTCATGGGTACCTACACAAAAGAGACACAAACCAAAGAAATTGTGCGCGTGGTAAATGTACACATCATCCATCATGATGTGTATGTGCATGTGTGAGTTAGCACAAGATAAGAAATGCTCAAAGAAATTTGATGCATGGTATAAGAACATGTCATCCATCATGAAATAATAGTTGTTATGTATAATACGATGGGGATGCAAATGGAGCATACAATTATATGGCACATCAATAGCATTTTCATTCAAGGGAAACATATGGTGCACATAATTATTGGGATCATGCAATGAATGGGATGGATCAAATTCTCCTAACATGTATGAGGAAACTATGGGGGTCTCCTCATGAGCAATATTGGAAACATCATATGGAGAAAATGGACAACATCCAAAACAATGCATATCCGAAGGTATGTGGTCATGGCATGGCATATGAGATAAATGATGCAAAGGGATCATATCAATATCATCACAAGAAAAACAAATGCCAATAACCATGGGCTTGTCATCTATGCCGTAAGTGCAAATTGGGTTTATTTTAATGTCATATGCATAGTCACTACGATAAGATTGCAAATATGACATATGATGGATCTCATGCATAGCATATGATAAGTCAAGAGGATTATCAAACATGATGTGACCTAAAGAATTGTCACAACAAAATCCTATGTAACATGGCATCGCAACTAATAGACTCCACATGTGAATCATCGTACTCATCATAAATGGGAAAATCATCGCATAGGGAAATCATACTAGGATGAAGCATGGTACTAGGTGGATCAACATCATGCAAGCAATCAATGTCAAGAATGTCCACTAGTGGGACTAAACCATCACCTTCACCTATGTTACCTTGTTCATTCCACTCAAGTGGTGTAGGTGAGGTGGGAAAGACCAAATGGTGGTCATCTTCATCTTGAAGGAACCATGTGGGGGGTGCATCATATTCCACCATGGCCATCGTCATGTCCAAAGGGAGGACGAAGTCGTCGAGGATCGGTGCGTCATCATAAATGGGACCTAGCACCAAATGAGAAGACACAATAGAGGTAGAGGTCAAGTTGTTAGAAATGCAAATGGCCTCACGAGACCTATCAACTATCTCACTCTCTCTATGTGGTGGTTCACTCACTCCCTCAAGGTCGGTGCACTCACACTCACATATGGTGGAGTCACTCATCTCACTCAAGTGGTGGGTGTTGTGGCTCTCCTCACATGGGATTTGTGGCAACACATCATATATGGGGCTAGTGGTGAAGTCACTCTCACTCTCAATATGGTGCCACAAGTCACTCAAGTCATCATACGTCGCCGTTGTCAAAGGGAAAATCCCATGCTCAACCATCTCGTCGTCATCTCCGTGGATGAAGGCCGAAGATGGCACATCATCACTCTCCTCCATGACCGAAGGGAAAATCCCATGCTCGATCATCTCGTCATCGTCTCCTTGGATGAAGGCCGAAGATGGCACATCATTACTCTCCTCCATGACCGAAGGGAAAATCCCGTGCTCGATCATCTCATCGCCGTCGCCGTGGATGAAGGCTGAAGATGGCACATCATCACTCTCGCCTACTAAGATGGAAGCATCATCCTTTCTCGCCACCTTGTTTCTCGCCTCCAAAGCTTGGTCCTTGAGGGTCTTCGTAGTCGTACTCGTCACCGCACCGTCTTGAAAAAGAGTCAAAGTAGACTCGGCATCATCAATGCCACAAAGAGGGATGGCGCTGAAGTCGAACTTGGGAGCATCATCTCGGAGCTCATCGGGCTTGGACATCGTGGTGGTACTAGCCTCATGCTTGTCATAGAGCTTGGTCGCTGTGAAGTGTGCTTGGGTGGAGAAGCCTTGGCCTTCATGAGTTCTTGTTCCGCCTTGAGAGCACCAATGTACGTAGTAGTCGTCGAGGGACTTGTAGTTCTCGAGGAAGATAGTCTTGGAGATGTCGTTGTTCAATACCATCATGAAGTGGAACTTCATCGAAATGGGGTCGTCCACGCTGGCTCGTCAGAATGCACTCTTCATCTCCTTGAAGTACTTGTCGATGGACTTGGATCCTTGGATGGTGTTCTCCAATTGGCGTCAAAGTTGTTCCGTGTAGGTTGGAGGCACGGACACTCGCCACAAAGCTCTCTTCGTCTTGGGCTAACTCATCTCGTAGCTCTCCAAAGGTGTGTGAAGACACCTTGTCGAGGCGTAGTCGTGGAAGTTTCTTGTGGCGCACTTCACTTGATCTTCGGGACGAACTTGATGTAGCTTGAGGTAGTCGTCCATCAAACGCTCCCACTCGAGATACTCCTCGGGTTCTTGAGTCCCATAGAAAGCAATCTCATTGTCGGTGTCGAGGTCGTAGTAGCTCATGGAAGTTGTGGACTTGAGCTTGGGGAGCTTCTCTTGAGTGTAGTCTTGGGGTGCTTGTTGGCGAAGATGTTGTATGTCCATAGGCGAAGATGCCTTGAAGTCGCTTGGCGAAGATGCCAAGGGAGATGGTGAAGTCATTGAGAGGTAGTTGGTGTTGAGATCTTGACCTTCACGTTCTTGTTGGTGATGGTGTCGGTGCCGATGTGATCTTGCCGGAGATGGTAGCTCGGAAGCATGTGCTCTTGAGCGTCTTCTCGAAGATGAGGAAGATTTCTTGTAGGACTTGATGAGGGCTTTGATCTCCTCCATTTTAGCATGCATCTTGGCGTCGAAGTTGTTGTTCGTGGCATCGAACTCATCGTTGTTGTAGATTGAAGGTGAAATGACATGCCTATCCATCACAAGACTCGAGTAGAGGTGAGTAGGAAATGAGATAAACAATACCAAGTTACCTTTTCCCAAAGTTGAGGATGTATCCCGTTTCACTCAATGTGAATGAAAGAATAGTGGAATAGGTACCAGACTTGCTCACTCACACCTATCAAGTAAAGCTTATGGTGGAGCTCGGTGATGATAGATGCACAAAAATTTGATGCAAAATGTTAGCAAGAGTCAATAATGTTGATAGAGATTCACAAATTCGCAAGTGAAACAAGTAGACCAATAGCAATAAGTGGCACACGAAAACACACTCACGGATAGATAAATGGGGTCGTGCAACCAAGGAATGAGCACAAAATGTGGAATCCACCGAAAACGCTCGTGTTGCACAACTCAAGAGAGACGCTAGCACGATTGCTCAATAGGCGGATACGACACTTGTGCACAACCTATAAGATGCAAAATGTAGCAACTTATATCCCAAGTATGTATGTATGTATGGTTCCCGGTGTTTCTCTCAAGATGATCTAATATGATCGGATATGACAATATTATGCAATGTGGTTTGATGCTATGGCACTTGCTTACAAGCTTCTTTGCTCTCTTTCTTTTGCTTAAAAGCTTTATTTCTTTATTTTGTATGGCCACTTTTGCACAATGCACAAACCAAGATAGCAATTGTGTATATGCGGGAACAAACTTGTGACACAAGATATGATACCAATATATGCACCACGATGATATGGTATGTATGCTATGGGAAGTATGATCACTAATGTGCACGTCACATTGCCAGCAATACTCAAATGGCTAGTCTTGATAGGCAAGTGACGCAAAATGGGCTAGAGGTTATCAATGCAATTCCAAGGGGAATGTACAATGGTGTCGTCGAGGTTACCGTCCTTGGTGATGATGAGAGGCGGTGTTGCCGAAGTCCACCCGTTCCTAGTTAGCCGAAACACCCTACAAAACGGGAAAAACCGCAAACTCAAAATCTCCAAAGGCAAATGTCAAATGGTGGTAGCGGAAAGCGGTGGTAGTTTGCACTTGGCAATGCGGAAGTGGAATGATGAGCTATACACGTTTTGGAGTTGAAGTTGTCGTCCCTAAGTAGCTGAAACACCTTAGGAGACACAAGCCACAACTCAAACAAGCTCAAACAAAATTGGGTTAAGTTGGATTGTCGAAAATGTATGGTACGCAAGGTTACATGGAAATGGAGGTAGTGGTTGATGAAGAAGCAACCGTTCCTAAGTAGCCGAAACACCTTAGGAGACTCGAAGCACTACTCAAACAACCACTAATGCTATGGTGAACAAAATGGGTTAGGTTGCGGAAGTCGGTGGCGGCTATGCGGATGATATGGTGGAAGCCCTAGACAAAGATGCCAAAAATCACAAACTTTGATGGAGTTAAATGATGTTGGTGGTATTTTTGTGGGATGGGGGATGTCAATTGCTTCAAAACGAGCTAAAGAACGCCAATATCGGAGTTCGTATGAATTAGTTATGGACGAAACAAAAATCAGCCGAAGTCTGAAACTACAGGTTACGGACGTCCGGAAATGGTCAGATGCCCGGTCGTGGACGTCCGGAAAGCTCGGAAATATATAAATTTGGTTGTGTTGGCCGGTTCCGGTCATCCGGTGGATGATGGACGTCCGGCGCTTCGAGGGGGTCCAGACGTCCGGTAAAACACCGGTCGTCCGGTGGGTCGGGGTTAACGCGATATTCAGATCCGGGACGCGATTTTGGGCGGAATTTGGGGATTTTGGGGTCGAAATTGATGAGATTTTGTGGATGAAAGATGGGTAAACTTGGGTAAATGCTAGATCCACTCGAAACTAAGTGAATCCATGGATCAAAATCAACAAAACATCATCAAACCAACAAATCACAAAAAAAATTGGGGCTACTTTTGGTGGGGATTTTCGAAATTGAGGAAGAACACAATAAAATTAGGATAGAAAACAAAGGGTAGGGGCTCCAAAAACGTGATCAACGTGGCTCATGATACCAAGATGATGTAGGGTAGAACCCTAGAGGCCGATCTTTCACGATTGGAGCGGATCCCTATGAGAAACACGAGGAACACGGGGAAGAAGGGATAGAAATCACAACGGGAAACACTCAAGAACAAGTCCAATCACACACCCACTAGACAATCAAACACACAAGATCCACAAGGGTACATGAACAACAAAAGGAAAGATACAAGGTAGAGTTCATCTCCAAGAGGAGGTCTTGATGGTATCCTAGACGGATCTTCCCACGAGGGGGTCTTGATGATATCCTGCAGGATGTTCTCACATGGACGTCTTGAACTCCATGGGAGTGGTCTCTCTCTCTCAAGAGGAGGAGGTAGGAGCAAAGCTCACCTAAGAATGAGCTATCATATTTGCTCCCTATAAAGGAGGTGGAGGTGGTCTATTTATAGTCTAAGCCTTGAAGGGGTAAGTGGGAGAGGGATACAAGGACAAAGGCCCGCGGCTGCGCACACAGGCGTCGGACGTCCGGTGGGTGTCGGACGTCCGGAAGCTCGGGACGGTCCGGACGTCTGGAAGTCTTCGGACTTCTGTAAATATCGTCTGTCACCGTGGCACCGGTTGTTTGGAGGCGCTCGGTCGTCCGTGGCCTGGGAGGTGTCGGACGTCCGGTCTCGGTCAGTCGTTCGGTTGCTGTAGATCTTGTCGGCTGGACTCTTGGGCTGGCTGGAGTTCCAGGTGTCAGACGTCCGGTGTAGTCCGGTCGTCCGGTTGTTGTAGCATGTAGCAGCTCCGTTTTTCCGTCTTCTCTTCCATGCTTCCCTCGCGGATGGTGTAGTTGTTCTTTGGCGCTTGCACTCCTCCTAATCGTCCGTGAAGCTCCAGCGATACCTATGCATGCACACGGGTGGAGTGTCAAGTAGTATACCATCCTCGAAGGGGTCAAGTGAACACGTGTAAAGGAGAAGATTCACCTTTATGTATGAGAAGTAGAGGTCGCATGTGTCACTTGCCAAACAGACTCTTGACATGGTGATGACCCCAGGATGCTCTGCATCATCGGCCCATCGCCTTTCCCGGCCTTCTCGGCAACCGCGGCCTCCCGGCAGTCAGCGCACACGGCAGTTTCCTTACCGAGGGCCTCGGCCTCAGACTTCTTGCTGGTACTAGGTGTACACAATCCTTCAGCAGACATCACTGCCTTATCCTTGTATTTCTTACTACGCTTATTGCTCTTCTTCTGACTGGTGGATTCGTCATCATCCTCTGAATCGACGTTGGTGCAATTCTCCTCTCCAGGCAACTTCCTTCCCTCCTCCATCTGAGCACAGTTATCCACCAAGGTGTAAAGCTCCTTCACAGTCTTGGGCAGCGACACGTTCATCTTAGAACAGGTCATGTGGTTGCACACATTGGATTGGAAGGCAGCTATCACCGCTGCTGGATGGATATTCGATATGTCCCTATGGACCTTGCTGAACCTCTACAAATACTTCTAGAGGGTCTCTCCTTCTTTCTGCTGAAGAAGCTGCAAGTCACTGGGCCGACCTAACTCTTGATGGCCGCCGGTGAAGGCGCCAATGAACTCATGGCACAGGTCAGCTCATGAGGAAATGGAGTTCTCCGGCAAGTGCATTAGCCAAGACCTCACATTGGACTTGAGAGCCAAAGGGAAGTAATTGGAAAATACCTTCTCATCTCTTCCCCCGGCAGCCTGAATAGTGATGGTGTAGATGCTCAGAAACTCTACCGGGTTCAGCCTCCCGTCGTACTTCTCGGGTATCTCTGGCTTGAATGTGCATACAGACGGCCAATGGACTTGCTGTAGCTCACGAGTAAAGGCAGGGCAACCAACCTCGAAAGGTAGGCACCCGCCAATACCGAGGGCA
>NC_041389.1:224281853-224304813 GCF_002162155.2 Triticum dicoccoides | reverse complement strand
TAGACATGCTCAAGGGTCAGAAGAGGCCATCGATACGTCATCAGGTTCTTGATTCTATTGCGCTTGCGCTGGCTGCCGTGGCGGGGACTGCACCGTGGGGGTGGCCCCCTCCGTACGGCCAGCAGCACGAGCAGTCGTCGTCGCCTGGGGAGGCCGTGGCGGGCCAGCTCACTGCGAGCCCCTAACCTCGGCAAAACCAAGCAGGCTCTGGATGGTGGCATGCCATTCGTCCATCTGCTCGGCCGCTGGCAAAAACCTTAGCAGCAACTGAGCCCGCGCCATGGCTTCTGCAGCAGTACTTGGCATGGGTGATTGTCGGAGTAAATAACCACGGGTAGCCTTATCCGCTCCCCTGGTTCTTCAAAACAAACGGGCCGATTGCGCCCCTCAAGCATCCAAGACGAAGGGTCGCCTTCTCATGGCCGGCTGGTCCAGTGGCCGGCTGCAGGAAGGTGGCAAGGTTCAAAAAGCCATCCCGAAGCGGGCCGACTCCTCGCAGGCGGCCACCAGAGTGGCCGACTCCTAGCAGGCGGCCTGGCATACACCCTCAAAGTTTGCAACCACATAACGGCGACAAGACGGGGCGTGGCTACAGTGAAGCCTGCCACCCCCGAATCCCGGAGAGAGCGTGGCCAGAGTGCACCGTACCGGGCGGCCATCCCTCGCCCGACGCGGCACTGTTGCCATGTTGACCATGACGTCACCCATGACAAGCTGTCAGTATGGCCCGCGGGCGGTGGGCCCCTCCTACCAAAGAGCTGGGAGGCCGGCTCCCAACAGCCGGCCTACCCTCGCCATAGAAGTTTGTGCACCATTAAGCAAATAAGACGGGGTAAGGCTACAGTGAATGCGCGCCAGGCGGTGGCACTGTAGCCATGCTTGCCCCGACAAAGCCATCGTCGTCAGGGGCAAGGCTACAGTAATGAGCAGCCGACAGGGTCCACAGGCGGTGGGCCTAGCCGGTCGGCCAAGAGGCCAGCAGCCGGCGGGACCCACCAGTCGGCGGGCCCCAGCGGCCGGCGGAGAAGCCAGTGCCCATAGACACTGACAGTCTGGACCCACACCCAACCAGATTACCATTGTACCCCTGGGGGGTAGGCCTATATAAACCCCCCAGGGCACCCATGCAAAGGGTTGATACATGAGAACTACACACACCACATAGAGAGAAGAGGAGAGCTAGCCCTGCCCTTCTTCTTCCTCTAGCCGAACAGCTCAAGGAGCCTCTTGTAGCTACTTACTGATTTGGTGATCATGCGGAGACCCCGTAGAGCAGGACTAGGGGTGTTATCTCCTAGGAGAGCCCCAAACCTAGGTAAGATTCACCGGCGTGCATGTCTTCGGCTTATCCCGTTTCCGGGCACCGACGATGTCTTACTGGCTCCCACTATGAGTAGACGTCCTTTGGCATATGTCGCACCTACCACCCGACATTTGGCGCACACCGTGCGGCCAGGTGCACCGTCATCCGGAGACCTGCTCTAGACGGGAACCCTCTTCCTTCCTAGCGAGCGTAGCCAGCCCGGCACGCCCGATGGCGCTTGCCCCGACGTGCTGCATGGCGTCCACGCCGCCTGCGTAGCGAGCTGCCTCGCCGATCTTGTCGGTGAGGTTCGCCTCTCCGACGAGCCCGCGCCAGACGTGGGTGCAACCAGCTCCGAGAGTTGCCTCATCAACCTCCTTGGCAAGCTCGACAATGCCAGCGAGCCTCCGACCTGGAGTCGATCGGCTCCACCGACATGATGCTCATCGACTCCGACATGTCATCCCTTGACGCCTTCCCCGCCAATGTGGTGGTCATCGATGATCCCCTTCCTCGTGCCGACAGTGGCGGCAGCACCGTCACCGACGTGCTGGTCATCAGCAACAGTGCCACCTCCGGCGAGAACGCCCACGACACTCTGCAGACGGTGCTGCATGACCTGTCCACACCCATTCCGGCTGACACCAATGCCAAGACGCTGGAGGCCCACCGCCTTGCCCTTGTCGAGAACGGCAAGAAGATAGCCTCCATGAGACGCCTCACTGAGGCTTATCAGCACGAGGTTGACCGTGCCGCCTCCGGCATGCCGGCTGCTGGCGGGCCCAGCCGGCTTGCCGCAATCAAGAAGCGCGGCGCTGCCATCGCCAGCATGCTGGGGGTGACCGCTCAGTCTACGCCACGCCCCTCGAGAACCTACGCGCCGCTCAGGCGGCAGCAGATGAGCTGGAAGGTTTGGATGGTGATGAGCTATGCTGCATGACAAGACGCGTCCAGCAGCTCATCGACGCGGCCGCGGAACGGCAAGAAGCCGGCGCCCACATCGAGAGCCCTCCCCCTCGCCGAGAGCACGGCGCGACCTCCTGGACGCCGACTTCAGGCGGTGCCCGCGAGCGAAAAGATAAGGAGCTGGCTGCTAGCTGTAGTCAGACACGCCTCACCATCGAGCGCGACGCAGAAGGCCGCCCCCGAGCCGTGGAGCAGTGAGGCGATAACCCGCCTCCTCCTTCGCCCTGCGGGGAGAGATATCCCTCCTCGCTGCATGTTGAGCACCCGACGCTCTGCGGCCGGCTGGGCCGCCGTGAAGGAATCGACGAGAATAATTCCCGCCATCGGATCGACCGCCTAGCGCGATCCCTGGCACTAAAAGAAGAAGATGATGTCAGCATGCCTTGTTTCGGCCCCCGCATTCGCGACGAGCCCTTTCCCAAAGGGTTCTCGCTCCCAAGAGACACGCCCAAGTATAACGGCTCGGTGAAGCCGGAAGACTGGCTGATAGACTACTCCACTGCAGTCAACATAGTAAACGGCAACAGGCGTGTTGCCATGAAGTACGTCCCCCTCATGCTTCAAGGCACGACACACACCTGGTTGACCAGCCTCAAGCCTTACAGCGTCAACAGCTGGCTGGACTTCACAGAAGTCTTCATCCACAACTTCACCAGCACGTACAAGCGGGCGCCCAAGCCACGTCAACTTTCCCCTGTGCGTCCAAGGCCCGACCGAGTCTAGCCGCGACTACTTGACGCGCTAGGCCGAGCTCTGCAACTCCTGCGAAGGGGTGCACGAGGTGCAAGCTATAGAGTACTTCACTGCCGGGTGCCGAGAAGGCACCCTCCTCAAGCACCTACTCCTCTGCGACGAGCCGGCCACACTCGATGAGTTGCTGATCATAGCAGACAAGTACGCCACTGCTGACTCCTCAATGAAGTCGGAGCTCCGGGTGGATGCCTCTGGAAAGGTGCTCCCTCCGGCTCCAAAAACGCCGGCTGGTGACACCAATCGGCGCCCGCATCAGAACGATAACAAAAGCAAGGCCCCGATGCCGACTTCCACCAGCCAGCAAGTGGCAACAGTTGAGGATCAGTAGCCAGAAGGGCAGCCCATACCCAAGCGTCAGAAAGGCGGCAGGCCGGGTTGGCAGCCTGCTTTCTCCTACGAGCAGACCCTTGATGCCCCCTGCAAGTTCCACAACGGCGCGAAGCCGTCCAACCACATAACCCGGAAGTTCCATTGGCTCACCCGAATCTCCAAAGGCGAAGGGTTGCTGCCTCCTCCGCCTGCTGGCCAGCCGCCTCCGGCTCCTCAGCACCCGACTGCCCGCCCAGCAGTCGTAGCCATCCAAGACGAGTTCCCTGAATAACACGCAGCCTATGTCCTCTTTACAAGCCAAGCTGATGACAGGCGCAGCCGGCGTTGGTAGCACCAAGAAGTTAATGTTGTCGCCTCCAGAGTTCCAGAGTTCATGCACTGGTCTGAGAAGCCATCAGCTGGAGCCGAGCTGATCACCTAGAGGTGATGCCTTCTCCTGGTTCTTACACCTTGGTGTTGGATGCCACCTTTGCAACAGAGAGGCGGGCCGCTCGTTTCTCCCGAGTTCTGATCGATGGCGGAAGCAGTATCAACATCCTGTACCGTGACACCATGGAGAAGTTGAGCATCAAGACGAAGCAGCTCTTGCCCAGTTGGACCGTCTTCCATGGCATTGTACCCGGCCTTTCATGCTCACCAATCAGCAAGATCAAGATAGATGTCCTCTTCGAAGACAAAGATCACTTCCACCGTGAAGCAGTTTGGTTTGAGGTAGTGGATCTAGATAGCCCTTATCACGCTTTACTTGGCCGACCTACCCTGGCCAAGTTCATGGCGGTGCCCCACTATGCCTACCTCAAGATGAAGATGTCGAGCTCCAAGGGCATCATCACCATAGTCGGAGACTACAAGAAGTCCTCTGCATGCGCTGCAGCCAGCAGCTGGCTGGCCGAGTCCCTCGTGATTGCTGCTGAGAAAAAGATCCTTAACCGGGTTGTGGCCATGGCCGACAAGCAGCCGGACCTGTCGCCCGATACCAAGGAGTCGGAAGCTCAGGGCTCCTTCCAGCCGGCCAAGGAAATAAAGAAGATACCTCTGGACCCGGAGCACCCGGAGAGGTTCGTCGTTGTAGGAGCAAACCTGGATAGCAAATAGGAAAGCGAGCTCGTCGATTTCCTCTGTGAGAATCAGGATA
This sequence comes from Triticum dicoccoides, assembly GCF_002162155.2. NCBI lineage: Eukaryota > Viridiplantae > Streptophyta > Magnoliopsida > Poales > Poaceae > Triticum > Triticum dicoccoides. The sequence continues at coordinate 224,300,326 of NC_041389.1, read as the reverse complement.
TCTTTGCATGGTGCCCCAAGGACATGCCGGGTGTTCCGACGGATTTCGTCGAGCACCAGCTACATGTCCAAGCAGATGCAAAACCAGTCAAACAGCCCCTCCGCCGACTGTCGGAAGAGAAGAGAAGAATTGTTGGTGAAGAGATAGCCCGGCTTCTGGCAACCGGCTTCATTATGGAAGCGTTCTTTCCAGAGTGGCTTGCCAACCCAGTCCTTGTACTGAAGAAGAACAAGAAGTGGTGCATGTGTATACATTATACCAGCCTCAACAAAGCTTGCCCCAAAGATCCGTTTGCTTTGCCCCGGATTGATAAAGTGATAGACTCCACAGCCGGATGCGAGCTGTTGAGTTTCTTGGATGCCTACTCCGGTTACCATTAGATCAAGTTGGATCCAGCTGACCGCCTGAAAACCGCCTTCATCACACCATTAAGAGCTTTCTGCTACCTAACTATGACATTCAGCCTAAGAAATGCCGGTGCTACTTTTCAGCGTTGCATGCAGAAATGCCTCCTCAAGCAACTCGGTAGAAGTGCCCACGTCTATGTAGACGATATTGTGGTGAAGACGGAGTAGCGTGGCACCCTGCTAGAAGATCTCAAGGAAACATTTGACAACTTCCACCGTTTTTAGATCAAGCTCAACCCCGAGAAATGCGTGTTCGGGGTACCAGCTGGCCAGCTCCTTGGCTTCCTGGTCTCTGAACGCGGCATTGAGTGCAACCCAGTGAAGATCGAGGCCATAGAAAGGATGGAGATTCCCACCGGCTGCGAGACGTCCAGAAGTTCACCGGGTGCCTGGCTTCCCTTAACCGCTTCATCAGTCGGCTAGGGGCAAAGGCTCTTCCCCTGTATCAACTCATGAAGAAAACCACTCACTTCGAGTGGAACGACCAGGCGAACAAAGCTTTTCACCAGTTGAAGAAGATGCTGATCACGCCGCCTATCTTGGCGGCTCCGACTGACAAAGAGCCCATGCTCCTTTATATTGCCGTAACAAGCTGGGTGGTCGGCACTGTGATCGTGGTTCAGCGCCCAGAAGAAGGCAAAGCTCAGCTGGTCCAGAGGCTGGTGTATTACTTGAGCAAAGTACTATCAACCTCGAAGCAGAACTATCCCCACTACCAGAAGATGTGCTATGGCGTGTACTTTGCCGCCAAGAAGCTCAAGCCCTACTTTCAAGAGCACCCCATCACGGTCGTTTGCACTGCCCCGCTTGCCGAGATCATGGGCAGCCGGGATGCATCTGACCGGGTGGCCAAGTGGGCCATTGCGCTGGCTCCTTGTACCATCTTCTACCAGCCTCGCACTGCCATCAAGTCCCAAGTGTTGTTCGACTTCCTCGTCGACTGGGCCGAGACCCAGTACCTGCCACCAGCACCCGACTCCACCCATTGGCAGATGCACTTTGATGGATCCAAGATGCACACTTGTTTGGGAGCCGGCATCGTCCTCACCTCTCGCAAAGGCGACAAGCTTAGATACACATTGCAAATCCAGTTTGCCGCCTCCAACAATGTGGCCGAGTATGAGGCGCTCATACATGGGCTCCGGCAGGCCAAAGAACTCAGCATCCGCTGGATCCTGTGCTATGGCGACTCAGACTTGGTGGTCCAAAAATCGTCTGGTGATTGGGACGCCAAGGATGCAAACATGGCGAGCTACTGTTTCCTTGTTCACCAACTCAGCGGATATTTTGAAGGGTGCGAGTTAATCCACGTGCCACGGGCCGACAACGAGCAAGCAGATGCCCTGGCACGAATCGGCTTCACCCGGCAAGCTATACCAACTGGCGTCTCCCTTTAGCGCCTCCTCAAACCGTCTATCAAGCCGTCTCCAGAGTCAGATTCTATCTTCGTGCCGCCTGACCCCGATGCAGTCGGATCCGACTTGGGGAATGCGGCAGGCGGCTCGGGGACGTCGGCAGGCGGCTCGGGGACTGCTACGGTCATACCTGGCCCGAGGACTGCAGCAGTCAGCCCGGGGACTTCAACGACACAGCAGGCGGTGGCCGACTCCAACCCACCACCTCCTAACCCAACCGCCCTAGTCGCAGTAGCCGTGTTGGCAATAGAAGAAGTCATAGCTCCATCATGGGCCCAGCCCATCCTCAACTTTCTGGTGAACAGAGAGCTGCCGACTGACGAGATCTCAGCAAGACAAGTTCAACGTCGAGCTGGAGCCTACATAATAGTGAACAGAGAGCTCGTTAGGCCCAGCGTGACTGGAGTCTTCCAGCATTGCGTCGAGCTAGAGAAGGGCATTGCAATCCTCAAAGACATCCATCAAGGCGAGTGCGGCCACCACGCGGCCTCAAGATCACTTGTCGCCAAAGCTTTCCGCCATGGTTTCTTCTGGCCGACTGCTTTGGAAGACGCCAAAGAGTTGGTCAAACACTGCAAAGGGTGCCAAGTTTCAGATCCAAGCAACACCTGCCGACTTCTGCACTCAAGACCATCCCCCTCACCTGGCCCTTTGCCGTCTAGGGGCTGGACATGGTGGGCCCATTCAAGACGGCACGTGGCGGCATGACGCATGTGCTTGTTGCCGTAGACAAATTCACCAAGTGAATTGAAGCAAAGCCAATCAAGAAGTTGAATGGGCCGACTGTTGTGACCTTCATTGTAGATATCACCACCCGGTATGGCATACCACATAGCATCATCACCGACAACGGCACAAATTTTGCCAAAGGAGCATTAGCTCATTTCTGTACGACACAGGGCATCCGGCTGGACTTAGCGTCCGTTGCCCATCCACAGTCAAACGGCCAAGTCGAGCGAGCAAACGGCCTCATCCTCTCTGGCATCAAGCCCCGACTGGTTGAACCACTGGAGCGTTCGTCCGGCTGCTAGCTCGAGGAGCTGTTGGCCGTCCTCTGGAGCCTGCGCACCACTCCGAACAAGTCAACCGGCTTCACTCCCTTCTTCCTTGTGTATGGTGCCGAGGCTGTCATCCCAACTGACATCGAGTTCGACTCACCTCGAGTCACCATATACACGAAAGCGGAGGCGAAGGAAGCGCGAGCAGACGGTGTTGATCTGCTGGAAGAGGGTCGGCTGTTAGCACTCAGTCGGTCCGCCATCTACCAGCAGAGCGTGCACCGCTACCACAGTCGGAAGGTCAAGCCAAGATCCTTCCAAGAGGGCGACCTTGTGCTTCGGCTGATCCAGCAAACAGCCGGCCAACACAAGCTCTCGGCTACTTGGGAAGGCCCTTTCGTCATCAGCAAGGGCTTGGGTAACGACTCCTACTACCTGATCGATGCGTAGAAATCCAAGGCACGCAAGAGAGATGATTCCGGCAAGGAGTCGGAACGCCCATGGAACGCCAATCTCCTTCAAAGATTTTACAGTTAATGCAGTTTGTACCATGCTATCCTTTGTATTAAGTACAAGACATCAAGTCCCCCGAGGAGCACTCAGTGACTACCCTCTTTTATCTATATGATGCGTATTATGCCTATGAATGTGTTAGTACATTTGTTCTTTCGTCCTGCACCGAGTTCGACCAGTTGGCCCGGGGACTTGCCGCCTTGAATTATGTTAAGCACTACCTGCAGTCAGACAAGTAGTGTGCCAGCATCTAAGCCCTCTCTTGCCGAAAGTCGCAGCTCGCAGAAGCGGTTGTTCGGCTGGCAAGAGTCAAAGGCAGGAAATGATGCCCACGTGAAAAATGGCTAAGGACCAATGAGCCTACATAGCACAAGCTGGCTCCCCGCCTTGCCGACCGATTGCTAAGCAGCCGGTCGGACAGCTTCCCACTCACCTTGCCACAATCTAAGAAGGCTGAAGTACTTGCCCTCCCAAATGACCAAGTATTTTCCCAGCCACAGACTGCAGAGCAGCTGTTCGACTGGGAAGACGGCGACCAAGGGAGGGCGGCAAAGGAAAAAGCCAGAAAAAGATTAAAAGCAAGTAAAGTCGGAATCCGACACCAGCATAGCACATGCAAGATAATATTTACACAAAAGTCCTTCGAAGGCCAGAATTCAACATAGTTTGAATACACCCCCAGTGGGTGGAACTGCGCAAATTTAATGGACATTGTTCAAAAGATTGACGAGCATGAAGACAAAGATAAAATTGGCCACTTAGACCAAGGGAGCAACAGGAGAGCCCGGCAGGTCGGTGGAGACGGCGGAGCTGGCTGGTGGAGTGGCCGGGTGGCGAGTCTCGGCTTGATTATCGGCGACAGTAGTCGGCGTGTTCGCACGTGCCTCGTTGCTGGAGGCACGGTCAGGCTAAGGTTGGCCGGCCGCCCCACCGTCTAGCGCGGCGTCTTCATCGTCCTCGTCCTCCTCGTCCTCACCATCATCGCTGGAGTCGATCTCCTCTGCTGAGTCCTCGCCGTCTGCCGGGTTCAGCCCAAACCAGTCCACTGGCAACTCAACGCCATCGTCGTTCAAGTTGGGGATGAAGACGCTGGTGTGGGTGTAGTCGGCATCGCCGCGGCGTGATGAATGATAGCCGGCCGAACCGCCACCAACTCCTCGTTGGCCTCCTGCCGGAGCATGGCCAATTGGAGTCGAAAAAACACTGATTGAATGTGGACAACCGTTTGATATTCCGTCTCCGTTTGATATCCAGCCCAGGGTATGACACGTTTCCAATGTATCTATAATTTTTGATTGCTCCATGCTACTTTATCTACTGTTTTGGACTATATTGGGCTTTATTTTCCACTTATATAATTTTCTCACCAAATGTGATCCAGGAGACTTGGACCCTACTCCAAGACGTAACAGAGGCGGTCACGAGGGTGGGCCCCCCCAGGGCGCGCCCCCCTACCCCGTGGCCCCCCTGTTGCTCCACCGACGTACTCCTTCCTCCTATATATACCTACGTATCCCCAAACGATCAGAACAGGAGCCAAAAACCTAATTCCACCGCCGCAACCTTCTATATCCACGAGATCCCATCTTGGGGCCTATTCCGGAGCTCCGCCGGAGTGGGCATCCACCATGTAGGGCTTCTACATCAACACCATAGCCCCTCCTATGAAGTGTGAGTAGTTTACTTCAGACCTTCGGGTCCATAGCTAGTAGCTAGATGGCTTCTTCTCTCTTTTTGGATCTCAATACAATGTTCTCCCCCTCTCTCGTGGAGATCTATTCGATGTAATCTTCTTTTTGCGGTGTGTTTGTTGAGACCGATGAATTGTGGGTTTATGATCCAGTTTATCTATGAACAATATTTGAATCTTCTCTGAATTCTTTTATGTATGATTGAGTTATCTTTGCAAGTCTCTTTGAATTATCCTTTTGGTTTGGCCAACTAGATTGGTAGTTCTTGCAATGGGAGAAGTGCTTAGCTTTGGGTTCAATCTTGCAGTGTCCTTTCCCAGTAACAGAAGGGGCAGCAAGGCACGTATTGTATTGTTGCCATCGAGGATAACAAGATGGGGTTTTTATCATATTGCATGAATTTATCCCTCTACATCATGTCATCTTGCTTAAGGCGTTACTCTGTTTTTAACTTAATACTCTAGATGCATGCTGGATAGCGGTCGATGAGTGGAGTAATAGTAGTAGATGCAGAATCGTTTCGATCTACTTGTCTCGGATGTGATGCCTATATACATGATCATACCTAGATATACTCATAACTATGCTCAATTCTGTCAATTTCTCAATAGTAATTTGTTCACCCACCGTAGAATATCTATGCTCTTGAGAGAAGCCACTAGTGAAACCTATGGGCGCCGGGTCTATTCTCATCATATCAATCTCTATCGTTTTATTACTTGCTTTGTATTTACTTTGCCTTTTACTTTTTACTTTGCATCTATCTATCAAAAATACCAAAAATATTATTTATCATCTCTATCAGATCTCACTCTCGTAAGTGACCGTGAAGGGATTGACAACCCCTAATCGCGTTGGTTGCGAGTAGCTATCATTTTGTGTAGGTACGAGGGACTTGTGTGTGGTCTCCTACTGGATTGATACATTGGTTCTCAAAAACTGAGGGAAATACTTACGCTACTTTGCTGCATCATCCTCTCCTCTTCGGGGAAATCCAACATAGTGCTCAAGAGGTAGCAAGAAGAATTTCTGGCGCCGTTGCCGGGGAGGCTCATGCAAGCAAGTCAACAATACCAAGTACCCATCACAATCCCTATCTCTCGCATTACATTATTTGCCATTTGCCTCTCGTTTTCCTCTCCCCCGCTTCACCCTTGTCGTTTTATTCGCCCTCTCTTTCCCAATCTCCTTCTCTCTTTTCCATTTGCCTTCTTCCTCGTCCGTCTGTTTGCTCGTGTGTTAGTTTGCTTGTTTATCATGATGGCTCTACCTAGATTTGGTGATCTTCACCTTAAAAGGCTAGAGGAGATCGAAAGTAATGTCAGAAAGTTTATGGTTTTGCAATTTGAGCATAATAATTTCTTTAGAAATGAGCTTAAGGAACAAAAAAGTTTTATGAGTTATATGAATAAAGAACTCGATGATATGTCTAAAGAATTTGATGGTATAAGAGCCCAAATTGCTCGTCTTGAAAAGATGACCGCTGAAATTTCGGATATGCAAGCTACCTTAGTCAATAAGATGGCCGCTAAACCAAATTCCTATGAAAATCAAGATGAAGATCTAAAAATTATTGATATGTCCCCCATTAAATCTTTGTTTTGCAATATGAATCTTGATGAAATTGAATATGATCTTCCTTTACCTAGAAGGCGTTCTAAGAATTCAGAGTTTCTAGATCTTCAGCCCCTCGAGGCAATCCACCCACAAACTGGAGTAGGGTATTACACCGCAAGGTGGCCCGAGCCAGTATAAACCCCTGTGTCTCTTGTTCTTCGAGTTCGTCAAGCTAGGTCGTGGAATCGTTGAGCGTGCGAGTTGGGGAGAGAGTGTTCTTCGTGCGACCCTAGAGTTCGAAACTCTCAAGGGTTTGCCGGAACCCGTGATTCGACATAATCTTATAAGCAAGCATTAAGCATAAATAACACCGAATAATGCACCATAAGTAGGATATAATTTCATTGCATGATTATTGACTTTCGTACTTGCATAGGGAATCACAAACCTTAACACCAATATTCTTACTAAAGCATAATTACTCATCATTATAACTCACATATCACATCATCATATCTCAAAAGTATTACTAAGAATCAAGTTTATTTTGTCCAATGATCTTCATGAAAGTTTTTATCATATCCTTCTTGGATATCTATCACTTTGGGACTAATTTTTATGTGTTGCTTTTCATAAGCTCAAACAAATATAAGTGAAGATCATGAGCATAATTTTTCTTTCTTTCTCTCAAATTAATTTAAGTGAAGCAAGAGAGAATTTCTTCAAAATTTACTAACTCTCAAATAAATCTAAGCGAAGTAAGAGAGCATTTCTTCAAAAATACTAAAGCACACCATGCTCAAAAAGTATAAGTGAAGTGCTAGAGCAAGTCCATTGCTCATAAAAATTTAAGTGAAGCATACAGAGCAATTATAACAAGTCATGACATAATTTTTGCTCTCTCAAATAGATGTGTCCAGCAAGGGATCAAGACTTAAAACACAAAATAAAGCAAGCAAAGACTCATATCATACAAGATGCTCCAAGAAAAACACATATTATGTGACGAATAAAAATATAGCTTCGAGTAAAATACCGATGGTCGCTAGAAGAAAGAGGGGATGCCACTCGGGAGCATCCCCAAGCTTAGTTGGTTGCTCATTTTTGGATAATATCTTGGGATGCCGGGGCATCCCCAAGCTTAAGCTCTTCTATCCTTTATTCCTTCATCCATCGTAAGATAACCCAAAACTTGAAAACTTCAATCACACAAAACTCAACAAAACCTTCGTGAGATCCGTTAGTGAAAGAAAAATAAACCACTACTATATGTGTTGTGTCAAATCAATTCTTATTTTTTTGCATTATATCTACTGTATTCCAACTTTTCTATGGCAAAAACTCATCAAAGAAAACCGTAGAGCCATCAAAATAAGCACACAACGCAAAGAAAACAGAATCTGTCAAAACAGAACAGTCTGTAGCAATCTGACTATTTAGAAAACTTCTGTAACTCCAAAAATTCTACCAAATTAGGACGACCTGCGAAATTTGTATATTAAACTACTGCAAAAATAATTGGCATTAAATCACGCTCTGATAAAAAAATGAGAACTGTTTTCATGAGCACAAAAGTTTCTGTTTTTCAGCAGAATTAAACAACTATCACCCAAGAAGATCCTAAAGACTTTATTTGGTAAAAACACTAATTAAAACACAATCATAGCAGTAAAAAAATTGTGCAAACACTCAAGAACAGAAAGCAAAAAGCAAAAATAAATTTTATTCGTTGGGTTGCCTCCCAACAAGCGCTATAGTTTTACACCCTTAGCTAGGCATAAGGCAAGGATCTAAGTTTTGTCATCCGAAGTTTTGGCAACTTTAGTGAGGGTTTTCTCAAACCCGGGAGGCTCTTTACGCTTCCCTCAATTCTCCGGAAAAGAAACCATCTTAAGATCCAAAATATCCAATCGCTTATTGCAAAGAGTAATCAAGGTATTCATGCGATTGATACTGCCATTGAGGTGTTTGAGAGGTTCATTATATTTATGTATTTCAACCATATGTTTATGCAAATCCCCCAGTTTATCCAACATTTGGGATCCCTTAGGGGTAAAAGGAAACCCCTTCTTTTGAGGTGGAATTCCCAAAATTCCCTATAAAATTTCATAGGCAGCATTGGCATCAAGCTCAATGAAATTTCCTTTAGCGGCAAAATACAGAAGTTGTCTATGATGCAAAGCCAATCCTATGTAAAAATTATGAAGCAAAACCTTAGCATCCCCATTTAAAATCGAAATACTGTATGATTCCATAATCCTATACCAGGCATCTTTCAAATTTTCTCCTTGTCTTTGCTTGAAGTAAAGAACTTCAAAATCAGGTGACAAAGGAGGAGTAGGAACGCTAGCCATTAAGACTAGAAAGCAAGAAAACGGCGAATGAAAAAGAGAGGCGAATAAAATGGCAAATTTTTGTGAAGTGGGGGAGAGGAAAATGAGAGGCAAATGGCAAATAATGTAAATTGCAAGGAGATGAGATCTGTGATTAGGAACCTGTATATGTTGAAGATCTTCCCCGGCAACGGTGCCAGAAATTCCTTTTGATGTCGCTTGAAGCTACATCGGTGTTTCCCCAAAGAGGAAGGGATGATGCAGCACAGCGGTGGTAGGTATTTCCCTCAGATGTGAAACCAAGGTTGTCGAACCAGTGGGAGAACCAAGCAACACAACGTTAACAACACTTGCACACAAATAACAACTTCTCGCAACCCGACGTGTTAAAGGGGTCGTCAATTCCTTTTGGGGTACGGCGCCTCAAGATAGGCAAAACAGACTTGAAGAATTTGTAGTAAATTGATAGATCAAATGCCAAATAAAATAAATGAGAATAAATTGCAGCAAGGTGTTTTTGTATTTTTATTTAGTAGATCTGAAAATAAACGCAAAGGAAAAGTAGACCGCACAGGCAAATATATGAGAAAGAGACCCTTGGGCCGTAAGTTTCAGTAATGGCTTCTCTCGAGAAAAATAGCAAACGGTGGGTGAACAAATTACTGCTGGGCAATTCACAAAACTTCAAATACTCATGAAGATATCCAGACAATGATCATTATATAGGCATCACGTCCAAGATTAGTAGACCGACTCCTGCCTGCATCTACTACTATTACTCCACACATCGACCGCTATCCAGCATGCATCTAGTGTATTAAGTTCATGGAAAAATGGAGTAATGTAATAAGAACGATGACATGATGTAGACAAGATCCGTTTATCTATTTCGTAGATATAGATCTCGTCGTTTTATCCTTAGTAGCAATGATACATATGCGTCGGTTCCCTTTTTGTCACCGGGATCAAGCACCGTAAGATCGAACCCACTACAAAGCACCTCTTCCCATTGCAAGATAAATAGATCAAGTTGGCCAAACAAAACCCAAATATCAGAGAAGAAATATGAGGCTACAAGCAATCATGCATAAAAGAGATCAAAGAAACTCCAATACTTTCATGGATATAAAAAGATAGATCTGATCATAAAGTCAAAGTTCATCGATCCTAACACACACACCGCAAAAAGAGTTACATCATATGGATATCCAAGAGACCATTGTATTGAGAATTCAGAGAGAGAGAGATGAAGCCATCTAGCTACTAACTATGGACCCGATGGTCTACAAAGAACTACACGCGCATCATCGGAGAGGCACCAATGAAGGTGGTGAACCCCATCCGAGATGGTGTCTAGATTGGATCTGGTGGTTCTGGACTCTACGGCGGCTGGATGAATATTCCGTCGACTCCCCTAGGGTTCTGGAAATATTGGGGTATTTATAGAGCAAAGAGGCGGTCCGGGGGGCACCCGAGGTGGGCACAACCCACCAGGGCGCGCTTGGGCCTCCTGGCATGCCCTGGTGGGTTATGCCCCCCTCGGGGCACCCCCCCTAGGCGCAGCCAGGGCCCATTATGTTCCTTCTGGTCCATCAAAATTGTCCATGAAGTTTCGGGACATTTGGACTTCGTCTGATATTGATTTCCTGCGATGTAAAAAACATGCAGAAAACAACAACTGGCACTTGGCACTATGTCAATAGGTTAGTACCAAAAAATGATATAAAGTGACTATAAAATGATTGTAAAACATCCAAGATTGATAATATAACAACATGGAACAAGCAAAAATTATAGATACGTTGGAGACGTATCAAATCCCACCAAATAAATCTCCATCTTTAGCATTAAGATGTAGCCTCCTAGCAATAATGGCCCCCAAGTTATAGTGCTTATCGCCTAACACCGCACACTTGAGGATACTAAGATCTGGAATGCAAAGGTGGCTATGCTCATGTTTACTGTTAATGCATCTACCTGTAAAGAGAGCAAAGTAATGTATGGCAGGAAAGTGAATGCTCCCTATGGTTTCTTGTGTGATATTTTTAGTTTCTCCAACGGTGATGCTAGCAAGGAAGTCATTGTATTCAGATTTGTTAGGTTCATGAAGAATACCCCATTGTGGGATTTTGCATGCATCACAAAAATCTTATAGGTCCATAGTATAAGATTCATCATAAAGATCAAACAAGACAGTATGAGTATTACACTTAGATGAACTCAAACCTCCGCACAAAGGAATCAGTGAGATAATAATATTGTAGGCACTTGTCTGATAAGAAGTCCTCAAGGCCGGCATTTTGTATGTACGCATAGAATTCATCCTTAAAACCCGCACGAACCATAAATTCATCTGATGGCCATTCACACGGCTTCACTTGACCTTCCCTTGGTGGTTCAAGGTCCGGTTCACGTATCACGCGCCTTGGTGCTTGCTTCCTCGAAGAACCACCTTGGTACATTTTCCTGGACATTTTTCTTCCTCTGAATTTTTTTGGAATTTTTAGTGACTCAAAATAAAAGTGAACCAAACTCAACAAAATTGATAGCAACTACTCCTACAAGTGCCTAGAGGCCATATCATGCATCAAAACTACTTTGGACCATATAAATTTGACATGCAAGCTCAAGAACAAGGTCACCACAGCAGCAAAAAATTGCAATAAATAAAGCAATAGAACAAAAACTAATTGGACCATTGGGGGAGTCACATACTGAAGAACAATCCCCCAAAGCATTTTTGTGATTGGAGCTTTGAGCAAGGAGATCGAAAATGGCAGCAAAATGAGCAAGAACACGAGTTTGAGCTATGGAGTGATTTTTTCTATAGGAAGGAGTGGATGGGTGCTGGAATAAGTGGAGGGGGGCCACATGGGGCCCACAAGGACAGGGGCACGCCCAGGGGGTAGGGCGCGCCCTCCACCCTTGTGGTCAGCTGGTGAGGCCCCCTGGTGTGTGTTCAGTGCCAGAAATTCTTAAATATTCTATAAAAATCATGCTAAATTTTCAGGGCATTTGGAGAACTTTTATTTTTGGGACATTTTTTATTGCACGGATAATTCAAAAAATAGATAGAAAATACTATTTTTTTTCTTTATTTATTCTAAATAACAGAAAGTAAAAGATGGGTACAGAGAGTTGTGCCTTCTAAATTCAACCATCTCATGCACATCAAAAGGAATCCAGTAACAAGGTTGATCAAGTCTTATTAACAAACATCTTCCGAGTGACATGAAACCGGAGAATTTTCGAATAATGCTAGGTTACCTCAACGGGGATATGCAGTTCCCCAACAATAAGAATATCATATTTCTATTTGATAGTGGGAAGAGGGAATTCAAAACCTCCAATAGTAATAGTTGAAACTTTTCTAATAGAATTGATACTATGAACTTGAGGTTGTTTCTTCGGGAAGTGTACCGTATGCTCATTACCATTAACATGAAAAGTGACATTGCCTTCATTGCAATCAATAACAGCCCCTGCAGTATTCAAAATGGGTCTACCAAGAATAATTGACATACTGTCGTCCTCGGGAATATCAAGAATAACAAAGTCTGTTAAGATAGTAACATTTGCAACTACAACATGCACATCCTCACAAATATCAATGGGTATAGCAGTTGATTTATTAGTCATTTGCAATACGATACAAAGGGAAAGGCATAACACTAACACCGACTCCAAGATCACATAAAGTGGTTTTAACATAGTTTCTTTTAATGGAGCATGGTATAGTTGGTACTCCTGGATCTTAAAGTTTCTTTGGTATTCCACCCTTAAAAGTACAATTAGCAAGAATGGTGGAAATTTTAGCTTCTGGTATCTTTCATTTATTAGTAACAATATCCTTCATATACTTAGCATAAGGAGGCATTTTAAGCATATCAGTCAAACGCATACGCAAAAAGATAGGTCTAATCATTTCAGCAAAGCGCTCAAAATCCTCATCATCCTTTTTCTTGGATGGCTTAGGAGGAAAGGACATGGGTTTCTGAACCCATGGTTCTCTTTTTCTACCATGTTTCCTAGCAATGAAGTCTATCTTATCATAATGTTGATTCTTTGATTGTGGGTTATCAAGAAAAACAGCAGGTTCAATCTCTACATCATTATCATTACTAGGTTGAGCATCAACATGAACATCATTGTTAACATTATCACTAGGTTCATGTTCATCACCAGATTGTGTCTCAGCATCAGAAATAGAAATATCATTGGGATTCTCGGGTGTGTCTACAACAGGTTCACTAGCATGCAAAGTCCTATCAGTTTTCTTTTTCTTTTTATTACTAGGACTAGGTGCATCAGTATTAGTTCTCTGAGAATCTTGCTCAACTCTCTTAGGACGGACCTCAGGATACAAAGGTTCCTTGGTCATTTTACCACCTCTAGTCATAACCCTAACATCATTATCATTGTTCTTACTATTCAACTCATTAAGCAAATCATCTTGTGCCTTAAGTACTTGCTCTACTTGAGTTGTAACCATGGAAGCATGTTTACTAATAAGCTTAAGATCATTAATAGTTTTACTCATATAATCACCCAAGTGGTCAAGTATGTAAGCATTACGTTTCAATTGTCTACTAAGCATTGAAATTTTCTTGTTTAACAATAAAATTATCGAACTCGTCCGAGCATTGACTAGCAGACTTATTATGAGGAATATCACCTTCATCAAATCTATGGAGAGAGTTTACCTCTACTACCTGTGTCGGGTTATCAAGACCATGTATTTCCTCAATAGGCGGTAAATTCTTAACATCTTCATCTTTAATACCTTTTTCTTTCATAGATTTCTTTGCCTCTTCCATATCTTCAGGATTGAGAAATAGAATACCCCTTTTCTTTGGAGTTGGATTAGGAGTTGGTTCAGGAAGTGTCCAATCATTATCATTATTCAACATATTATTCAATAGCAATTCAGCTTGCTCAACAGTTCTTTTCCTGAAAACACAACTAGCACAACTATCCAGGTGATCTCTGGAAGCATATTTTAGTCCATCAAGTATTTCATTTTTCTTGAGAGGATGATCAGGCAAAGCATTAAGTAATTGGAGAAGCCTCTCCCAAGCTTGTGGGAGACTCTCTTCTTCAATTTGCACAAAGTTAAATATTTCCCTTAAAGCAGCTTGTTTCTTATGAGCAGGGAAATATTTTGCAAAGAAGTAATAAATTATATCTGGGGACTACACACACAACCAGGAGCAAGAGAATTAAACCATAACTTAGCATCACCCTTTAATGAGAAAGGAAACAATTTGAGAATATAGTAATAGCGGCTTTTTCCTCATGAGCAAATAGGGTGGCTATATCATTCAATTTAGTAACATGTGCCACAACAGTTTCAGATTCATAACCATAGAAAGGATCAGATTCAACCAAAGTAATTAACTCATGATCGATAGAGAATTCATAATCCTTATTAGTAATAAAGATAGGTGAAGTAGCAAAATTAGGATCATATTCATTCTAGCATTCAAGGATTTTTCTTTCAGCTTAGCTAACAATTTCTTAAGACCCTCTCTATCATTCCAAGCAAAGAAGTCTCTAGCAGTTTCTTCATCCATAACATAACCCTCGGGTACAACAGGCAATTCATATCTAGGGGGAGAATCATAATCTTCAGTTTCAATAATATCATCAGTTTCAGTAGTTTGATTCTCTCTAAACCTAGCAAGTTGTTCATCAAGAAATTCACCTAGTGGCACAATATTATCAAGTAGAGAAGTAGTTTCATAATAAGCATCATGCATAGCAGAAGTGGCATCATCAATAACATGTGACATATCAGAATCAATAGCAGGTGCAGGTGTCGCAAGTTTATTCAAAACAGAAGGAGAATCGAGTGCAGAGCTAGATGGCAGTTCCTTACCTCCCCTCGTAGTTGAGGGAAAAATCTTAGTTCTTTGATCTTTCAAATTCCTCATAGTGATCAATAGATATAAATACCAAGTGACTCAGAGAATACATCTATGTTCCCCGACAACGGTGCCAGAAAAAGATCTTGATAACCCACAAGTATAGGGGATCGCAACAGTTTTCGAGGGTAGAGAATTCAACCCAAATTTATTGATTCGACATAAGGGGAGCCAAAGAATATTCTCAAGTATTAGCAGCTGAGTTGTCAATTCAACCACACATGAAACACTTAATATCTGCAGCAAAGTATCTAGTAGCAAAGTAGTATGGAAATAACGGCAACGGTGGCAAAAGTAATAGTAGGAGTATTGTACCAATCGTAACAGTGGCAACGGAAAAGTAACTTAGCAAAGATCAATATGCGAAAAGCTCGTAGGCAATGGATCAATAATGGATAATTATGTCGGATGGCATTCATCATGCAACGGTTGTAACATAGGGTGACACAGAACTAGCTCCAATTCATCAATATAGTGTAGGCATGTATTCCGAATATAGTCATACATGCTTATGGAAAAGAACTTGCATGACATATTTTGTCCTGCCCTCCCATGGCAGCGGGGTCCTAATGGAAACTAAGGGATATTAAGGCCTCCTTTTAATAGAGTACCAGACCAAAGCATTAGCACTTAGTGAATACATGAACTCCTGAAACTACGGTCATCACCGGGAAGTGTCCCGACTATTGTCACTCTGGGGTTGCCGGTTCATAACACGTAGTAGGTGACTATAACTTGGAAGATAGGATCAAGAACACAAATGTATTCATGAAAACATAATAGGTTCAGATCTGAAATCATGGCACTCGGGCCCTAGTGACAAGTATTAAGCATAGCAAAGCCATAGCAACATCAATCTTAGAACATAGTGGATACTAGGGATCAAACCCTATAAAAACTAACTCGATTACAAGGTAAATCTCATCCAACCCATCATGGTCCAGCAAGCCTACGATGGGATTACTCACGCACGGCAGTGAGCATCATGAAATTGGTGATGGAGGATGGTTGATGATGATGATGGCGATGGATCCCCTCTCCGGAGCCCAAAACGGACTCCTAATATGCCCTCCCGAGGAAGAACACGGCTTGGCGGTGGCTCCGTATCGTAAAACGCGATGAATCCTGCTCCCTGATATTTTTTCTCCCCGAATGTGAATATATGGAGTTGGAGTTGATGTCGATGGAGGTCCAGGGGGCCCATAAGGACGGAGGGCACGCCCCAGGGAGGTGGGAGCACCCCCCACCATTGTGGCCAGGGTGTGGGCCCCTTCGGTTGATCCTTTCACCAATATTTTTTATTAATTCCAAAAATCATCTCCGTGAAGTTTCAGGTCATTCCGAGAACTTTTATTTCTGCACAAAAATAACATTGTGGCAATTCTGCTAAAAACAGCCAGTTCGGGTTAGTTCTATTCAAACCATGCAAGTTAGAGTCCAAAACAAGGGCAAAAGAGTTTGGAAAAGTAGATACGATGGAGACGTATCAAGTGGCTACGAGCGTATGAGTGTGAGAGGGTCTGAATCTCTTCTACAGTTGCCATGGGCCTCCTTTTATAGATCAAGGGGTCACCATAGTGGGAAATCAGTCTTTCCATACTGATTAGATAACAAACAATGCTATCATACCTAACTTTGCAGGCTGACGGAGCGCATTAAATACGCCGCTCACTGTCACATCACAGCTTGCCCGGCAAGCCCTGTCGGGCTGTTTTGCCAGCTTCGCGCCTGCTTGCTTGACACGTCTCAGGACAGGTGTCGCTTGGAGGTATTTTTTGTAGGAATTGGCTGCCACGTGGCAGGGAGCAGCGACCTAGTCACTTAGGAGCTTGACACCGCACTGATCAATGACGTGCATCGCTGTGGGGTGGTGTGGTTCGCCACCGTGAGCCTCGGTAGGCCTGCTGGGGCGATCTTGGAGGCTCGCTTCCGGGGTAACCCTAACCTCGCCAGGCTCGCCTGCTCGGCAAGGGAGGTTGATGTCGTAGTGGTATCTTGTCTCTTTGGTCAGTATTGGTCTTCTTTATTTGCATGTTGGTCCTTTGAAGAATTGATTCCTCGTGCTTTGATTTGATCTCGGTGTTGTAGTCTTGTTCTTGGGCCTGTGCACAGTCTGTGCAATAGACCCAGGGTTTGTTGCACCGACAGGAGCCCCCGGGTATCGTGGGTAACCACATCCACCTATGGGACGAAGGTCCCTTGCTGGTTTGGCAGGGGGATGTCACGTTGCACAAAGAGCAGAAGAGCATGGGGCAGCACGGCAGAGATCACACAGGGAATTTTACCCAGGTATGCGATGCCATGAGGCGTAAAACCCTACTCCTGCTTTGGTGGACTGATGGTGGAAGAATGGTGGTGGTGCGTAGTACACTTGCCCAGCGGGGTTGCCTCAGGGCGATAGTGGCTACGCGTATATGAGTGTGTGTGTGTGTGTGTGTGTGTGTGTGTGTGTGTGTGTGTGTGTGTGTGTGTGTGTGTGTATCCAAGCTTCTAACCCCTTCTATGGTTGCCATGGGCCTCCTTTTATAGGTTAAGGGGTCACCACAATGGCAAAGTAGTCATTATGCACTGATAAGATAGCAAACAGTGCTATCATACCTAACCCTGTAGGCTAACAGGGTGCATTAAATGCGCCGCTCAATGTCACATCATCGCTTGCCCGGCAAGCTTTGTCGGCCTGTTTTGCCAGCTTCACACCTGCTCGCTTGACACGTTGCAGGACGGGTGTCATTCATAGGCATCTCTTGTAGAAGGAAGCTGCCATGTGGCGAATGGCTGCCACTTAATCACTCTGCGGCTTGACACCGCACTGATTGACGACGTGGGTCGTGGCGGAGTAGTTGGTGAGGTGGTTTTGCCTCCGCGAGTCCCGGTAGGCCCTGCAGGGACGTCTTGGACGTTTTCTTCCGGGGTGACCCCGCCCTCGCCGAGCTCACCTGCCCGGCAAGGGAGGCTTTTCTCCTGGTGGTATTTGCTTCTCTGGCTTGATCTTGTTCCCCTTAATCTACATGTTGGTTCTTCGAAGATCTTGGTATCTTGTGCTCTGACTTGGGTTGATGTTGTAATCCTGTTCCCGTGCCAGTGCACATTCTAGGGTTTGTTGCACCGACAGAAGCCCCCGGGCCTGCCCCGAACGTGTTGCCAAGCATCGTCGGGCTAGGCCCTAATAAGTGCACAGGCAGGGGCGTGGAAGGGGCTGGTCTCTTGAGGTCTTCTTCGCTTCTTCATTTATCTTGAGTCCGTGCCAGTTTCCGGTTTCTCCATGCGTCCTATGCAACGTTACGAAAAAACTTAAATCGTGGTCCGCCGGATGCCCACACCCCACGGTCACGGGGCGAAAACTGCCATCCCACTTGCCCCTTGCTCCACGTGCACCCGCCATGTGTACCCCATGCATTAGGAGGGGTAGGTGGTGGATGCGGGGAGCACGGGGATGGGTGCCATGGCAGAAAATAAGGCGCCACTGGTTGGAGTAGAGGGTCGGTCCTGGCTCCCTGAGCCACTGAGGGGAGCAGGGCGGCCACATTGGAGGAGCGGGGCGGCCGTTCTCAGTACGAGAGGCTAGCCCCCTGCCTCATTCTTTCTATAAGAGGGGGGGTAGAGGTGAAGCGTTTCAACACACCTGTACTCCTCCT
>NC_041389.1:224256882-224281054 GCF_002162155.2 Triticum dicoccoides | reverse complement strand
TTTTCTTCTTCCGCCATGGTGAGAGGCCGAGGGCGCGGTGGTCCCCTAGCGGCGGCGACGAGGGCTTGTACTCGACAGCGCGTTCCCCCTTCTCCAGATCCCGCGGCAATGGAGCTCGCATTGAGAGGAGGAGGGAGAAGGCGAGGCCGACGTCGCCGCGGTGCTCGAGGAAGAGGAGGACGAGGTGGTGTCCTAGCCGCGCCTCCACCGGCGGCTCTTCCCCCAATGGAAGGCCATGTCGGGGACCAGCCTCGAGAGTTCATTATCAGGCTGTACAAACCCCCGTGCGGCCATCTTCCTCTCCCTACTCCATTCGCATGGGAAATGGATCTTGAACAGCCACGCGCTCTTAGGTTGCATATAAGGGGCTTTGGGAATGGCGACATGTGGGTGGATGTCTTCTTCCCAGCTCCTCATGTTATGTACCTTCGTCGTGGTTGGAAGACCCCTGCTCGTGCCCACAGCTTCTTGGAGGGGCACGTTCTCCAGTTCAAATTAATGGATAGCGGCCTGCTGTCCATCAAGATCTTTGGGCGCTCAGGATCTCGCTTAGGGTGCTGTGTGGAGAGCTTGACCGATGATGAAAGCTCCTCCTCAAGTGAAAGCAACAAGGAGGACAATGACGGCGATGACAAAGGCAGCGCCGGGGGGCGATGACTCTGACTCCGACTAAGCGTCGCCCGCACCATCTTCATCACACGGCAGCACCATCATCTGCATCTGCCTCTCCTTCCCGGCAATGCGATTTGTCGGGGAGTTGGATGCAGAGGTGGGGATGGCGCTTCCTGGCTTCCCCCAACAGTCTTCCAGCTGGACCCTGACAGGCTTCCTCTTGGGCTGCAGCTCCGTTAGCCCTGCTGCGTCCTGCTGGCCCTGGTGGTGGTGGTCGACGGGTCGCCTTCGATGTGCTCTCCATCGATGCGTTCCCCGGTGCTCTCCCGCTCCTGTCAGGCTACCTCTCCTAGAGCCTGATGGGAGTGAGCTGGACTTCTGCTCAGGCGCTCCTTTTGCCCTCCTCGCCTTTGACAGCCGTGCCTAGGAGGAGAGGGACAAGAAAGGGCATTACGGGGCACTTATCTTTTTTCAGTCTTAAACTAGCGAGCACTTGCCAAATTTTAATTCAAATAATGTAATCTCTCGAGTTCATGTTTGTGTTCTGTAATGCTTGTACTTGTATCAGCATATTAATGAAAAATATGAACCTTGCCGGGGACTCGTGCATGTATATGTCCATGCAGAGGTGGGATGCCTCTTTAGTTCAGGTAAACGAGCCTTCCCCAGTAGGCTATCCTGTCGGTACCCTTTTGATTTCGTTTGCTGGAGAACTGAGCCTACCGGGCAAAAAACAAAGGGACCAACCCCCACCAACCTCTTTTTACCAAAGGCCACTGCGACCATCTTGACTGAAGCAACGTTTGAGTCAATGATGGAAGCACCTAAGTTTCAAAGAATGGCAAGGTTTTCTCATGCACAAGCCCCGGCTTACAGAACACTTATGAACAAGAGGTAGAACTTATCTGCCTGGCTTGCCGGGGATCGCAGCACTAGTCCAACTTCCCAACTCCTTGTGGACGCCAGATTAATGGCAGGAACCTGCAGCTTCATGCAGATGAGAATGATGCAAGATGCAATCCTATCTATATGCATATGCAGATGCTTATGAATTGCTTATTGAATGCTCTTGGAATGCTCATGCATGCATGCAACTTGGTCATGGGCCCCCAGCACTTCGTTTATTTCTCTGTTGCTCAGGGTCATCGCCTGGCTTTGTACAAGGGGTTACATGCAACTGAGGCAAGGCCTGTATAAAAGGGTGGCTGCTGGGCAGGGCCCAACAGCCGTGCCTTACGGGTAGAACTTGCGGAGATGCTCAATATTCCATGAGTTTTGCAATCGAATGCCATCTCCAGTCTCCAAACAGACTGCGCCAGGTCTGGTGACTCGTACTACCCAGTAAGGGCCTTCCCACTTTGGCGTCAACTTGTACCCTTGGTGGACTGAATGCGCCTAAGTATAAGGTCACCTTCCTCAAAACACCGGGCATGAACCCTGCGGCTATGGTAGCGATGCATGGCTTATTGGTAGCGTGCAGCATGCGTAGCAGCCCGGAGACGGTTCTCCTCGAGTAGCACATCGTCGTCACGTCGGTGCTGATCTTGCTCTACTTCATCATAGCAAGCACTCGAGGCGACCCGTAAATGAGTTCTGTGGGGATAACTGCTTCTGCCCCATAGACTAGGGAGAAAGGATTCTGCCCGGTAGCTCGATTTGGTGTCGTTCTGAGGGACCAAATAACTACCAGCAGCACATCGATCCACCGCATGTCGTGCTTCTGCAGCGTATCAAAGGTTCTTGTTTTGAGTCCCGGCAACACTTCAACGTTCTCCCTCCCAGCTTGCCCATTGCTCCTGGGTGAGCGACAGAGGCAAATGAGATCTTGCTTCCGAGGGAAAGAACATATTGCATGAAGGCGCGGCTCGTGAATTGGGTGCTGTTGTCGATAATTATCCTTGCCGGGACTCCAAAATGACACACCAATTCTGTCAAGAACTTGATAGCTGACTGTGCTATCACCTTTCTCATGGTAGTCACTTCCGGCCACTTTGTAAACTTATCGATAGCAACGAACAAGAATTCAAAGCCCCCGATTGCTTGGGGGAAGGGGCTGAGGATACCGAGCCCCAAAACCGAAAAAGGCCATGATAAAGGGATTGTTTGAAGAGCTTGGGCACGCAGGTGGATATTCTTGGAATGGAACTGGTAGACTTCACATCTAGTGACTAGCTCAAGTGCATCTTGGAGGGCTGTGGGCCAATAGAATCCTTGCCGGAATGCTTTCCCAACCAATGCCCTTGATCCAATGTGGGAGCCGCACATGCCTTTGTGTATCTAAGCCAGCAGTTCCTTTCCTTCTTCCCGGTAGATGCACATCAATTTCACACCGTTGGGCCTCCTTCTGTACAGAGGGTCATCCACAAATTGATATGTACTGGCCCTCCGGGCTACTCTTTCAGCTTCATCTTGGTCACCGGGAAGCTCTCCGGTTTGGAGGAAGTAGACTATGTGTCTTGCCCAAGTTGGACCCTGGGGCTCGACAATAAGGACTAGCGGCACCTCCTCAACTGCGAGGGCACATTCCTCGTTCGCAGGGGCCATGGGCCCGGCTGGAGGGTGCGGTCCGGCAGGTGGTGAAGAGTTGTTTCCAGCAGGGTGATACGTCTCCAGCGTATCTATAATTTATGAAGTATTCATGCCAATATATTATCATTCTTGGATGTTTTACAATCATTTTATAGCAACTTTATATCATTTTCTGGAACTAACCCGGACTGGCGTTGTTTTCAGCAGAACTACCGTGGTGTTGTTTTTTGTGCAGAAATAAAAGTTCTCGGAATTGGGCGAAAATTTTTGACAATTTTTTTGGAACAAAAGAGACCCCTGAAGCTTTGTGGGAGGGCCAGAAGAGCCACAAGGAGGGCACAACCCAATAGGACGCGCCTGGTGGGCCGTCCGTGCCCCAGTGGGTTGTGCTCACCTCGAGGTCCATCTTACCGTGAAACCATTGCCCAAAAATCCTATAAATAGAGAAACCATCAGAAATAACCCTAGATCAGAAGTTCCGCCACCGCAAGGCTCTGTAGCCACTGAAAACCAATCTAGACCCCGTTCTGGCACTCCGCCGGAGGGGGGAATCATCACCGGTGGCCATCTTTACCATCTCGGCGGCCACCACAAGGAGGAAGGAGTAGTCCACCCTCGGGGCTAAGGGTTTGTACCAGTAGCTATGTGTTTAATCTCTCTCTCTCTCGTGATCTATATCATGGGCTTTGTTAGCATAGATGGATCATATGATGTTTCTCCCCTCTATACTCTTGTTGTGATAATTGAATCTTTACCCTTTGAAGTTTTGTCATGTCGGATTGAATGTTCAGATTTGAGAACACATGATGTATGTCTTGCAGTATGAATACTTGAGGTGAAATTGGGGTATCTTATTGATTCCCTTGATATATGTTATGGCACTCAACTTGCGGATTCCCATGGTGATATTGGGGTAATCTATGCATAGGGGTTGATGCACGTTTTTTTGTCTTTTCTCTGATAGAAACTTTGGGGTCTCCTTGTAGTTCTTTGTGTGGATTGAGTATTATGAATATGAATTTGCTTTGGTGTTATTTTAGTACGAACTCTAGGATAGATCGAACGGAAAGAGTAGCTTTGTGTTATTTTAGTATGAACTCTTGAATAGATCGAATGGAAAGAATAGCTTTGAGGTTGTTTCGTACCCTACAAACAATTTCTATATTTTGTTCTCTGCTAATAGGAACTCGGGAGTGATTCTTTATTGCACTTTGAGGGATAATCATATGATCCAACTATGTTAGCACTGTTGAGAGGTTGCACTAGTGAAAGTATGGACCCTAGGCCTCCTTTTTAAGCATTGCAATACCATTTTTGTGCCCTTTACTATTTGCTACCTTGCTGTTTTTATTTATTCAGATTGCAAAAAAATATTTTAACCATCCATATTACACTTTTATCACCATCTCTTCATCGAACTAGTGCACCTATACAATTTGCCATTGTATTGGGTGTGTTGGGGACACAAGAGATTTCTTGTATTTGGTTGCAGGGTCGTCTAAGAGAGACCATCTTCATCCTACACCTCTCACGGATTGATAAACCTTAGGTCATCCACTTGAAGGAAAATTGCTACTGTCCTACAAAACTATGCGCTTGGAGGCCCAACACGTGTCTACAAGAATAAAGTTGCATAGTAGACATCAAGCTCTTTTCTGGCACTGTCGCCGGGGAGGTGAGTGCATGAAGGTATATCTTTAGATCTTGCAATCAAATCTTTTAGTTTCTTGTTTTATCACTAGTTTGGTCTATAAAAGATAACTACAAAAAATGGAATTTAGGTTGCATCCTATTATTGATCATCTTTATAATATCTTTCTTGAAAATGATGGTTCGGAAAATTGTGCTCAATTGTTAGAAGAAGAAGTCAATAAATGCTTGGCACAAAATATTTGAATGATGAGCATGATTGAAATGTCGTTAGTATGAATTCTTTGAATATCCAAAATGCTAATGATGATTGCACAAGTCATGACAAAAATGTTTCTTTGGGAGTGAATTGGGAGTGCCTTTGCACACCAAAAAGGGAAGATAGATTTTGTAAGAAGCATAATTATTTAGAAACAAAAAAGTTGCAACACAGGCTAGATGATTGTGCTAAAAGATGTAATTTTTTCGCCATCCTTGTGAACTTTGCAATGAACATGGTCATTTAAATCTCCAATGCAAATTGTTTCATGATCAAATCGTGTCCAAATATTGTGATAACTTGATTTCCCTTGAGCATCATAAAGAGCTTAGTCTTCTTTTGGGGTATGAAGAAATGAAACGTATAACTAAGGGTTTTCCAAATCCCGAGAGATTTCTTGATTTTGAACTAGAGGAAATTTATATGTTTTGTGCGGTAAATTGCATTGAGAATTCTTATATTGCCAACTATCTAAAGACAAGAAAACAAATAGAATATGAAGAGAGTACTAATGAAAGGGAAAACATTTCCCAATACCCTCCTAGTGTTTACTATGATGAATCAGCTAACGAGGAGGAGCTCCCAATCCAATCAATCTCTTCAATAAGAAGCTTGAAAAAATTAATTAAACCCACACATGGTGTGGTGAAGAAGAAGAAAAGAAGAAATAATAGAGGTAAAAAGGTATCTCTCCCGAATAATGTTGCTCCTATTATTGTTGTGCCTCCTGAAAATGAATCAAAAATAATTGTGGAAGATGATGCACTTGATCATGATATTGCTTATTTGTCTTATGGCACAATGTCCGAGAGCACTATTGATGATGATTTTGTTATGCCTGTTGCTTGTTGTGATAATTATTATTGGGAAGATAATGCTACTTATTATAATCTTGGAAATCTTTTTGGCACCAACTTGAGAAATGATGATGGCAATTGTTATACCGTTGGTGCTATTCATACTATTAATGATGAGAGTGATTATGCTTATGATATGCCAAGCCACAAGCTTGGGGATGCTATGTTTGAAGAGAATGACATGTTTGAGAATTTATTTGCTGGAAATAATGCTTGTCCTAAGCTTGGGGATTCTTTGCCTAATGAATATGATCCTTTGATTCCTTCTACTTTCTATAAGAAAATTTATTATGATGATAGCATGCCTCCTATTTAGGATGATTACATTGATAAAAGTGGGTTTGGAAGAGTGTCAACTCTTGGTAGTAGTGATCCCACTATTTTGGAGGGTGTTGAATCATATTACAACATTGATGAAAGTGGATTTGGAGAGGTCATGACTTTATTTAGTGATGCATCCACTATTTTGGAAGAGGTTTCAATTGACTATGACAATGATATTGCTATCTATGATGATTATTATGATGACATCTATGCCATAAAGAGTGATAAATCTTCTATGCTTGTGCATCATGAAAAGAGTGTTGTACGTGATGGTTATATTGTTGAATCAATTCATGATGTTTCTTAAAATTATTATGAGGAAGGAACTTATGCTCTTACATATCTCAATAATATCAAGTTCCTTCTCTATGTGTTGATTGTTTTGAAGTTGCACTTGTTTTGCCTTCCTATGCTAGTTGATTCTTGTTCCCATAAGTTGTTTGCTCACAAAATCCCGATGCATAGGAAGTGCATTAGACCTAAATGTGCTAGTAATATGCTTCATGATTCTCTCTTTACATTTCAATTCTTATCTTTTATGCGAGCATCATTGAACTCATCATGCCTAGCTAAAAGGCATTAAAGAAAAGCACTTGTTGGGAGAAAACCCAACACTTTTACCTACTATTTTTGTGTGTTCACATTATTATGCTACTGTATTCATCATGTTTTATTGCTTCTGTTTCAATAAAGTGCCAAGAAAAGCCTTTGGGATCATGTTGGGTGATTGCTTTGATCTTGCTGAAAAATAGAAACTTTTGCGCTCACGAAAATAAGTCTCATTTTTAACAGAAGAGTGATTTTGAGTTGATTCTTTTTGAAGAAGTTTAATATACAAATTTCTCACGTGGTCCTAATTCTTTCATAATTTTTGGAGTAGCATAAGTATGGTAGTTATCCAGATCATTACAGACTGTTCTGTTTTTGACAGATTCTGTTTTCAATGCATAGTTTGCTTGTTTCCTAGTTTCTATGGCTTATATTGCTCAATATAAATTGTGGAAATGATATGCTAAAGTAGTAATTGTGTGAGAACAATTATGAATCTTGTCTTTGACAATACCAAAAGTTAAATGGTTTGCTCTTTATCATACTAACCTATCTCAGAAAGTTTTGTCAAGTTTTGTGTGATTGAAGTTTTCAAGTTTTGTGTGAGATGTCGATATGAGGAGAACAAGGAGTGACAAGACCCTAAGCTTGGGGATGCCCAAGGCACCCCAAGGTAATATTCAAGTAATATCCAAGCAACTAAGCTTGGGGATGCCCCGGAAGGCATCCCCTCTTTCGTCTCCAACATTATCGGTAACCTCACTTGGAGCTATGTTTTCGTTCGTCACATGATATGTGTTTTGCTTGGAGCGTCAATTTATTTTGTTAGGATTTGCTTGCTGATATTTAGAATAATGTTTTGCATCTTTCTTTTCAATAAAAATGTCAAGGGTAGCCTTTACCATGCTTATTTTGCAAGTCTACATGTTGTTGTTTCAAAACAGAAAGTTTATCCCTGTTGCCAAAAATCCCTAGAAAAGTCGGAATATGATAAAATGTTGAATTTTTTTGCATAACAATCTCTGATAAATTTTCTACAGTGTGGTAAATTTTCATAATTTTTGGAGTTAGGGAAGTATTGATACTCTTGCATTCTTCACAAACTGTACTGTTTTGGCATATTGCTGTTATGTTTGCATTGCTTGCGTATGTTTGCTTGTTTAATGATTCTATTTGAGGATAGGAGTATTAAATATTCAGAGGCATTTAGTATGCAATGTTGAATAATATTTTTTGTGATTTGCTACAGTAGAGAATGATAAGGTTTTTGCATTGGTTTATACTAACTTATCTCACGAGTTCTTGTTGAGTTTTGTGTGGATGAAGTTTTTGAGATTTAGGAAAACCGTGATATGAGAGGAATGAAGAAGACACAAGAGCTCAAGATTGGGGATGTCCAAGGCATCCCAAGTTAATATTCCAATAAGTCTCAAGCATCTAAGCTTGGGGATGCCCCGGTAGGCATCCTACCTTTCTTCTTCAACAATTATCGGTTAGTATCGGTTGAACCTAAATTTTTGCTTCTCCACATGAATTGTGCTATTATTAGAATGTCATTTAATTTGTTTTTTCTTGCTGTTTTAATAAAATACTTAGATCTGAAAGTTTTTTGAATAAGAGAGAGTCTTCAAATAGCTACCTATTTACTTAACTACTCGCTTGATCTTCACTTATATTTTTTTGGAGTAGCTTGTCATTTACTCTTGTGCTTCACTTATATACTATGAGTAAATTGTTGAATGAATTGAGTATCATGAAGTTGAAATTATATCATGCCTAGTGGTAGCTTCACATTGGGTTTAGAAAGTGAAATCTTTTGAAGCTTGACAATCACAATATTGGTCATACAAGCAATTCATGAATACTTAGTATAAGGAAGAGAACTTTCACATGCAAATACACTATCTTGGAAATCTTTTGTGATTGTGAGCCCCCATAAAAATATTATATGCCAAAAAATTTCACGTTGAAAATTGTTTACGTTGGACAAGGAAGACAACGTAATGGTTTATGTTTGTTCATATTCACATAGAAGTTATATTGTCATAGATCCTTCAACATGTGGTGCTTGCCCCCCATCTTTGCTAGCCAAAAAATCCGCACCAAGTAGAGATACTACTTGTGCATCCAAAAACCCTTAAACCCAAATCTTATCTTCAAGAGTCCATGATACCTACCTAAGGATTGAGCAAGATCCTTCAAGTAAGTTCTCATCGGTGCAATAAGGCAATAAAAATTGCTTCTAGTAGTGAGATCATTTAGTGTAAGAGAAAATTGAGCGTTGTATAAACTTGGATGGAAAAGAATAAAAGCGACAGACTGCATAATAAAGGTTGCCATCTTAAGGGGCAATACAACATGACGTTCTTTTGCACTAAGGAATTGAGCATACAAAAAAAATAAGCGCATGGCAACCTCTGCTTCCCTTTGCGAAGGGCCTATCTTTTACTTTTATGCAAGAGTCAAAATTTTCTCTCTATTCCTTTTTATTTTTCTCCTTTGGCAAGCATCATGTGGTGAGGAAAGATCTAGGCGCATAGGTCCAGTTGAATATGGGTAGCATGAGTTATTATTGTTGACATCACCCTTGAGGTGAATATGTTGAGAGGCAAAACTATAAGCCCCTATCTTTCTATGTGTCTGGTTGAAACGTTTTGCTCATGTGTATGCGGTGAGTGTTAGCAATCACAGAAGACTATATGATGGCTGAGTATGTGGAGCTCTTACTTAGACTATGTTGAATAAGTTGAATTGCAAATGCTTGGTGACTGAGAACATAGGTTGTTGGGTTTCAAGAGAATTCATTGTTTGAACCTTAACAGGTGAATTGGTTGCTACTTTAACTTGAGAAGTTTCATAAGAAAGAATTAATGTTATGATGCTAGGAAAAGTGATTGCAATTATTATTGATCAAACTTATGCACTTTGCTAGCATTCACACTTCATAAATTATTTCTTTTATCATTTACCTACCCGAGGACGAGTAGGAATTAATCTTGGGGATACTGATACGTCTCCAATGTATCTGTAATTTATGAATTATTCATGCCAATATATTATCATTCTTGTATGTTTTACAATCATTTTATAGCAACTTTATATCCTTTTTTGGAACTAACCCGGACTGAGGTTGTTTTCAGCAGAACTACCGTGGTGTTGTTTTTTGTGCAGAAATAAAAGTTCTCGGAATTGGGCGAAAATTTTTGACAATTTTTTTGGAACAAAAGAGACCCCTGAAGCTTTGTGGGAGGGCCAGAAGAGCCACAAGGAGGGCACAACCCAATAGGATGCGCCTGGTGGGCCGTCCGTGCCCCAGTGGGTTGTGCTCACCTCGAGGTCCATCTTACCGTGAAACCAACACCCAAAATCCTATAAATAGAGAAACCATCAGAAATAACCCTAGATCAGAAGTTCCCACCGCCACAAGGCTCTGTAGCCACCGAAAACCAATCTAGACCCCGTTCCGGCACTCCGCCGGAGGGGGGAATCATCACCGGTGGCCATCTTCATCATCCCGGCGGCCACCACGATGAGGAGGGAGTAGTCCACCCTCGGGGCTGAGGGTTTGTACCAGTAGCTATGTGTTTAATCTCTCTCCCTCGTGATCTATATCATGGGCTTTGTTAGCATAGATGGATCATATGATGTTTCTCCCCTCTATACTCTTGTTGTGATGAATTGAACCTTTACCCTTTGAAGTTTTGTCATGTCGGATTGAATGTTCAGATTTGAGAACACATGATGTATGTCTTGCGGTATGAATACTTGAGGTGACATTGGGGTATCTTATTGATTCACTTGATATATGTTATGGCACTCAAGTTGCAGATTTCCGAGGTGATATTGGGGTAATCTATGCATAGGGGTTGATGCACATTTTTATTATCTTTTCTCTAATAGAAACTTTGGGGTCTCCTTGTAGTTCTTTGTGTGGATTGAGTATTATGAATATGAATTTGCTTTGGTGTTATTTTAGTACGAACTCTAGGATAGATCGAATGGAAAGAGTAGCTTTGTGTTATTTTAGTACGAACTCTTGAATAGATCGAATGGAAAGAATAGCTTTGAGGTTGTTTCGTACCCTACAAACAATTTCTATATTTTGTTCTCCGCTAATAGGAACTCGGGAGTGATTCTTTATTGCACTTTCAGGGATAATCATATGATCCAACTATGTTAGCACTATTGAGAGGTTGCACTAGTGAAAGTACGGACCCTAAGCCTCCTTTTTAAGCATTGCAATACCGTTTTTGTGCCCTTTACTATTTGCTACCTTGCTGTTTTTATTTATTCAGATTGCAAAAATATATTTCAACCATCCATATTACACTTTTATCACCATCTCTTCACCGAACTAGTGCACCTATACAATTTGCCATTGTATTGGGTGTGTTGGGGACACAAGAGATTTCTTGTATTTGGTTGCAGGGTCGTTTGAGAGAGACCATCTTCATCCTACACCTCTCACGGATTGACAAACCTTAGGTCATCCACTTGAGGGAAAATTGCTACTGTCCTACAAAACTCTGCGCTTGGAGGCCCAACACGTGTCTACAAGAATAAAGTTGCGTCGTAGACATCACAGAGTCTCTGCCAGGAGCAGACGGCTCTACCGGGAGAGGCTTACCAGAGTCCAACTATCTCCTTTTTTGGGCCATTGTTGTTGGGGATACGGAGGGCTGAGTAAGATGGAGAACAAAAGTCCCTACTTCCACAGGATGCTTCTGCGCAGCACACTTTGACAGATGATCAACTATGCTATTTTCCGCATGAGGCACGTGCTTTGTTTGCAGTCCGTCAAAACGCTCCTCCAATCTTATCACTTCCTCAACGTAGGCCTCCATCAACGGGCTTTGGTAATCCTTGTTGACTTGTCTCACCACAAGCTGTGAGTCTTCTTGAATGATCAGCTTCTTAATTCCTAGTTCTGCGGCAATCCTGAGCCCGGCAAGGATCCCTTCATACTCTAATGTATTGTTGGTGGCCTCTTCCCAAGCAAAATGCATCTGGACGACGTACTTCAAGTGCTCCCCGGAGGGGGCAACGAGAAGCACGCCAGCCCCTGCACCTTGTAGGGAAAAGGCACCGTCAAAATACATAATCCATTCTTGGGGTGCTTCCTTGCCGGGGATGACTATTTCTGGCACTTCCTCGTCTAGGGTTGGCGTCCATTCTGCAATAAAATATGCCAATGCCCTGCTCTGGATTGTTGACGTGCTCTCAAACTTCTGGCCGAAACTGGATAACTCGAAAGCCCACTCCACTATCCTGTCGGTAGCCTCAGGGTTTTGGAGTATCCTTTGCAACAGGAAATGTGTGACAACCTTGATCTCGTGGGCTTGGAAGTAGTGGTGCTATTTCCTTGAGGCCATGATGAGACCAAAGATCAATTTTTGCATGCCAGAGTACCTCGATCTACCCCCTTATAATAAGGAACTGACGAAGTACACCGGGCGCTGCACCACTTTCTTCCTTGCCGTGTCCTCGGGCCTGCTCTTGCTGTCGTGCTCATTTCTGTCCTGATCCTTCTCTGTCTCTGCCGGTCCTTGCTCACTCTCTGCTTCATCTACTTCCCGTTGTGCCACCAAGGCTGCACTAACTACTTGGTTGGTTGCCACCAGGTATAGCAGCAACGGCTCTTGTGGTTTGGGAGCAACCAAGGTGGGCATAGTGGACAAGTAGGTCTTCAACTATTGCAAAGCTGCATCTGCTTCCGAGGTCCACTTCATGGGCTCTGCCTTCTTTAAGATTTTGAAGAACGACAGGGTGCGCTCGGCAGACTTGGAAATGAACCTGCTTAGCGTGGCAATGCACCCTGTCAGATGCCTCACGCCCTTGACTGTTCTTGGGGCTTGGATCTACTCGATAACTTTAATCTTGTAGGGGTTGGCTTCGATCCCCCGATGGGACACAAAGAACCCAAGCTGCTTGCCGGAGGGAACACCAAACACACACTTCTCCGGGTTGAGCTTCAAGTTGATTTTGTGTAAATTGGAAAATGTCTCTTCTAAATCCTGTATAAGGGTTGCTCTGTCCTTGGTTTTGACCACAATATCATCCATATAAGCTTCAATGTTCTTATGCAGCTGTGGTTCGAAACCAATCTGGACTGCCCTTGCAAAAGTAGACCTGGCACTCTTCAATCCGAATGGCATGCAGATAAAATAGTACGTACCACATGGGGTTATGAATGATGTCTTCACTTCGTCTTCCTTGGACATGAAGATTTGGTGATACCTATAATATGCATCCAGGAAGGAAAGCAAATTGCAGCCTGAAGTGGAATCCACAATCTGATCGATGCGCGGCAAGGGAAATGGGTCCTTCGGGCAAGCCTTGTTGAGGTATGTGAAATCTATGCAAAGTCTCCATTTCCCATTAGCCTTCCGAACAACCACTGGATTTGCTAACCATGTTGGATGTAGTACTCCTCTGACCAAACCAGCTGCTTCAAGCTTCTTGATCTCTTCTGCAATAAACTATTGCCTCTCCTAGGCCTGCTTCCGGACCTTCTGCTTGACAGGTCGGGCGTGTGGGCATACAGCAAGGTGGTGCTCGATTACCTCCTTGGGAACACCAGGGATATTAGATGGTTGCCAAGCAAACACACCGATATTCACCCGTAGGAAGGCAACGAGCGTGCTTTCCTATTTGTCATCAAGGGTGGCGCTGATAGGGAAAGTATCATCAACGCCAGCCAGCCCTGCCGGGACCTTCTTCACTTGGGGTGCAGTGACCTTAGATATTTTACTATTAGAACTCTCTAGCAAGTCATCAACAGGCGCAGCGTACTCCGAAGAGGTACGCTTCCCAGATTCCTTGCCGGCGTCCTTGTTATCCTTCTACTTTCCTCTGTCCTCCTTGGTGGGAACTGCTGCTTTCATTCCCTCTGCCGCACCTGTGTCCCGGTACATCTTGTCCACGCAAATGATTGTGTCCTTCTCATCGACGGGATGGAAATGACTCTTATCGGCGCAGGCATCTTCAAGGTGTTGTAGGCATAGTGGGATGCCACCATGAACTTAGCCAGGGCTAGGCGTCCAAGGATCCCATTGTACGGCAAGGGGAGGTCGACCACATCAAACACAATCTTCTCAGTCCGGTAGTTCAGCTCTCCCCCAGATGTCACCCGCAACATAATCATTCCCCTAGGATGACTCCTGCCGGGATTAACTCCTTGAAGCTTGCCAGTGACCTTCAACTCTTCCTTCGCTATCTGAAGTTTGCTGACGACTACCGGGGAAATTAGATTCAACCCGGACCCGCCATCCACCAACATCTTTGTGGACTTGAGGTTGCGAATTATTGGAGAGACCAACAATGGCAAACATCCTACCGCAGTGGTACGGTCAGGATGATCCTCTTCGTCAAAGATGATGGGCATGCGTGACCATTTGAGTGGTTTCTGGGCTCCTGGTGCTGGTTCCACGGCATTGACCTCATGTGCCCACCATTTGAGTTGGCGGTGAGAGGTGTGTAGAGATGCACCCCTGTCAATGCACAGGGCATTAGTAGCCTTCTGAAACTCCTGCCCACTGGTTTCCTCTTCATCCCCTCCATCACTCTCATCATCACAGGCTTCCTTCTCTTGACCTCTGGCGGGTTTTCCTTGGTTCCGGAAGGGTTTGCCGGGGCGATTTGCTTCACCACCTCGGCTCTTACCGCCAGTGACATTCCGGCCCTTTTCCTTGTCACGCTTCTCATATTCTACTATCTGCCTCTTAACGAGCTGCTCAACCTGATAACACTCATGAAGGTCATGGCCTTTAGTCTGATGAGTCTTGCAGTACGGCTGATGTAGGGTAGAACCCTAAAGGCCGATCTTTCACGATTGGAGCGAATCCCTACGAGAAACACGAAGAACACGGGGAAGAACGGAGAAAAATCACAAGGGGAAACACTCAAGAACAAGTCTAATCACACACCCACTAGACAATCAAACACACAAGATCCACAAGGGTACATGAACAACAAAAGGAAAGATACAAGGTAGAGTTCATCTCCAAGAGGAGGTCTTGATGGTATCCTAGATGGATCTTCCCATGAGGGGGTCATGATGATATCCCGTGGGATCTTCTCACATGGAGGTCTTGACTTCCAGAATGGTCTCTCTCTCTCAAGAGGAGGAGGTAGGAGCAAAGCTCACCTAAGAATGAGCTATCATATTTGCTCCCTAGAAAGGAGGTGGAGGTGGTCTATTTATAGTCTAAGCCCCAAAGGGGTAAGTGGGAGAAGGATGCAAGGCCAAAGGCCCGCGGCTGTGCACACAGGCGTCGGACGTCTGGTGGGTGTCGGACGTCCGGAAGCTCGGGATGGTCCGGACGTCCGGAAGTCTTCGGACTTCTGTAAATATCGTTCTGTCGCCGTGGAACCAGTCGTCCGGAGGCGCTCGGTCGTCCATGGCCTGGGAGGTGCCGGACGTCTGGTCTCGGTCGGTCATCCGGTCCCTGTAGATCTCATTGGCTGGACTCTTGGGCTGGATGGAGTTCCAGGTGTCGGACGTCCGGCGTAGTCCGGTCGTCCGGTGGCTGTAGCATGTAGCAGCTCTGTTTCTTCCGTCTTCTCTTACATGCTTCCCTCTTGGATGGTGTAGTTGTTCTTTGGTGCTTGTACTCCTCCTCGTCATCCGTGAAGCTCCGGCGACACCTATGCATGCACATGGGTGGAGTGTCAAGTAGTATGCCATCCTCGAAGGGGTAAAGTGAACACGTGTAAAGGAGAAGATTCACCTTTATGTATGAGAAGTAGAGGTCGCATGTGTCACTTGCCAAACGGACTCTTGACATGGTGATGACCGTAGGATGCTCTGCATCATCCCCTCCCCCTTGTAAAAGATCCGACCTCGGATCGAAAACCAAATCACCATGGGAAAGAGATGGCGGTGCCGTGTCAAAGTGGTCGATCACCAAACACTCATCATCTAGTAGCTCGAAATGGGCACTCTCCAATGTCGCACCGTCTTGTGATTCCTTCAAAAGGAGCAAATAGAACAAACACTTGGAAAAACAAATGTGGTTAGCGTTAGTGCAAAACCAAGCATTCAAGAGGTGATTCACCAAATAAGTGTTGTCATCAAGCATAACATAGGGTGTGACAAAGTATTGTGACATGGCATGTAAGCATATCGATCGAGCACAAACAAAGATATTATGGGGACAAGTATGCAAATGTGAGGTAGAGATGCCAATATGTGTGACAAGAGAATAAGCATCTACCTCGAGGTCATAGCAAGCATTCACAAATTGATGAAAGTTCTATGGTAGGCATAAGAATCATTAACAACACCAAATAAAATGAAGTGTCTAAACACATGGGTCAAGTGCAAGACAATCCAAGCATAATGTGCATAGGGTGTAGTGAATATAGTGTGGCTCAACACAATAGAAAGAGCAATTATTCATCATGTGTGAGGCAATCAAGTGAATCATGTGACAAGCAAAGGGACATGGCATATGTGAAGAAATGATATTGGTGCAACCAACCATATGATAGTAGCAAGTATTCCAAGAATTGGATGCAACACACAAGGTACATATGTCATGAAGCATGGAAATGTGGCAATCATGGATGAAAGCAATATCTCGAACATACATGCAAATGGTGCAAGCAACACATGAAGTATGATCCCCAGTATACAAGCTCAAGAAGGATGTCACCTTGAAAGCGTGTCCTTGTGCATTCTTTACAATGCCGAAGTTGTAGGAAATGTGGTGTAGAAGCGAGTCGTGGTAGAATATATGAGGCTCGCTCTCAAGAGCTCGAATGCTTAACTCATGTGAAGTGGGAGTCGACACAAAGTCCAAGTATCCTACACATGCACAAAACAAAACAAAGAAAGTATGCGCATGGTAGATAAACACATCATCCATCATGATGGTTCTCTTCTCTTGCACATAACCGTTAGAAGTACAAGTGCATGAATAATAAGATGCAACAGTGGCTATATTCATGACACTAGGTATATGGTGAAAAGAGGTAAGACAAGCATGCTTCACAAGAATTATGTCAAAATCTCCAAATGAGAATGCTATGGGGGCAATCTTATGAGCAAGACGAGAATCATTGTTGCACTCAATACATGGAAAATCATCTAGCATGAGAGAGGCAACACATGGAGATATATGACAAGAAGCAATATGAATCATGTGCAAAGCATATAGATGGTTGTCATCAACCGCATGAAATGGGCAAGTATGAATCATGGGTGATGTAACATCAGGAAGCATAGAGATCAAGTCGTGCAAACTAGTGGAGCGAAGATGCAACACACTAGAGTAAATCATGGCAATAATGTCATGTGAGCAAATACTAGGCATAGACAATGCACATGACATATCACAAGCACGAACACAAAGCAAGATGAAAGTATCATCACAGGAATGGTGCACATAGCAAACATGGAAATAACAAGCAATATCTCCACCAAGCTTGCAAATACACATACAAGTACTAGAGTCAATCAACATGTGTAATGCAAATCATGGGTCACAAATGCATGGCAAAGGCATAGTAAATAGCATATCATGCAAAGTGAACATGGCAAGATGGGCAAATGATATATAATGGACAATAAGCCATAACCATGTGAGGGACATGTAGAAGAAATGCGTGAAGTGTTTGCACGAAGAGAGCGGTGGGAAAGACAATCCATGTGGTCCCAAGTCATCATTGCTCTCTAGAGCTCGTTTTGTCAACTCGTGGGATTGCGAGGTTGACAAGTATTCATGGGTACCTACACAAAAGAGACACAAACCAAAGAAATTGTGCGCGTGGTAAATGTACACATCATCCATCATGATGTGTATGTGCACGTGTGAGTTAGCACAAGATAAGAAATGCTCAAAGAAATTTGATGCATGGTATAAGAACATGTCATCCATCATGAAATAATAGTTGTTATGTATAATACGATGGGGATGCAAATTGAGCATACAATTATATGGCACATCAATAGCATTTTCATTCAAGGGAAACATATGGTGCACATAATTATTGGGATCATGCAATGAATGGGATGGATCAAATTCTCCTAACATGTATGAGGAAACTATGAGGGTCTCCTCATGAGCAATATTGGAAACATCATATGGAGAAAATGGACAACATCCAAAACAATGCATATCCGAAGGTATGTGGTCATGGCATGGCATATGAGATAAATGATGCAAAGGGATCATATCAATATCATCACAAGAAAAACAAATGCCAATAACCATGGGCTTGTCATCTATGCCATAAGTGCAAATTGTGTTTATTTTAATGTCATATGCATAGTCACTACGATAAGATTGCAAATATGACATATGATGGATCCCATGCATAGCATATGATAAGTCAAGCGGATTATCAAACATGATGTGACCTAAAGAATTGTCACAACAAAATCCTATGTAACATGGCATCGCAACTAATAGACTCCACATGAGAATCATCGTACTCATCATAAATGGGAAAATCATCGCATAGGGAAATCATACTAGCATGAAGCATGGTACTAGGTGGATCAATATCATGCAAGCAATCAATGTCAAGAATGTCCACTAGTGGGACTAAACCATCACCTTCACCTATGTTACCTTGTTCATTCCACTCAAGTGGTGTAGGTGAGGTGGGAAAGACCAAATGGTGGTCATCTTCATCTTGATGGAACCATGTGGGGGGTGCATCATATTCCACCATGGCCATCGTCATGTCCAAAGGGAGGACGAAGTCGTCGAGGATCGGTGCGTCATCATAAATGGGACCTAGCACCAAATGAGAAGACACAATAGAGGTAGAGGTCAAGTTGTTAGAAATGCAAATGGCCTCACGAGACCTATCAACTATCTCACTATCTCTATGTGGTGGTTCACTCACTCCCTCAAGGTCGGTGCACTCACACTCACATATGGTGGAGTCACTCATCTCACTCAAGTGGTGGGTGTTGTGGCTCTCCTCACATGGGATTTGTGGCAACACATCATATATGGGGCTAGTGGTGAAGTCACTCTCACTCTCAATATGGTGCCACAAGTCACTCAAGTCATCATACGTCGCCGTGGTCAAAGGGAAAATCCCATGCTCAACCATCTCGTCGTCATCTCCGTGGATGAAGGTCGAAGATGGCACATCATCACTCTCCTCCATGACCGAAGGGAAAATCCCATGCTCGATCATCTCGTGATCGTCTCCGTGGATGAAGGCCGAAGATGGCACATCATCACTCTCCTCCATGACCGAAGGGAAAATCCCGTGCTCGATCATCTCATCGCCGTCGCCGTGGATGAAGGCTGAAGATGGCACATCATCACTCTCGCCTTCTAAGATGGAAGCATCATCCTTTCTCGCCACCTTGTTGCTCGCCTCCAAAGCTTGGTCCTTGAGGGTCTTCGTAGTCGTACTCGTCACCGCACCGTCTTGAAAAAGAGTCAAAGTAGACTCGGCATCATCAATGCCACAAAGAGGGATGGCGATGAAGTCGAACTTGGGAGCATCATCTCGGAGCTCATCGGGCTTGGGCATCGTGGTGGTACTAGCCTCATGCTTGTCGTAGAGCTTGGTCGCTGTGAAGTGTGCTTGGGTGGAGAAGCCTTGGCCTTCATGAGTTCCTGTTCCGCCTTGAGAGCACCAATGTACATAGTAGTCGTCGAGGGACTTGTAGTTCTCGAGGAAGATAGTCTTGGAGATGTCGTTGTTCAATCCCATCATGAAGTGGAACTTCATCGAAATGGGGTCGTCCACGCTGGCTCGTCGGAATGCACTCTTCATCTCCTTGAAGTACTTGTCAATGGACTTGGATCCTTGGATGGTGTTCTCCAATTGGCGTCAAAGTTGTTCCGTGTAGGTTGGAGGCACGGACTCTCGCTGCAAAGCTCTCTTCATCTTGGGCCAACTCATCTCGTAGCTCTCCAAAGGTGTGTGAAGACACCATGTTGAGGCGTAGTCATGGAAGTTTCTTGTGGCGCACTTCACTTGATCTTCGGGACGAACTTGATGTAGCTTGAGGTAGTCGTCCATCAAACGCTCCCACTCGAGATACTCCTCGGGTTATTGAGTCCCATAGAAAGCAATCTCATTGTCGGTGTCGAGGTCGTAGTAGCTCATGGAAGTTGTGGACTTGAGCTTGGGGAGCTTCTCTTGAGTGTAGTCTTGGGGTGCTTGTTGGCGAAGATGTTGTATGTCCATAGGCGAAGATGCCTTGAAGTCGCTTGGCGAAGATGCCAAGGGAGATGGTGAAGTCATTGAGAGGTAGTTGGTGTTGAGCTCTTGACCTTCACGTTCTTGTTGGTGATGGTGTCGGTGCCGATGTGATCTTGCCGGAGATGGTAGATCGGAAGCATGTGCTCTTGAGCGTGTTCTCGAAGATGAGGAAGATTTCTTGTAGGACTTGATGAGGGCTTTGATATCCTCCATTTTAGCATGCATCTTGGCATCGAAGTTGTTGTTCGTGGCATCGAACTCGTCGTTGTTGTAGACTAAAGGTGAAATGCCATGCATATCCATCACAAGACTCGAGTAGAGGTGAGTAGGAAATGAGATAAACAATACCAAGTTACCTTTTCCCAAAGTTGAGGATGTATCCCGTTTCACTCAATGTGAATGAAAGAATAGTGGAATTGGTACCAGACTTTCTCACTCACACCTATCAAGTAAAGCTTATGGTGGAGCTCGGTGATGATAGAGGCACAAAAATTTTATGCAAAATGTTAGCAAGAGTCAATAATGTTGATAGAGATTCACAAATTCGCAAGTGAAACAAGTAGACCAATAGCAATAAGTGGCACACGAAAACACACTCACGGATAGATAAATGGGGTCGTGCAACCAAGGAATGAG
Organism: Triticum dicoccoides; assembly: GCF_002162155.2. Taxonomy (NCBI): domain Eukaryota; kingdom Viridiplantae; phylum Streptophyta; class Magnoliopsida; order Poales; family Poaceae; genus Triticum; species Triticum dicoccoides. The sequence goes on along the minus strand of NC_041389.1, from coordinate 224,260,459 downwards.
CACAAAATGTGGAATCCACCGAAAACGCTCGTGTTGCACAACTCAAGAGAGACGCTAGCACGATTGCTCAATAGGCGGATACGACACTTGTGCACAACCTATAAGATGCAAAATGTAGCAACTTATATCCCAAGTATGTATGTATGTATGGTTCCCGGTGTTTCTCTCAAGATGATCTAATATGATCGGATATGACAATCTTATGCAATGTGGTTTGATGCTATGGCACTTGCTTACAAGCTTCTTTGCTCTCTTTCTTTTGCTTAAAAGCTTTATTTCTTTATTTTGTATGGCCACTTTTGCACAATGCACAAACCAAGATAGCGATTGTGTATATGCGGGAACAAACTTGTGACACAAGATATGATACCAATATATACACCACGATGATATGGTATGTATGCTATGGGAAGTATGATCACTAATGTGCACGTCACATTGCCAGCAATACTCAAATGGCTAGTCTCGATAGGCAAGTGACGCAAAATGGGCTAGAGGTTATCAATGCAATTGCAAGGGGAATGTACAATGGTGTCGTCGAGGTTACCGTCCTTGGTGATGATGAGAGGCGGTGTTGCCGAAGTCCACCCGTTCCTAGTTAGCCGAAACACCCTACAAAACGGGAAAACCCGCAAACTCAAAATCTCCAAAGGCAAATGTCAAATGGTGGTAGCGGAAAGCGGTGGTAGTTTGCACTTGGCAATGCGGAAGTGGAATGATGAGCTATACACGTTTTGGAGTTGAAGTTGCCATCCCTAAGTAGCCGAAACACCTTAGGAGACACAAGCCACAACTCAAACAAGCTCAAACAAAATTGGGTTAAGTTGGATTGTCAAAAATGTATGGTAGGCAAGGTTACGTGGAAATGGAGGTAGTGGTTGATGAAGAAGCAACCGTTCCTAAGTAGCCGAAACACCTTAGGAGACTCGAATCACTACTCAAACAACCACTAATGCTATGGTGAACAAAATGGGTTAGGTTGCGGAAGTCGGTGGCGGCTATGCGGATGATATGGTGGAAGCCCTAGACAAAGATGCCAAAATTCACAAACTTTGATGGAGTTAAATGATGTTGGTGGTATTTTTGTGGGATGGGGGATGTCAATTGCTTCAAAACGAGCTAAAGAACGCCAATATTGGAGTTCGTATGAATTAGTTATGGACGAAACAAAAATCAGCCGAAGTCTGAAACTACAGGTTACGGACGTCCGGAAATGGTCAGATGCCCGGTCGTGGACGTCCGGAAAGCTCGGAAATCCGTAAATTTGGTTGTGTTGGCCGGTTCCGGTCATCCGGTGGATGACGGGCGTCCGGCGCTTCGAGGGGGTCCGGACGTCCGGTAAAACACCGGTCGTCCGGTGGGTCGGGGTCAACGCGATATTCAGATCCGGGACGCGATTTTGGGCGGAATTTGGGGATTTTGGGGTCGAAATTGATGAGATTTCGTGGATGAAAGATGGGTAAACTTGGGTAAATGCTAGATCCACTCGAAACTAAGCGAATCCATGGATCAAAATCAACAAAACATCATCAAACCAACAAATCACAAAAAAAATTGGGGCTACTTTTGGTGGGGATTTTCGAAATTGAGGAAGAACACAACAAAATTAGGATAGAAAACAAAGGGTAGGGGCTCCAAAAATGTGATCAATGTGGCTCATGATACCAAGATGATGTAGGGTAGAACCCTAGAGGCCGATCTTTCACGATTGGAGCGGATCCCTATGAGAAACACGAAGAACACGGGGAAGAAGGGATAGAAATCACAACGGGAAACACTCAAGAACAAATCCAATTACACACCCACTAGACAATCAAACACACAAGATCCACAAGGGTACATGAACAACAAAAGGAAAGATACAAGGTAGAGTTCATCTCCAAGAGGAGGTCTTGATGGTATCCTAGACGGATCTTCCCACGAGGGGGTCTTGATGATATCCCGCAGGACGTTCTCACATGGAGGTCTTGAACTCCATGGGAGTGGTCTCTCTCTCTCTCAAGAGGAGAAGGTAGGAGCAAAGCTCACCTAAGAATGAGCTATCATATTTGCTCCCTAGAAAGGAGGTGGAGGTGGTCTATTTATAGTCTAAGCCTCGAAGGGGTAAGTGGGAGAGGGATACAAGGACAAAGGCCCGCGGCTGCGCACACAGGCGTCGGACGTCCGGTGGGTGTCGGACGTCTGGAAGCTCGGGAAGGTCCGGACATCCGAAAGTCTTCGGACTTCCATAAATATCGTTTGTCACCGTGGCACCGGTCGTCTGGAGGCGCTCGGTCGTCCGTGGCCTGGGAGGTGTCGGACGTCCGATCTCGGTCAGTCGTTCGGTTGCTGTAGATCTTGTCGGCTGGACTCTTGGGCTGGCTGGAGTTCCAGGTGTCGGACGTCCGGCGTAGTCCGGTCGTCCGGTGGCTGTAGCATGTAGCAGCTCCGTTTTTCCGTCTTTTCTTCCATGCTTCCCTCGCGGATGGTGTAGTTGTTCTTTAGCGCTTGCACTCCTCCTCATCGTCCATGAAGCTCCGGTGATACCTATGCATGCACACGGGTGGAGTGTCAAGTAGTATACCATCCTCGAAGGGGTCAAGTGAACACGTGTAAAGGAGAAGATTCACCTTTATGTATGAGAAGTAGAGGTCGCATGTGTCACCTGCCAAACGGACACTTGACATGGTGATGACCGCAGGATGCTCTGCATCATCGGCCCATCGCCTTTCCCGGCCTTCTCGGCAACCGCGGCCTCCCGGCAGTCAGCGCACACGGCAGTTTCCTTACCGAGGGCCTCGGCCTTAGACTTCTTGCCGGTACTAGGTGTACACAATCCTTCAGCAGACATCACTGCCTTATCCTTGTGTTTCTTACTGCGCTTATTGCTCTTCTTCTGACTGGTGGATTCGTCATCATCCTCTGAATCGACATTGGTGCAATTCTCCTCTCCGGGCAACTTCCTTCCCTCCTCCATCTGAGCACAATTAGCTCCTTCACAGTCTTGGGCAGCCACACGTTCATCTTAGAACAGGTCATGTGGTTGCACACATTGGATTGGAAGGCAGCTATCACCGCTGCTGGATGGATATTCGAGATGTCCCTATGGACCTTGCTGAACCTCTACAAATACTTCTAGAGGGTCTCTCCTTCTTTCTGCTGAAGAAGCTGCAAGTCACTGGGCCGACCTAGCTCTTGATGGCTGCCGGTGAAGGCGCCAATGAACTCATGGCACAGGTCAGCTCATGACGAAATGGAGTTCTCCGGCAGGTGCATTAGCCAAGACCTCACATTGGACTTGAGAGCCAAAGGGAAGTAATTGGCAAATACCTTCTCATCTCTTCCCCCGGTAGCCTGAACAGCTATGGTGTAGATGCTCAGAAACTCTACCGGGTTCAGCCTCCCGTCGTACTTCTCGGGTATCTCTGGCTTGAATGTGCGAACAAACGGCCAATAGACTTGCTGTAGCTCATGAGTAAAGGCAGGGCAACCAACCTCGAAAGGTAGGCACCCGCCAATACCGAGGGCAGGCTTGTCGATGTCAGGGCCATCGCACCCATCGGTCCGGTGGTGGTCGTCGCGGCGTCGCTCAACGATG
>NC_041389.1:224242490-224256495 GCF_002162155.2 Triticum dicoccoides | reverse complement strand
CCATCGAGACGTCATCAGGTTCCTGATTCTGTTGCGCTTGCGCTGGCTGCCGTGGCGGGGACTGCACTGTGGGGGTGGCCCCCACCGTACGGCCAGCAGCATGAGCCGTCGTCGTCGCCTGGGGATGCTGTGGCGGGCCAGCTCACTGCGAGCCCCTAGCCTCGGCAAAACCAAGTAGGCTCTGGATGGTGGCATGCCATTCGTCCATCTGCTCGACCGCTGGCAGAAACCTTAGCAGCAATTGAGCCCGCGCCATGGCTTCTGTAGCAGTACTTGGCATGGGTGATTGTCGGAGTAAATAACCACGGGTAGCCTTATCCGCTCCCCTGGTTCTTCAAAACAAACGGGCTGATTGCGCCCCTCAAGCATCCAAGACGAAGGATCGCCTTCTCATGGCTGGCTGGTCCAGTGGCCGGCTGCAGGAAGGCGGCAAGGTTCAAAAAGCCATCCCGAAGCGGGTCGACTCCTCGCAGGCGGCCACCAGAGTGGCTGACTCCTAGCAGGCGGCCTGGCATACACCCTCAAAGTTTGCACCCACATAACGGCGACAAGACGGGGCGTGGCTACAGTGAAGCCTGCCACCCCCGAATCCCGGAGAGAGCGTGGCCACAGTGCACCGTACCGGGCGGCCATCCCTCGCCTAGCGCGGCACTGTTGCCATGTTGACCATGACATCACCCATGACAAGCTATTAGTATGGCCCGCAGGCGGTGGGCCCCTCCTACCAGAGAGCCGGGAGGCCGGCTCCCAACAGCCGGCCTACCCTCACCATAGAAGTTTGTGCACCATTAAGCAAATAAGACGGGGTAGGCTACAGTGAATGCGCGCCAGGCGGTGGCACTCTAGCCATGCTTGCCCCGACAAAGCCATCGTCGTCAGGGGCGAGGCTACAGTAATGAGCAGCCGACAGGGTCCACAAGCGGTGGGCCCAGCCGGTCAGCCAAGAGGCCAGCAGCCGGTCGGCCAAGAGGCCAGCAGCCGGCGGGACCCACCAGTCGACGGGCCCCAGCGGCCGGCGGAGAAGCCAGCGCCCATAGACACTGACAGTCTGGACGCACACCCAACCGGATTACCATTGTACCCCTGGGGGGTAGGCCTATATAAACCCCCCAGGGCACCCATGCAAAGGGTTGATCCATGAGAACTACACACACCACATAGAGAGAAGAGGAGAGCTAGCCCTGCCCTTCTTCTTCCTCTAGCCGAACAGCTCAAGGAGCCTCTTGTAGCTACTTACTGATTTAGTGATCATGCGGAGACTCCGCAGAGCAGGACTAGGGGTGTTATCTCCTAGGAGAGCCCCAAACCTGGTAAGATTCGTCGGCGTGCATGTCTTCGGCTTATCCCGTTTCCAGGCACCGACAATGTCTTACTGGCTCCCACTATGAGTAGCCATCCTTTGGCATATGTTGCACCTACCACCCGACATTTGGCACACACCGTGCGGCCAGGTGCACCGTCGTCCGGAGACCTGCTCTGGACGGGAACCCTCTTCCTTCCTAGCGAGCGTAGCCAGCCCGGCACGCCCGATGGCGCTTGCCCCGACGTGCTGCATGGCGTCCACGCCGCCTGCGTAGCAAGCTGCCTCGCCGATCTTGTCGGTGAGGTCCGCCTCTCCGACGAGCCCGCGCCAGACGCGGGTGCAACCAGCTCCGAGAGTTGCCTCATCAACCTCCTTGGCAAGCTCGACAATGCCAGCGAGCCTCCGACCTGGAGTCGATCGGCTCCACCGACCCGATGCTCATCGACTCCGACACGTCATCCCTTGACGCCTTCCCCGCCAATGTGGTGGTCATCGATGATCCCCTTCCTTGTGCCGACATTAGCGGCAGCACCGTCACCGACGTGCTGGTCATCAGCAACAGTGCCGCCTCTGGCGAGAACGCCCACGACACTCTGCAGATGGCACTTCACGACCTGTTCGCACCCATTCCGGCTGACGCCGACGCCAAGACGCTGGAGGCCCACCGCCTTGCCCTTGTCGAGAATGGCAAGAAGATAGCCTCCATGAGACGCCTCACTGAGGCTTATCAGCCCGAGGTTGACCGTGCCGCCTCCGGCATGCCGGCTGCTGGCGGGCCCAGCCGGCTTGCCGCAATCAAGAAGCACGGCACTGCCATCGCCAGCATGCTGGGGGCCGACCGCTCAGTCTACGCCACGCCCCTCGAGAACCTACACACCGCTCAGTCGGCAGCAGATGAGCTGGAAGGTTTGGATGGTGATGAGCTATGCTGCATGACAAGACGCGTCCAGCAGCTCATCGACGCGGCCGCGGAATGGCAAGAAGCCGGCGCCCGTGCCGAGAGCCCTCCCCCTCGCCGAGAGCACGGCGCGACCTCCTGGACGCCGACTTCAGGCGGTGCCCATGAGCAAAAAGATAAGGAGCCGGCTGCTAGCTGTAGTCGGACACACCTCACCATCGAGCGCGACGTAGAAGGCCGCCCCCGAGCCGTGGAGCAGTGAGGCGATAACCCGCCTCCTCCTTCGCCCCGCGGGGAGAGATATCCCTCCTCGCAGCATGTTGAGCACCCGACACTCTACGGCCGGCTGGGCCGCCGTGAAGGAATCGACGAGAATGATTCCCGCCATCGGATCGACCGCCTAGCGCGATCCCTGGCACTAAAAGAAGAAGATGATGTCAGCTTGCCTTGTTTCGGCCCCCGCATTCGCGACGAGCCCTTTCCCAAAGGGTTCTCGCTCCCAAGAGACACGCCCAAGTATAATGGCTCGGTGAAGCCGGAAGACTGGCTAATAGACTACTCCACTGCAGTCAACATAGTAAATGGCAACAGGCGCGTTGCCATGAAGTACGTCCCCCTCATGCTTCAAGGCACGGCACACACCTGGTTGACCAGCCTCAAGCCTTACAGCGTCAACAGCTGGCTGGACTTCACAGAAGTCTTCATCCACAACTTCACCAGCACGTACAAGCGGGCGCCCAAGCCACGTCAACTTTCCCCTGTGCGTCCAAGGCCCAACCGAGTCTAGCCGTGACTACTTGACGCGCTGGGCCGAGCTTTGAAACTCCCGCGAAGCGGTGCACGAGGTGCAAGCTATAGAGTACTTCACTGCCGGGTGCCGAGAAGGCACCCTCCTCAAGCACCGACTCCTCTGCGACGAGCCGGCCACAATTGACGAGTTGCTGATCATAGCAAACAAGTACGTCACTGCTGACTCCTCAATGAAGTCGGAGCTCTGGGTGGACGCCTCTGGAAAGGTGCTCCCTCCGGCTCCGAAAACGCCGGCTGGTGACACCAATCGGCGCCCGCATCAGAACGATAACAAACGCAAGGCCCCGATGCCGACTTCCACCGGCCAGCAAGTGGCAACAGTTGAGGATCAGCAGCCAGAAGGGCAGCCCATACCCAAGCGTCAGAAAGGCGGCAGGCCGGCTTGGCAGCCTGCTTTCTCCTACGAGCAGACCCTTGATGCCCCCTGCAAGTTCCACAGCGGCGCAAAGCCGTCCAACCACATAACCCGGAAGTCCCATTGGCTCACCCAAATCTCCAAAGGTGAAGGGTTGCTGCCTCCTCCGCCTGCTGGCCAGCCGCCTCCGGCTCCTCAGCAGTCGACCGCCGCCCAGCAATCGTAGCCATCCAAGACAAGTTCCCTGAAGAACACGCAGCCTATGTCGTCTTTACAAGCCAAGCTGACGACAGGCGCAGCCGGCGTTGGCAGCACCAAGAAGTTAATGTTGTCGCCTCCAGAGTTCCAGAGTTCATGCACTGGTCTGAGAAGCCATCAGCTGGAGCCGAGCTGATCACCTAGAGGTGATGCCTTCTCCTGGTTCTTACACCTTGGTGTTGGATTCCACCTTTGCAACAGAGAGGCAGGCCGCTCGTTTCTCCCGAGTTCTGATCGATGGCGGAAGCAGTATCAACATCCTGTACTGTGACACCATGGAGAAGCTGAACATCAAGACGAAGCAGCTCTTGCCCAATCGGACCGTCTTCCATGGCATTGTACCCGGCCTTTCATGCTCACCAATCAGCAAGATCAAGATAGATGTCCTCTTCGAAGACAAAGATCACTTTCGCTGTGAAGCAGTTTTATTTGAGGTAGTGGATCTAGAGAGCCCTTATCACGCTTTACTTGGCCGACCTACCCTGGCCAAGTTCATGGCGGTGCCCCACTATGCCTACCTCAAGATGAAGATGTCGAGCTCCAAGGGCATCATCACCATAGTCGGAGACTACAAGAAGTCCTCTGCATGCGCTGTAGCCAGCAGCTGGCTGGCCGAGTCCCTCGTGATTGCTGCTGAGAAAAAGATCCTTAACCGGGTTGTGGCCATGGCCGGCAAGCAGCTGGACCTGTCGCCCGATCCCAAGGAGTCGGAAGCTCAGGGCTCCTTCCAGCCGGCCAAGGAAATAAAGAAGATACCTCTGGACCCGGAGAAGTACTATCAACCTCGAAGCAGAACTATCCCCACTACCAGAAGATGTGCTATGGCGTGTACTTCGCCGCCAAGAAGCTCAAGCCCTACTTTCAAGAACACCCCATCACGGTCGTTTGCACTGGCCCGCTTGCTGAGATCATGGACAGCCGGGATGCATCTGACCGGGTGGCCAAGTGGGCCATTGCGCTGGCTCCTTGTACCATCTTCTACCAGCCTCGCACCGCCATCAAGTCCCAAGTGTTATTCGACTTCCTCGTCGACTGGGCCGAGACCCAGTACCTGCCACCAGCACCCAACTCCACCCATTGGTAGATGCACTTTGACGGATCCAAGATGCACACTGGTTTGGGAGCCGACATCGTTCTCACCTCTCGCAAAGGCGACAAGCTTAGATACACATTGCAAATCCAGTTTGCTGCCTCCAACAATGTGGCCGAGTATGAGGTGCTCATACATGGGCTCCGGCAGGCCAAAGAACTCGGCATCCGCCGGATCCTGTGCTATGGCGACTCAGACTTGGTGGCCCAAAAATCGTCTGGTGATTGGGACGCCAAGGATGCAAACATGGCGAGCTACCGTTTCCTTGTTCAACAACTCAGCGGATATTTTGAAGGGTGCGAGTTAATCCACGTGCCACGGGCCGACAACGAGCAAGCAGATGCCCTGGCACGAATCGGCTCCACCCGACAAGCTATACCAACTGGCGTCTCCCTTTAGCGCCTCCTCAAGCCGTCTCCAGAGTCAGATTCTATCTTCGTGCCGCCTGACCCCAATGCAGTCGGATCCAACTTGGGGAATGCGGCAGGCGGCTCGGGGACGTTGGCAGGTGGCTCGGGGACTGCTACGGTCGTACCTGGCCTGAGGACTGCAGCAGTCGGCCCGGGGACTTCAACGACACAGTAGGCGGTGGCCGACTCCAACCCACCACCTCCCAACCCAACCGCCCTAGTCGCAGTAGCCGTGTTGGCAATAGAAGAAGTCATAGCTCCATCATGGGCCCAGCCCATCCTCAACTTTCTGGTGAACAGAGAGCTACCGACTGACGAGATCTCAGCAAGACAAGTTCAACATCAAGCTGGAGCCTACACAATAGTGAACAGAGAGCTCGTTAGCCACAGCGTGACTGGAGCCTTCCAGCGTTGCGTCGAGCTAGAGAAGGGCATTGCAATCCTCAAAGACATCCATCAAGGCGAGTGTGGCCACCACGCGGCCTCAAGATCACTTGTCGCCAAAGCTTTCCTCCATGGTTTCTTCTGGCCGACTGCTTTCGAAGACGCCAAAGAGTTGGTCAAACACTGCAAAGGGTGCCAAGTTTCAGCTCCAAGCAACACCTGCCGACTTCTGCACTCAAGACCATCCCCCTCACCTGGCCCTTTGCTGTCTAGGGGCTGGACATGGTGGGCCCATTCAAGACGGCATGCGGCGGCATGACGCATGTGCTTGTTGCCGTAGACAAATTCACCAAGTGAATTGAAGCAAAGCCAATCAAGAAGTTGAATGGGCCGACTGTTGTGACCTTCATCGTAGATATCACCACCCGGTATGGCATACCACATAGCATCATCACCGACAACGGCACAAATTTTTCCAAAGGAGCATTAGCTCGTTTCTGTACGACACAGGGCATCCGGCTGGACTTAGCGTCCATTGCCCATCCACAGTCAAACGGCCAAGTCGAGCGAGCAAACGGCCTCATCCTCTCTGGCATCAAGCCCCGACTGGTTGAACCACTGGAGCATTCGTCTGGCTGCTAGCTCGAGGAGCTGTTGGCCGTCCTCTGGAGCCTGCGCACCACTCCGAACAAGTCAACCGGCTTCACTCCCTTCTTCCTTGTGTATGGTGCCGAGGCTGTCATCCCAACTGACATCGAGTTCGACTCACCTCGAGTCACCATATACACGAAAGCGGAGGCGAAGGAAGCACGAGCAGACGGTGTTGATCTGCTGGAAGAGGTCTGGCTGTTAGCACTCAGTCGGTCCACCATCTACCAGCAGAGCGTGCGCCGCTACCACAGTCGGAAGGTCAAGCCAAGATCCTTCCAAGAGGGCGACCTTGTGCTTCGGCTGATCCAGCAAGCAGCCGGCCAGCACAAGCTCTCGGCCCCTTGGGAAGGCCCCTTCATCATCAGCAAGGCCTTGGGTAATGACTCCTACTACCTGATCGACGCGTAGAAACCCAAGGCACGCAAGAGAGATGATTCCGGCAAGGAGTCGGAACGCCCATGGAACGCCAATCTCCTTCGAAGATTTTACAGTAATGCAGTTTGTACCATGCTATCTTTTGTATTAAGTACAACACATCAGGTCCCCCGAGGAGCACTCGGTGGCTACCCTCTTTTATCTATATGTGAGTATTATGCCTATGAATGTGTTAGTACATTTGTTCTTTCGTCCTGCACCGAGTTCGACCAGTCGGCCCGGGGACTTGCCTCCTTGAATTATGTTAAGCACTACCTGCAGTCAGACAAGTAGTGTGCCAGCATCTAAGCCCTCTCTTGCCGAAAGTCACAGCTCGCAGAAGCGGTTGTTCGGTTGGCAAGAGTCAAAGGCAGGAAATGATGCCCACATGAAAAATAGCTAAGGACCAATGAGCCTACATAGCACAAGTTGGCTCCCCGCCTTGCTGACCGATTGCTAAGCAGCCGGTCTGACGGCTTCCCACTCACCTTGCCACAATCTAAGAAGGCTGAAGTACTTGCCCTCCCAAACGACCAAGTATTTTCCCAGCCACAGACTGCAGAGCAGCTGTTCGACTGGGAAGACGGCGACCAAGGGAGGGCGGCAAAGGAAAAAGACAGAAAAAGATTAAAAGCAAGTAAAGTCGGAATCCGACACCAGCATAGCACATGCAAGATAATATTTACACAAAAGGCCTTCGAAGGCCAGAAATCAACATAGTTTGAATACACCCCCAGTGGGTGGAACTGCGCAAATTTAATGGACATTGTTCAAAAGATTGACGAGCATGAAGACAAAGATAAAATTGGCCGCTTAGACCAAGGGAGCAACAGGAGAGCCCGGCAGGTCGGTGGAGACGGCGGAGCTGGCTGGTGGAGTGGCCGGGTGGCGAGTCTCGGCTTGATCATTGGCGGCAGTAGTCGGCATGTTCGCGCGTGCCTCGTTGCTGGAGGCACGGTCAGGCTAAGGTTGGCCGGCCGCCCCACCGTCTGGCGCGGCGTCTTCACCGTCCTCGTCCTTCTCGTCCTCACCATCATCGCTGGAGTCGATCTCCTCTGCTAAGTCCTTGCCGTCCGCCGGGTTCAGCCCAAACCAGTCCACTGGCAACTCAACGCCATCGTCGTTCAAGTTGGGGATGAAGACGCTGGTGTGGGTGTAGTCGGCAATCGCCGCGGCACGATGAATGATAGCCGACCGAACCGCCACCAACTCCTCGTTGGCCTCCTGCCAGAACGTGGCCAACTGGAGTCGAAAAAACACTGATTGAATGTGGCCAACCGTTTGATATTCCGTTTCCATTTGATATCCAGCCCAGGGTATGATACGTCTCCAACGTATCTATAATTTTTGATTGCTCCATGCTAGTTCATCTACTGTTTTGGACTATATTGGGCTTTATTTTCCACTTTTATATTATTTTTGAGACTAACCTATTAACCGGAGGCCCAGCCCAGAATTGCTGTTTTTTGCCTATTTCAGTGTTTCGAAGAAACGGAATATCAAACGGAGTCCAAACGGAATGAAACCTTCGGGAACGTGATTTTCTCGCCGAACATGATCCAGGAGACTTGGACCCTACTCCAAGACGTAACAGAGGCGGTCACAAGGGTGGGCCCCCCAGGGCGCGCCCCCCTACCCCGTGGCCCCCCTGTTGCTCCACCGACGTACTCCTTCCTCCTATATATACCTACGTATCCCCAAACGATCAGAACAGGAGCCAAGAACCTAATTCCACTGCCGCAACCTTCTGTATCCACCAGATCCCATCTTCGGGCCTGTTCCGGAGCTCCGCCGGAGGGGGCATCCACCATGTAGGGCTTCTACATCAACACCATAGCCCCTCCGATGAAGTGTGAGTAGTTTACTTCAGACCTTCGGGTCCATAGCTAGTAGCTAGATGGCTTCTTCTCTCTTTTTGGATCTCAATACAATGTTCTCCCCCTCTCTCGTGGAGATCTATTCGATGTAATCTTCTTTTTGCGGTGTGTTTGTTGAGACCGATGAATTGTGGGTTTATGATCCAGTTTATCTATGAACAATATTTGAATCTTCTCTGAATTCTTTTATGTATGATTGAGTTATCTTTGCAAGTCTCTTCGAATTATCCTTTTGGTTTGGCCAACTAGATTGGTAGTTCTTGCAATGGGAGAAGTGCTTAGCTTTGGGTTCAATCTTGCAGTGTCCTTTCCCAGTGACAGAAGGGGCAGCGAGGCACGTATTGTATTGTTGCCATCGAGGATAACAAGATGGTTTTTTTATCATATTGCATGAATTTATCCCTCTACATCATGTCATCTTGCTTAAGGTGTTACTCTGTTTTTAACTTAATACTCTAGATGCATGCTGGATAGCGGTCGATGAGTGGAGTAATAGTAGTAGATGCAGAATCATTTCGATCTACCTGTCTCGGATGTGATGCCTATATACATGATCATACCTAGATATACTCATAACTATGCTCAATTTTGTCAATTTCTCAACAGTAATTTGTTCACCCACCGTAGAATATCTATGCTCTTGAGAGAAGCCACTAGTGAAACCTATGGGCCCCGGGTCTATTCTCATCATATCAATCTCTATCGTTTTATTACTTGCTTTGTTTTTACTTTGCCTTTTACTTTTTACTTTGCATCTATCTATCAAAAATACCAAAAATACTATTTATCATCTCTATCAGATCTCACTCTCATAAGTGACCGTGAAGGGATTGACAACCCCTAATCGCGTTGGTTGCGAGTAGCTATCATTTTGTGTAGGTATGAGGGACTTGTGCGTGGTCTCCTACTGGATTGATACCTTGGTTCTCAAAAACTGAGGGAAATACTTACGCTACTTTGCTGCATCATCCTCTCCTCTTCGGGGAAATCCAACACAGTGCTCAAGAGGTAGCAAGAAGAATTTCTAGCGCCGTTGCCGGGGAGGCTCACGCAAGCAAGTCAACAATACCAAGTACCCATCACAATCCCTATCTCTCGCATTACATTATTTGCCATTTGTCTCTCGTTTTCCTCTCCCCCACTTCACCCTTGTCGTTTTATTCGCCCTCTCTTTCCCAATCTCCTTCTCTCTTTTCCGTTTGCCTTCTTCCTCGTTCGTCTGTTTGCTCGTGTGTTAGTTTGCTTGTTTATCAGATGGCTCTACCTAGATTTGGTGATCTTCACCTTAAAAGGCTAGAGGAGATCAAAAGTAATGTCAGAAAGTTTATGGTTTTGCAATTTGAGCATAATAATTTCTTTAGAAATGAGCGTAAGGAACAAAAAAGTTTTATGAGTTATATGAATAAAGAACTCGATGATATGTCTAAACAATTTGATGGTATAAGAGCCCAAATTGCTCGTCTTGAAAAGATGACCGCTGAAATTTCGGATATGCAAGCTACCTTAGTCAATAAGATGGCCGCTAAACCAAATTCCTATGAAAATCAAGATGAAGATCTAAAAGTTATGGATATGTCCCCCATTAAATCTTTGTTTTGCAATATGAATCTTGATGAAATTGAATATGATCTTCCTTTACCTAGAAGGTGTTCTAAGAATTCGGAGTTTCTAGATCTTGATGATGAAATTGATGGAAGTGGGATTGAAAGAAATAAAAACCTAGATGTTGCTAAACCCACTATTTTGGATCTCAAGGAATTTAATTATGAAAATTGCTCTTTAATTGGTTGTATTTCCTTGTTGCAATCTGTGCTAGATTCTCCCCATGCTTATAGTCAAAATAAGGCCTTTACCGAACACATTGTTGATGCCTTGATGCAATCTTATGAAGAAAAACTTGAGTTGAAAGTTTTTATACCTAGAAAACTCTATGATGAGTGGGAGCCTACTATTAAAATTAAGATTAAAGATTATGAGTTTCATGCTTTGTGTGATTTGGGTGCTAGTGTCTCTACTATTCCCAAAACTTTGTGTGATTTGCTAGATTTCCGTGACTTTGATGATTGCTCTCTAAATTTGCATCTTGCAGATTCCACTATTAAAAAGCCTATGGGAAGAAATAATGATGTTCTTATTGTTGCAAATAGGAATTATGTGCCCGTAGATTTTATCGTTCTTGATATAGATTGCAATCCTTCATGTCCTATTATTCTTGGTAGACCTTTCCTTAGAACGGTTGGTGCAATTATTGATATGAAGGAAGGGAATATTAGATTCCAATTTCCCTTAAAGAAGGGCATGGAACACTTCCCTAGAAAGAAAATAAAATTACCATATGAATCTATCATGAGAGCCACTTATGGATTGCCAACCAAAGATGGCAATATCTAGATCTATCCTTGCTTTTATGCCTAGCTAGGGGCGTTAAACGATAGCGCTTGTTGGGAGGCAACCTAATTTTATTTTTGTTTTTTTTGTTTTTGCTTCTGTTTAGGAATAAATAATCCATCTAGCCTCTGTTTGGATGTGGTTTTATCTTTTAGTTAGTGTTTGTGCCAAGTAGAACCTATAGGATAACCTACGATGATAGTTGATTTGATTCTGCTGAAAAACAGAAACTTTGCGTGCACGAATATACTTTTGTTAAATCATAGAAACGTGCTTTTGCGTTGATTCTTTTTTAGGCTGTTCAATAGACAAATTTTCCAGGACTTTCGTTTTTGGTAGAATTTTTAGAGTTCCAGAAGTTTGCGTTAGTTACAGATTGCTACAGACTGTTCTGTTTTTGACAGATTCTGTTTTGCGGGTGTTGTTTGCTTATTTTGATGAATCTATGGCTAGTAAAATATTTTATAATCCATAGAGAAGTTGGAATACAGTAGGTTTAACACCAATATAAATAAAGAATGAGTTCATTACAGTACCTTGAAGTAGTCTTTTGTTTTCTTTCTCTAACGGAGCTCACGAGATTTCTATTGAGTTTTGTGTTGTGAAGTTTTCAAGTTTTGGGTGAATTCTTTTGATGGATTATGGAACAAGGAGTGGAAAGAGCCTAAGCTTGGGGATGCCCATGGCACCCCCAAGATAATCCAAGGACACCAAAAAGTCAAAGCTTGGGGATGCCCCGGAAGGCATCCCCTCTTTCGTCCACTTCCATCGGTAATTTACTTGGAGCTATATTTTTATTCACCACATGATATGTGTTTTGCTTGGAGTGTCTTGTATTATTTGCGTCTTTGCTTGTTAGTTTACCACAATCATCCTTGATGTACACACCTTTTTAGAGAGCCATACATGAATTGGAATTTGTTAGAATACTCTATGTGCTTCACTTATATCTTTTGAGCTTGATAGTTTTGCTCATAGTGCTTCACTTATATCTTTTGAGCGTGATAATTTTTGCTCTAGTGCTTCACTTAGATCTTTTAGAGCACGGTGGTACATTTGTTTTAAAGAAACTATTGATCTCTCATGCTTCACTTAGATTATTTTGAGAGTCGTTAATAGCATGGTAATTCGCTTAATGTCAATATACTTGGTGTTCAAGATATGTGGAACTTTCTTTTGAGTGCGTTGAATACTAAGGTAAGTTTGATGCTCGATAATTGTTTTGAGATATGAAGATGGTGATATTAGAGTCATGCTAGTTGAGTAGTTGTGAATTTAAAGAATACTTGTGTTGAAGTTTGTGATTCCCGTAGCATGCACGTATGGTGAACCGTTATGTGATGAACTCGGAGCATGATTTATTTATTGATTGTCTTCCTTATGAGTGGCGGTCGGGGACGAGCGATGGTCTTTTCCTACCAATCTATCCCCCTAGGAGCATGCACGTAATACTTTGCTTTGATAACTTCTAGATTTTTGCAATAAGTATATGAGTTCTTTATGACTAATGTTGAGTCCATGGATTATACGCACTTTTTCCCATCCTTCCACCATTGCTAGCCTCTCTAATACCGCGCACTTTTGGCCGGTATCATACACCCACCATATACCTTCCTCAAAACAGCCACCATACCTACCTATCATGGCATTTCCATAGCCATTCCGAGATATATTGCCATGCAACTTTCCACCGTTCCGTTCATTATGACACGCTCCATCATTGTCATATTGCTAGCATGATCATGTAGTTGACATTGTATTTGTGGCAAAGCCACCATTCATAATTCTTTCATACATGTCACTCATGATTCATTGCATATCCCGGTACACCGCCGGAGGCATTCATATAGAGTCATACTTTGTTCTAAGTATCGAGTTGTAATTGTTGAGTTGTCAGAAAAATAAAAGTGTGATGATCATCATTATTAGAGCATTGTCCCAAGTGAGGAAAGGATGATGGAGACCATGATTCCCCCACAAGTCGGGATGAGACTCTGGACGAAAAAAAAAGAGGCCAAAAAAAAGAGAAAGGCCCAAATAAAAAAAATGAGAGAAAAAGAGAGAAGGGATAATGTTACTATCCTTTTACCACACTTGTGCTTCAAAGTAGCACCAAGATCTTCATGATAGAGAGTCTCTCATTTTGTCACTTTCGTATACTAGTGGGAATTTTTCATTATAGAACTTGGCTTGTATATTCCAATGATGGGCTTCCTCAAAATGCCCTAGGTCTTCGTGAGCAAGCGAGTTGGATGCACACCCACTTAGTTTCTTTTGTAGAGCTTTCATATACTTATAGCTCTAGTGCATCCGTTGCATGGCAATCCCTACTCACTCACATTGATATCTATTGATGGGCATCTCCATAGCCCGTTGATACGCCTACTTGATGTGAGACTATCTTCCCTCTTTTTGTCTTCTCCACAACCACCCTTCTATTCCACATATAGTGCTATATCCAAGGCTCACGCTCATGTATTGCGTGAAGATTGAAAATGTAACATCCCAAATTTTCAATTTGGAATGTTATACATAGATTATCCATGCATATCATATTTTATTGTTTTTTCGTTCCAAAATCCTCTAAATCCTAAGCAACTCAAGGACCCTCGGAGAGAGAGTTGGGGATTTCCCGATTTTTCATATTTGATGTTGTATCAAATAGTGAAACGAGGATTTTTGATTCTAATTATTTTTCTCTCCGAAAAATATTTCTTATAAAAATATATGAGAGGAGATAATATGACTTCTCCAAAACAATTGAAATATTGGAGGAAAAATGTTAAAATCATTTGTTAGATTTTATCTGAGTTTATTTGAATTTTATTTTGCATTAGAAAAATATGCACGTTTTTAAAATTGCATTTTAGGGCCAAGAAAATGTTCATCTCGTTCTAAATATTTTATTTAGACGATGAAAATTTATTTTGGCATTTTTAGGTTTTTATATCATTTTATAGGATTTATTTTCTGTCGGCGTAATTATTTTAAAAAAAACTTCCAGCGCCAACTGGGCCGAAGCCCAGCCGAGCCGGCCCACCTCCCCGCGCGCGCCGTCTCCCACCCGGAGACCGAGCCGCCGCCGCCTCGGACGAGGAGTCCGGCCGGGACTCCTCCTCGCCGCCGCCTTGGCCCCTCCTCCAAGCTGCCCCCCCTTTATATACGTC
>NC_041389.1:224208942-224242237 GCF_002162155.2 Triticum dicoccoides | reverse complement strand
GGTACCACGCCGGACCCGAGCCGCCGTTTTTTTGAAAACCCATTCAGTTTTTTTAGAAACCCTAGATCGGTTTTTTTAGATTTGGTTCGCCGGTTTTCTCGGTTCGTTTATTTAACGGACGTTCGTCCGTAGGTTCGTTTAAACGAACGGTTTTTCTTCCGTTAGTTACAGATAACGAACGCTCGTTCGATAGTCTGTTCGTCAGATTTCTTTTATCGGATTTATCCGCGATTATTTTTCAATCGTGATTTCTGATCCGATCTTAGATTCTGTTTTTCTTCGCGCTCGTTAGTCGGAATCAGGTGATTCAAATGCCTAGAATTTCGTCTCGAGACCCTCTTTATGTTTAGTCAACTTAAACAAAGTTTTGGTACTATAAAATTTGACCATTAGTTCAGATTAGTTAACGGATCTTGTTTTTTTTCGCCGTTTGAGTTTCATTGCTCCGTTTGATTTGATTCTTTTTGCAAACCAGAGTTCTTAAGTTGAAACTTATGGTCAATCTCTTTTATTTGGAGTTTTACTTGTGCATCTTTGTTAGTTGCTTATGTATGTTACTGTTTATTTGCGATAGATTCCCGGAGTACGAAGCGTGTTACTATGAGTCTCTAGGATTCACGGATCGTCAGCAAGGCAAGTAACACATTGATCATACTCTTTCCATACCTAGTTTTCATTGCATTAGTTCAATCCTCAAACATTGCATGATTAGGATGTCTTTAACTTGTGGGTTGGGAAGTAGTTGCTGAGGTAGAACCTATTGCCCTGTTTATTATCAAACCTTGGGAGTTACTTCTATGCGTTGCTTATATTGCCATGCTATGCTCGTAGACGTGGATTGGGTTTGAGTGTATCCATGACAGTGTGAGATTATTAATTAATGGTTTACTTAAGGTGGCAACTTAAATACACATCTGGGAGGATTGAGGCACCTGGGGAACCCAGTGTTGTCTGTTTTATTTTTGGAAATCCCGGGGTATCCGTGTGATCTTCCTATGGACCGCCACCCAGACTCAAAGGGAACTGAGATTATTCATGCTAGAAACTCACGTGTGCAGCCACAAGCTATTATGGGCTCTAGCATAGTTGAGTAAGTTACGTGAAGCTCTTGAAGAGGTAGATCAGCAGGTAGTGGGTTTTGTAGGTTTGGTATGGTCTACCCGGAGTAGAGAGTTAATGTTTCTGAAAGACTGTGTCTCGGTCATCCGTTTCTCAAACGCCATGTAGTGCGAGAAATCCAACGGAGGCGATCGAGTCTTGTGGGGAAAAGTGCGCAAACCTCTGCAGAGTGTACAAACTAATCATTGTTAGCCGTGTCCCTGATTATGGACAATTTGAGTATCTAGTACTTGAGTATTCACATGTATCTCAACACTCTTAATTAGTATTGTTGGGTTGTTAATGACTTTAATTTGGGATTGAGAGGGGGTTTACCTTCTCAATATTTTATCAACCACCATGATAGTTAAATTAAAATTTATTCCTTTGTTGTAGGGAAAAATTTGCTTTCTGCAAAACTATAACCATAGAGCTTTCCACCAGCCATATATGCATGTAGTGCTAGCATTATTCTGTTTCCACTCTACTGTGTTATATTGCCAGCATATTCCATGTGCTGACCCGTTTTCGGGCTGCAACGTATTATGTTGCAGACTTTTCAGATGAGGAGTAAGGTTCGTTAGGTCGTTGCCGTGCAGCTCAACTATGCCGTTGGAGTTGATGGACTCACTTTATCTTCCAAGCCTTCCGTTGTTATCGCATTAGATGGCCTTAAGCCATATTATTGTAATAAGTTCTCTTTTGAGACATTCGATGTAATAAGTGTGTGATTGCTACTCTGTTATAAATCCTTCGAGTACTGTGTGTGTCAGCATTACTGATCCAGGGATGACACTGAGGCACAGAGACTTGACCGTTTGAGGTCGGGTCGCTATAGAAAAAGTTTTGAGAATGTCATAAGTATGAAACAATTGCTTGGCTTGTCATGGGGGTTGTGCATGATTTAAATATTTTGTGTTGGGAAGATGGAGCATAGCCAGACTATATGATTTTGTAGGGATAACTTTCTTTGGCCATCTTATTTAGAGAAGACATAATTGCTTAGTTAGTATGCTTGAAGTATTATTATTTTTATGTCAATACGAACTTTTGTCTTGAATCTTTCAGATCTGAATATTCATATCACAATTAAGAAGATTTACATTGAAATTATGCCAAAGTATCACTCCGCATCAAAAATTCTTTTTTATCATTTACCTACTCGAGGACGAGCAGGAATTAAGCTTGGGTATGCCTGATACGTCTCCAACGTATCTATAATTTTTGATTGCTCCATGCTACTTTATCTACTGTTTTGGACTATATTGGGCTTTATTTTCCACTTTTATATTATTTTTGGGACTAACCTATTAACCGGAGGCCCAGCCCAGAATTGTTGTTTTTTGCCTATTTCAGTGTTTCGAAGAATCGGAATATCAAACGGAGTCCAAAGGGAATGAAACATTCGGGAACGTGATTTTCTCACCGAACGTGATCCAGGAGACTTGGACCCTACTTCAAGACGTAACAAAGGCGGTCACGAGGGTGGGGGCGCCCCCCCTAGGGCGCGCCCCCCTGCCTCGTGGCCCCCCTGTTACTCCACCGACGTACTCCTTCCTCCTATATATACCTACGTATCCCCAAACGATCAGAACAGGAGCCAAAAACCTAATTCCATCGCCGCAACCTTCTGTATCCACGAGATCCCATCTTGGGGCCTATTCCGGAGCTCCGCCGGAGGGGGCATCCACCATGGAGGGCTTGTACATCAACACCATAGCCCCATAGCTAGTAGCTAGATGGCTTCTTCTCTCTTTTTGGATCTCAATACAATGTTCTCCCTCTCTCTCGTGGAGATCTATTCGATGTAATCTTCTTTTGCGGTGTGTTTGTTGAGACCGATGAATTGTGGGTTTATGATCCAGTTTATCTATGAACAATATTTGAATCTTCTCTGAATTCTTTTATGTATGATTGAGTTATCTTTGCAAGTCTCTTCGAATTATATTTTGGTTTGGCCAACTAGATTGGTAGTTCTTGCAATGGGAGAAGTGCTTAGCTTTGGGTTCAATCTTGCGGTGTCCTTTCCCAGTGACAGAAGGGGCAGCAAGGCACGTATTGTATTGTTGCCATCGAGGATAACAAGATGGGTTTTTTTATCATATTGCATGAATTTATCCCTCTACATCATGTCATCTTGCTTAAGGCGTTACTCTGTTTTTAACTTAATACTCTAGATGCATGCTAGATAGCGATCAATGAGTGGAGTAATAGTAGTAGATGCAGAATAGTTTCGATCTACTTGTCTCGGACGTGATGCCTATATACATGATCATACCTAGATATACTCATAACTATGCTCAATTCTATCAATTGCTCAACAGTAATTTGTTCACCCACCATAGAATATCTATGCTCTTGAGAGAAGCCACTAGTGAAACCTATGGCCCCCGGGTCTATTCTCATCATATCAATCTCTATCGTTTTATTACTTGCTTTGTTTTTACTTTGCCTTTTACTTTTTACTTTGCATGTATCTATCAAAAATACCAAAAATATTATTTATCATCTCTATCAGATCTCACTCTCGTAAGTGACCGTGAAGGGATTGACAACCCCTAATCGCGTTGGTTGCAAGTAGCTATCGTTTTGTGTTGGTACGAGGGACTTGTGCATGGTCTCCTACTAGATTGATACCTTGGTTCTCAAAAACTGAGGGAAATACTTATGCTACTTTGCTGCATCATTCTCTCCTCTTCAAGGAAATCCAACGCAGTGCTCAAGAGGTAGCAGGGTACCACACCCACACAAACTCCAACGCCCGCCTGGTGCCTGCCCGGGTCGAAGAAGCCTTCAACACCTCGAAGCGGCCGACTGCCACTTCCACCCAGTCGGCAGTCCGACCAGGAGTGCGAGGAATCGTGGCATCAGGCCAGAGGGCGGAAAGCACCTAAGATCCAACAGGCTGAAGGCGGTGGAGCATCCGGTGGACCGGCTGCAGACGGGCCTGGATGGCCAAGAGCTGCTCCTCAAGTGTCCGGCGAGCATACGGCGCGATCTCAGCACCAGCCTGCCTCCGCACGTCGCGGTGGGCCTCGATGACCTGGCTGGCGGCAACGGAGTAGCCAGGTAAGTACTCTGTGCAAAGAAGAAAAAGAGAATACGAAGTCAGAAGCTGGACCAAACAACAGGCGGCAAACAAAGGGAAAAGGAGGAAGGCAACTTACCGTCAACCATGTCCTCAATTTGGCCATAGCCGTTGCTCAGCGCCTGCTCCGACTTGGCCCAGTTCGCCGCCTGGGTCTCATACTCGGCTTGGAGGGCGGCCTCGCTGTCCTTCACCGCATGGAGAGCTGCCTTGTGACTCTTCTCCTGGTCAGCTAGCTACTTCGCCAGGCGGTCGCATTCCTGAGCCACCGTACTGCACTCCGCCTCCTTGGCGCGCATCGCGGTCTGGGCCTCACCCATTTGCTGCTGCGGGGCGGCGTTGGCCTCTACAAAGACAACAAAGAAGAATAATCAATAAGCAAGAAGTCTCCAGAAGAGATCCGGCCCGACTACACAGCAGTCGGCCTGAATTTCGGGGACTACACACAGTGGGTGCGCCGATGCGTCCCCACGAGAGAAAGAAGATGGAATACTCACTCTGACTTTCAGACGGGTCGGCGGTCCGTCGAGTCAGCTCCCGGACGTGGGAGTTAAAGGCGGTCGCGCGGAGGTTATGATAGTCCTACAAAAAGGACAGACAAACAAAAGAACACAAGTCAGCACCCAAGTCTACTTAGAAGTTCCAGGCCGCCTGCTCAGCAGCCGACCCGGAACTCCGGGACTACACCCAGTGGGTGCGCTAACGTGCCCCCACGGAAGAATACAAGAACAAAAAGCAAAAGAGCAAGAGGCTCACCCGGATGGCCGTCCGCGTCGCCAGGAACTCCTGGTTGTAGTTCTTCAGAGCGTTGGCCTGAGACTGAAGCCGGGTCCGGACGTCCTGCGACGCCTCGTTCAACACAGCCATCCCACCCCCTGGCGTCCAGTCCGGCGAGCTAACGCTCACCACCTCAAACTCCTGGGTCGACGTGCCGGAGCCCCTGGCCCTCTGCGGGTGCGGCACCGAGGCTGCCTGCCCCACGCGCTGGCGTGCCGGAGACCGGACCATGAGGTCCGCCCCTGCAGCCGGCTCACCTCCAGGCGGCGGCACGGGTGGCGCGTTGGGCTGGCCGCCTTGGTCTGCCACAGTCGGCGTTGGCGGAGTCACCTCCATCTCCGAGGCAACGTCGTCGCCCCCCTCCCTCTCCAAAACCGGCTGGTCGCCGCCGGCTCCTTCTGGCGGCACCACCGAGACCTCAGGCGTAGGCGGCACGGTGCGGAGGGGGATGACGAGCTGTGGGGGTTGGCCGCGTAAGGCCTCCCCCACCTGCGCTGCGGCCGTGGCATCCGCCTAGGCCTCGGACGCAACATCGGCCAGCACCCTCGCGGCCTTGTCTGCCGCCTCCTGCACCGCCTTGGCGACAACCGCTCTCTGCCACTCCGCCTCCTGCTCCTCACGTGCCTCCCGCGTGTTCCTCTTCGTCGCCGCCTGAAGCTCGGCGCGCGGTCCACATGGCGGGCGCTGGCGGAGCCCCCCGCCGTCCCATCCACGGAGGCAGCAGCCGACCGCTCAAGAGAGAGCGGAGCCCTGTTTGAGAAAGAAGAAGAAAAACTCATAAGAACATTTGCAAGAAAGAGGAAAGAATGTGTTAAGGAGCCGGCTCTTACGTAGAAACCATTTGGGGCTCCTTCACGACCTTACGGAAGTGGGTTGCCTTTGCGGCCGCTTCCTCCCGTTTGGTCGCCGCGGCCGAGCTCTTGGGCTTCTTATGTCGGCTGCCGTACATCGACGGCGCGGCCCGGCGCTTCTGCACGCCGCTTGGGCAGCCGGTGCGGCAGATGAGCTCGCGCCCACTTGGTTGGACAGCTGCTGGCGGCGCGGGATGACCTCTTTGTCATCATCATCAGGCCAGTCCTCAAGACCGCTCCCGACTCCTGAGCCGCCTCCTTCACCGCCTCCTCCCACAGCATCGTCCTCCAGGGCGGCCACCCCCAAGTCGGGGCCGTCCATGTCACTGTCCTCCCGGTTGGGGAGGAACACATGTTCCGGCCCTGAGGCGTCAGCTGCTGGCTGGAGAAGGGCGCTCTATTTCAGAGCCGACTGGTCAAGACGGCCCAAGAGAACTCGGCAACCAAAGGAAAAAGAAGAAATAAAAACTTACCATCGGCGGTGGATTCGCGTGCGAGTATGGCTCCTTGCCGAACCGCCACTCCGCCTCCGAGAGCTTGCAGTTCGAAATATAATTCACCAAGTGATCCACCTCCGAGTGTGGCATCTCCTTGGTGCACATCCGACTGTGGTCCCGGTGCCCGCTCATTTGGCATATCATGTGCGACCGACCTTGGAAGCGGAGCACCCAGAAAACCACGAAGGCGGTCGGCAAGTCAGGCCCGGTGAGGCCCTCCGACTTCACCATCACCCTGAGTCGTGTAACGGCGGTGGGGCCGGAGACTGACAGTGTCCTGGGCAGGTACAACCAGTTGGCCCGCGTTCCAGTTGGCGGGCCGGCTGCGTAGGCCGGCAAGTTGACCCAGTCACCCTTGATGACCCACAAGTATAGGGGATCTATCGTAGTCCTTTCGATAAGTAAGAGTGTCGAACCCAACGAGGAGCAGAAGGAAATGACAAGCGGTTTTCAGTAAGGTATTCTCTGCAAGCACTGAAACTGTAGGTAATAGATAGTTTTGTGATAAGATAATTTGTAACGGGTAACAAGCAATGAAAGTAAATAAGGTGCACCAAGGTGGCCCAATCCTTTTTGTAGCAAAGGACAAGCCTGGACACTTTCTTATAATGAGAAAAGCACTCCCGATGACACATGGGAATTATCATCAAGCTAGTTTTCATCACGCTCATATGATTCACGTTCGGTACTTTGATAATATGATATGTGGGTGGACCGGTGCTTGGGTACAGACCTTTCTTGGACAAGCATCCCACTTATGATTAACCCCTATTGCAAGCATCCGCAACTACAAAAGAAGTATTAAGGTAAACCTAACCATAGCATGAAACTAGTGGATCCAAATCAGCCCCTTACGAAGCAACGCATAAACTAGGGTTTAAGCTTCTGTCACTCTAGCAACCCATCATCTACTTATTACTTCCCAATGCCTTCCTATAGGCCCAAATAATGGTGAAGTGTCATGTAGTCGATGTTCACATAACACCACTAGAGGAAAGAAAACATACATATCATCAAAATATCGAACGAATACCAAATTCACATGACTACTAATAGCAAGACTTCACCCATGTCCTCAGGAACAAACGTAACTACTCACAAAGCATATTCATGTTCATGATCAAAGGAGTATTAATATGCATTAAGGATCTGAACATATGATCTTCCACCAAGTAAACCAATTAGCATCAACTACAAGGACTAATCAACACTACTAGCAACCCACAGGTACCAATTTGTGGTTTTGATACAAGATTGGATACAAGAGATGAACTAGGGTTTTGAGAGGAGATGGTGCTGGTGAAGATGTTGATGGAGATTGACCCCCTCCCGATGAGAGGATCGTTGGTGATGACGATGGTGATGATTTCCCCCTCCCGGAGGGAAGTTTCCCCGGCAGAACAGCTCCGCCGGAGCCCTAGATTGGTTCCCCAAGGTTCCGCCTCGTGGCGGCGGAGTTTCGTCCCGTAAGCTTGCTTATGATTTTTTCCAGGGTAAGAGGCTTCATATAGCAGAAGATGGGCACCGGAGGGCCAATAAGGGGCCTAGGAGACAGGGGGCGCGCCCAATAGGGGGGCACCCCCCACCCTCCTGGCCAGGGTGTGGGCCCCCTTTGGTATTTTCTTCGCTCAATAATTCTTATTAATTCCAAAAGTGACTTCCGTGGAGTTTCAGGATTTTTGGAGTTGTGCAGAATAGGTTTCCAATATTTGCTCCTTTTCCAGCCAGAATCCCAACTGCCGGCATTCTCCCTCTTCATGATAAACCTTGCAAAATAAGATAGAATAGCCATAAGTATTGTGACATAACGTGTAATAACAGCCCATAATGCAATAAATATCGATATAAAAGCATGATGCAAAATGGACGTATCAACTCGCCCAAGCTTAGACCTCACTTGTCCTCAAGCGGAAGCCGATATCGAGAAATATGTCCACATGTTTAGAGATAGAGGTGTCGATAAATATAAAATACGGACATGAGGGCATCATGATCATTCTTATAATAGCAGCATATATAGATTTTGTCATATGATTTCTTATGCTCAAGTAACAATCTATTCACAATGTCGAGTATGGTTCAGAAACTTTATTGAGAACTAACAAACTATAATCTTAGTCACTGAAGCAATTGCAAGTTATCATAACATCAGAAAGAGTCAAGAATAGAGCTTTTCAGCAAGTCCACATACTCAACTATCATACAGTCTTCTACAATTGCTAACACTCACGCAATACTTATGGTTATGGAGTTTTAATCGGACACTGAGAAAGATGGGGGCTTATAGTGTTGCCTCACAACGTATTCACCTTTGGGTGATGTCAACAATAATAGTTCGTGCTAACTTACATCCAATTGGATATATATATATCAGGATCTTTCCAACACGAGGTGCTTGCCAAAGGATAAAATGAAAAAAGGAAAGGTGAGGATCACCTTTACTCTTGCATAATGTAAAGACATGAAGTAAAAGATAGGCCCTTCGCAGAGGGAAGCAGAGGTTGTCATGTGCCTTTAGGGTTGGATGCACAAAATCTTAATGCGAAAGAACGTCACTTTATATTGCCACTTGTGATATGAACCTTTATTATGCAGTCCGTCGCTTTTATTAATTCCATAGCACATGATCGTATAAAGCTTATTTTCTCCGCACTAATAAGTCATACATATTTAGAGAGCAAATTTTTATTGCTTGCAACATGACAACTTACTTGAAGGATCTTACTCAATCCATAGGTAGGTATGGTGGATTCGCATGGCAAAACTGGGTTTAAGGATATTTGGAAGCACAAGTACTAACTCTACTTGGTGCAAGGAATTTTTGGCAAGCATGAGGGGGAAAGGCAAGCACAACATGTTTGAATGATCCATGACAATATACTTTAACTGAGATGTGAGAAAACATAACCCATTACGTTGTCTTCCTTGTCCAACATCAAATCTTTAGCATGTCATACTTAATGAGTGCTCACAATCATAAAATATGTCCAAGATAGTGTATTTATATGTGAAAACCTCTCTTTCTTTATTACTTCCTATTAATTGCAATGATGACCAAAACTAGGTTTGTGAACTCTCAACAACTTTTATGGCTCATACTCTTTATATGTGAAGTCATTACCATCCATAAGATCAATATGAACTCTTTTATTCTTTTTTATTCTTTCTACTTTCTCAAGATCATAGCAAGATAGCAAAGCCCTTGACTCAACACTAATCTTAATTATATAGATCACGGACTCGATTACATAGAGAATTCAAAAAGAAAAACTCAAAACTAATTCATACCAAAACTTCAATCTACTAGATCAAGATATTACTAAAAGGATCGAACTAAGAAAAATGGTAAAGATAGGAGTGTGATGATGATAAGATACCGGGGCACCTGCCCCAAGCTTGGCAGTTGCCAAGGGGAGTGCCCATACCCAAGTGATTATGTCCTCGGAGGCAATGAAGAAGGAGTTGTTGATGATGTAGGCTTGTCGTCCATCTTCCAAGGCATAGGCTCACCATCATAGAAGGATGATCGAGTCTCCGGGATCCTAAAATCTGCAGCCAAACTCATCCTCTTGAATCTATATTCATACTCATAGTTTTGGTTTTCCAGGTCATAGATCTGGGCTTGGAGGTGCTCGATTTTCTTGTGAAGCTTGAAGATGGTATCCCCAATGTTCTTGGTGTCTAGCTTGTGGTTGTTGGTGAATTCCGCGATCATCATCTGGTTGGCGTTGAGTCCACGCTCCACCATCCCTTGGCACTTGAAAACTTGTTGCTCCATAGCTTTGAGCTTTGTCTCCATGCTTCCGGTACGCCTTGGTCCCTCCACATCGCGGATGTGCAGCACCCCCTCACGCATCTCAATGGTTTGAGGGTGTTGCAGCACCTCCGTGAGATAGGGGTTGATAACCCTCTCGAAAAACTTGTCCTTGGGAGCGCTTGGAGACGTCATGGTGCTCTAGATCGGTTAGAAAAACAGCTTGAAACGAAAATAGGAGATAATTGCGTGATACGGTGGTCAAAACCTTCGGGAGATTATATAATGAATTTTTACCGACCAAGAGAAGTAACGTGCAAGAAAATGAAGTCCGAGAGGCACACGAGGTGCCCACGAGATAGGGGGGCGTGCCCAGTAAGGGTGGGCGTGCCCTCCACCCTCGTGGAGGCCTCGTGTCCTTCCCGAATTACTTCTTGCTTTCCAAAATTCTTAAATATTCCAAAATGGAGAAAAATTGCCATTAGAATTGTTTTGGAGTCGGTTTACTTACCGTACTACATACCTATTCCTTTTTGGAGTCTGAAACGTTCTGGAAAGTGTCCCTTATGTATTCTTCCGGGGTTACGGTCTCAATAATATTGGTTTCAACATTGATAGGATTACTTGAGATATAATGTTTGATTCTTTGACCGTTCACCACCCTCAGACTTGTGCCTTCCAAGTTGTTGATTTTTATGGCACCGGAACGATAGACCTCCTCGATAACATAAGGACCTTCCCACTTAGAGAGAAGTTTTCCTGCAAAAGAATCTTAAATGAGAGTTGAATAGCAACACATAATCACATACGTTAAATTCTCACTTTTGTATTCTTTTGTCATGCCACCTTTTAACTTTTTCTTTGAACAGCTTGGCATTCTCATAGGCTTGGGTTCTCCATTCATCAAGTGAGCTAATATCAAATAACCTCTTCTCACCGGCAAGTTTGAAGTCATAGTTGAGCTCTTTAATGGACCAATATGCTTCATGTTCAAGTTCGAGAGGTAAGTGACATGCTTTTCCATAAACCATCTTATACGGAGACATACCCATATGATTTTTATATGCAGTTCTATAGGCCCATAATGCATCATCAAGTTTCTTGGACCAATTCTTTCTAGATCTATTGACAGTCTTTTGCAAAATTAATTTGAGCTCTCTATTGCTCAACTCTACTTGACCACTAGACTGTGGATGATAAGGAGATGCAATTCTATAATTAACATCATACTTAGCAAGCATTTTACGGAAAACACCATGAATAAAATGTGAACCGCCATCAGTCATGAGATATCTAGGGACTCCAAACCTAGGAAAAATAACTTCTTTAAGCATCTTAATAGAGGTGTTATGATCAGCACTACTAGTTGGAATAGCTTCTACCCACTTAGTAACATAATCAACAGCAACTAAAAATGTGTATATCCATTAGAGGTAGGAAAAGGTCCCATATAATCAAAGCCCAAACATCAAATGGTTCAATAACAAGAGAATAATTCATAGGCATTTCTTGACGTCCCTAATATTACCGATTCTTTAACATTCATCACAAGACAAGACAAACTTACGAGCATCTTTGAAGAGAGTAGGCCAATAAAAACCGGATTGCAATACCTTGTGTGCAGTTCTATCTCCAGCGTGGTGTCCTCCATATGGTTCGGAATGACACTTGCGTAGGATCTGTTCCTGTTCATGCTCAGGTACACAATGTCTAATAACACCATCTACTCCTTCTTTATAAAGGTGTGGGTCATCCCAGAAGTAATGTCTTAAATCATAAAAGAACTTTTTCTTTTGCTGGTATGTGAAACTAGGTGGTATAAATTTAGCAACAATGTAATTAGCATAATCAGCATACCATCGAGAAGCATTAATGACCGCTAATTGTTCATCAGGAAAGCTATCATCCATAGGTAGTGGGTCATCAAGAACATTCTCTAACCTAGACAAGTTATCTGCAACGGGGTTCTCGGCTCCCTTTCTATCAATAATATGCAAAACAAATTCTTGGAGCAAGATAACCCATCTAATAAGTCTAGGCTTAGCATCTTTCTTTTCCATAAGATATTTAATAGCAGCATGATCAGTGTGAATAGTAACTTTAGAATCAACAATGTAAGGTCAGAACTTATCACAAGCAAACACAACTGCTAAGAACTCTTTTTCAGTAGTAGCATAATTTCTCTAGGCATTGTCAAGAGTTTTACTAGCATATTGGATAACATTCAATTTCTTATCAACTCTTTGCCCTAGAACAACACGTACAGCATAATCACTAGCATCACACATAATTTCAAAGGGTAAATTCCAATCAGGTGGCTGAACAATAGGTGAAGTGATCAAAGCTTTCTTAAGTATTTCAAATTCTTCTACACAATCATCATCAAAGACAAAAGGAATATCTTTTTGCAATAAATTGGTCAGAGGCCTAGAGATTTTAGAAAAGTCCTTAATGAACCTTCTATAAAAACCGGCATGACCAAGAAAACTTCTTATACCTTTTATGTCCTTGGGACACAGCATCTTTTCAATAGCATCAACTTTAGCTTTATCAACTTCAATACCTCTTTTAGAAATTTTATGCCCCAAGACAATGCCTTCATTAACCATAAAGTGGCACTTTTCCCAATTCAAGACGAGACTAGTGTCTTCACATCTCTGCAAAACTCGATCAAGATTGCTCAAGAAATCATC
This sequence comes from Triticum dicoccoides, assembly GCF_002162155.2. Lineage (NCBI taxonomy): Eukaryota > Viridiplantae > Streptophyta > Magnoliopsida > Poales > Poaceae > Triticum > Triticum dicoccoides. The sequence continues at coordinate 224,229,479 of NC_041389.1, read as the reverse complement.
AAAAGAGGATCCATAAATGGAGAATTCATCCATGAATACCTCACAAATCTTTTCACAAAAGTCAGAGAATATAGCCATCATGCATCTTTGAAAGGTAGCAGGTGCATTACATAAACCAAATGGCATACGCCTATAAGCAAAAGTACCGACAGGGCAAGTAAAAGTAGTTTTTTATTGATCCTCCACTGACACAGGTATTTGAGAGAAACTAGAATAACCATCTAGAAAGCAGAAATGTGTATGTTTGGATAGTCTTTCTAGCATTTGATCAATAAAAGGTAAAGGGTAATGATCTTTCTTAGTAGCTTTATTTAATTTGCGGAAATCAATTACCATCCTATAACCTGTAATAATTCTTTGCGGGATCAATTCATCTTTATCATTAGGAACAACAATAATACCTCCCTTTTTAGGTACGCGATGGACATGACTTACCCAATCCCTATCAGCAACGGGATAAATTATACCTGCCTCTAGGAGCTTTAGTATATCCTTTCTTACCACTTCTTTCATCTTAGGATTTAACCGTCGTTGAGGATCTCTAACTGGTTTGGCATCTTTCTCCAGTTTTATTTTGTGTTGGCATAGAGTGGGACTAATGCCCTTAAGATCATCCAGAGTATATCCAATAGCAGCACGGTGCTTCTTCAGAGTTTTCAATAATCTTTCCTCTTCTTGCTCTGAAAGGTTAGCACTAATAATAACAGGATATATCTTCTTTTCATCAAGGTAAGCATATTTGAGATTATCAGGTAAAGGTTTAAGCTCAAACACGGGATCACCCTTGGGTGGAGGGGGATCTCCTAGGATTTCAACAGATTGTGTTTCAGGATAGGACCCTGTTAAAGGAATACTTCATCTATTTCCCTTCTTTCATTCATAAACATATCATTTTCATGGTCTAGCAAATATTGTTCTAATGGGTCAGTAGGAGGCACGGCAATAGAATCAAGACCAATAATCTCATCCTTACTAGGCAATTCTTTATCACGGGGTTGTCTACTAAACTTAGCAAAATTAAACTCATGAGACATATCCCCCAAGCCAATTGTAACAACATCCTTTTCGCAATCAATCCTAGCATTAACAGTATTTAAGAAGGGTCTACCAAATATAATGGGACAGAAGTCATCTTGTGGGGAACCAAGAACAAGAAAATCAGCAGGATATTTAACTTTCCCACACAAGACTTCAACATCTCTAACAATCCCAAATGGCTTAATAGTATCTCTATTGGCAAGCTTAATTGTAACATCAATACCTTCTAACTCAATGGGTGCAATATCATGCATAATTTCTTTATATAAGGAAAAAGGCATTACACTAGCACTAGCACCCATATCACATAAGCCATGATAACAATGATCTCCTATTTTAACAGAGATAACAGGCATGCCTACAAGAGGTCTATGTATCTTAGCATCGGGTCTAGCAATATTAGCAGTTTCACCACAGAAGTAGATAACATGTCCATCTATATTATCATCCAAGAGATCTTTAACCATAGCAATACTAGGTTCAACTTTAATTTGCTCAGGAGGTGTATATGTTCTAGTATTACTCTTACGAACAACAGTTGAAGCTTTAGCGTGATCCTTTATCCTAACAGGGAAGGGTGGTTTCTCAACATAGGTAGTAGGAACAACAGGATCATTGTAAGTGATAGTCTTTTGTTCAACTGTAATAGGTGCAACTACTTTTACTTCAGTGGGAGGATTATATTTAAACCACTTCTCCTTAGGGAGATCAATGCGAGTAGCAAAAGATTCACAGAAAGAAGCTACTATCTCAGAGTCAAGTCCATATTTAGCGCTAAATCCACGAAAAGCATCGGTATCCATAAAAGATTTAACACAATCAAACTTAGGTGTAATACCTGACTCCTTACCATCGTCGGAACCCAAATCTTCAGAGTTGCGTTTAATTCTTTCCAATAAATCCCACTTGAATTCAGTAGTCTTCAGCATATAAGAACCAGCACAGGAAGTATCGAGCATGGTGCAATCATTGAGAGAAAGCCGAGCATAAATTTTTTGAATAATCATTTCTCTTGAGAGATCATGATTGGGGCATGAATATAACACTGACTTAAGCCTCCCCCAAGCTTGAGCAATACTTTCTCCTTCGTGAGGCCAAAAATTATATATGTAATTACGATCACGATGAACAAGATGCATAGGATAGAACTTCTGGTGAAATTCCAACTTCAATCGTTTATAGTTCCAAGATCCCCTATCATCACATAGCCTATACCATGTCAATTCATCTCCCTTCAAAGATAAAGGGAAGACCTTCCTTTTGACAACATCATCGGGAATACCTGCAAGCTTAAAAATCCACAAACTTCATCCACAAAGATAAGGTGTAAATCGGGATGCAATGTTCCATCTCCTGCAAAAGGATTAGCTAGCAGTTTCTCTGTCATACCCGAAGGAATCTCAAAGTAAACATTTTCAGTAGGTTCAGTAGGTTGAGAAGCAACTCTTTGCTCTACAGGTCAGGGCGAGGATGCCCCAAACAAGCCCCTCAAAGGATTAGTTTCCATAGTAACAAGTGACAGAAAATTTCAGCACACTATATAAATGTTTCCTTACCAAGTTCCACTCACCAAAGGCGCTTCACTCCCCGGCAATGGCGCCAGAAAAGAGTGTTGATGACCCATAATTATAGGGGATTTATCGTGGTCCTTTCGATAAGTAAGAGTGTCGAACCCAACGAGGAGCAGAAGGAAATGACAAGCGGTTTTCTGTAAGGTATTCTCTGCGAGCACTGAAATTGTAGGTAACAGATAGTTCTGTGATAAGATAATTTGTACCGGGTAAAAAGCAATGAAAGTAAATAAGGTGCAGAAAGGTGGCCCAATCCTTTTTGTAGCAAAGGACAAGCCTGGGAAATTTCTTATAATGAGAAAAGCGCTCCCGAGGACACATGGGAATTATCATCAATCTAGTTTTCATCACGCTCATATGATTCGCGTTCGGTACTTTGATAATTTGATATGTGGGTGGACCGGTGCTTGGGTACTGACCTTTCTTGGACAAGCATCCCACTTATGATTAACCCCTATTTCAAGCATCCGCAAATACAAAAGAAGTATTAAGGTAAACCTAACCATAGCATGAAACTAGTGGATCCAAATCAGCCCCTTACGAAGCAAAGCATAAACTAGGGTTTAAGCTTCTGTCACTCTAGCAACCCATCATCTACTTATTACTTCCCAATGCCTTCCTCTAGGCCCAAATAATGGTGAAGTGTCATGTAGTCGACATTCACATAACACCACTAGAGGAAAGACAACATACATCTCATCAAAATATTGAACGAATACCAAATTCACATGACTACTAATAGCAAGACTTCACCCATGTCCTCGGGAACAAACATAACTACTCACAAAGAATATTCATGTTCATGATCTGAGGAGTATTAATATGTATTAAGGATCTGAACATATGATCTTCCACCAAGTAAACCAATTAGCATCAACTACAAGGAGTAATCAACACTACTAGCAACCCACGGGTACCGATTTGTGGTTTTGATACAAGATTGGATACAAGAGATGAACTAGGGTTTTGAGAGGAGATGGTGCTGGTGAAGATGTTGATGGAGATTGACCCCCTCCCGATGAGAGGACCGTTGGTGATGATGATGGTGATGATTTCCCCCTCCCGGAGGGAAGTTTCCCCGGCAGAACAGCTCCGCCGGAGCCCTAGATTGGTTCCGTCAAGGTTCCGCCTCGTGGCGGCAGAGTTTCGTCCCGTAAGCTTGCTTATGATTTTTTCCAGGGTAAGAGGCTTCATATAGCAGAAGATGGGCACCAGAGGGCCAACAGGGGGCCCAGGAGACAGGGGGCGCGCCCAGTAGGGGTGGCGCCAGGGTGTGGGCCCCCTCTGGTATTTTCTTCGCTCAATAATTCTTATTAATTCCAAAAGTGACTTCCGTGGAGTTTCAGGATTTTTGGAGCTGTGCAGAATAGGTTTCCAATATTTGCTCCTTTTCCAGCCAGAATCCCAGCTGCCGGCATTCTCCCTCTTCATGATAAACCTTGCAAAATAAGAGAGAGTAGCCATAATTATTGTGACATAACATGTAATAACATCCCATAATACAATATATATCGATATAAAAGCATGATGCAAAATGGACGTATCAACCCTCCGGGTGGACGCTCTTCACATAGAAGTACGACTGCTGCCACATCTTCACCGACTGGATCAGCATGATGGGCGGGAACGGGTTGTCGGCAGCCAACCTTCGCACTCCGCGCCGCCCTGCCATCCTCTTGACGACGGTGCCGAGCTTCGAGTAAAAGAACTCGCCCCAAAGCTCGAGGGTGGGGAGGACGCCGAGAAAGTCCTCGCGGAGCGTGACGAAGGAGGACAGTAGCACCACCTTGTTCGGTGTGAGGTGGTGCGGTTGAAGGCCGTAGAAGTCGTGGAAGGCACGGAAGAAGCCGCTCACCGGCAAGCCGAGGCCACGCAAGCAGTGCGACCAGAAGATGACCTGCTTGCCCTCTTCCGGTACCGACGAGATCTCCTGTTCCGGCACCAGGCAAACCTTCACAAAGTCATCGCTGGGCAGCCGCCGCGTCCGGCGGAGGAAGTCAATGTGGTCCTCGTGGACGTTGGAGCCGTCCCATGCTCTGGCGCGTGCCATGACGATGAGAAGCTTGACGAAGGAGCACCGCAGCGATATGTGCGCGGCCCCGCGGCGGCGAATCACAACATGGCGCGGCGGCAGACAGCAGCGGTGGCAGGAGAAAGAAGAAGAAGAAGAATGATGAAGGAGGAGGAGGGCGTGCATGCGTCTGCCGCTCCCCCTCCTCCCCCTACTTATAGCCCCAGAATGGCGAAGCCGAGGGGGCGGGGCGTGGGGGCATGGGATTAACTGCACCCACTCCCCCACAAACCCGTGCTTATCGCACCAGTAAAGGTGTGTATTAACCGCCCCAGAATACCAACCGCGCACATCGGCCACAGCGGATCCGCGCGTGGGCTGAGGCACTGTAGGGGCAGGCCCCAGCCTGTGGCGATGTCCCGTCGCGCGCGTGGGCTGGTAGGCTGGCCCGTCCAGTGCGCGTCCCGTGGCGTGCAGGCAGCGGGCGGCCGGCCCGGCGCCCGGCGCGCGAACCATCTGGTTCCCGCCTCCGGACTTCAAAATATTCCAAACGGCGCGCTTGGATGTGGCCGACTCCTAGCTGTCGGCTCCTCAGAGTAGGAAGTTGCTTGGCCTTCTCGCTCTCCTTTCAGCCGTGAAGCCCCACCAGCTTCGAGGACTACTGCGGAGTAAATAATCATGGGTAGCCTTATCCGCTCCCCCTGGTTCTTCAAAACAAACGGGCCGACTGCGCCCCTCAAGCATCCAAGACGAAGGGCCGCCTTCTCATGGCCGGCTGGTCCAGTGGCCGGCTGTAGGAAGGCGGCAAGGTTCAACAAGCCATCCCGAAGCGGGCCGACTCCTAGCAGGTGGCCTGGCATACACCCTCAAAGTTTGAACCCACATAACGGCAACAAGACCGGGCGTGGCTATAGTGAAGCCTGCCACCCCCGAATCCAAGAGCGAGCATGGCCACAGTGCACCGTACCGGGCGGCCATCCCTCGCCCAACGCGACACTGTTGCCATGTTGACCATGACATCACCCACGACAAGCTGTCAGTACAGCCCGCAGGCGACTGGCCCCTCCTGCCAAAGAGCCACCAGAAGGTGGCTTGACCTGACCAGTCGGCACGGGGGGAGGCCGGCTCCCAACAGCCGGCCTGCCCTCGCCCTAGAAGTTTGTGCACCATTAAGCAGATAAGACGGGGTAAGGCTACAGTGAATGCCCGCCAGGCGGCGGCACAGTAGCCATGCTTGCCCCGACAAAGCCATCGTCATCAGGGGCGAGGCTACAATAATGAGCAGCCGACAGGGTCCACGGGCGGTGGGCCCAGCCTGTCGGCCAAGAGGCCAGCAGCCGGCGGGACCCACCATTGGCGGGCCCTAGTGGCCGGCAGAGAAGCCGGCGCCCATAGACACTGATGGTCTGGACCCACACCCATCCGGATTACCATTATACCCCTGGGGGTAGGCCTATATAAACCCCCCAGGGCACCCATGCAAAGGGTTGATCCATGAGAACTACACACACCACATAGAGAGAAGAGGAGAGCTAGCCCTGCCCTTCTTCTTCCTCTAGCCGAACAGCTCAAGGAGCCTCTTGTATCTACTTACTGATTTAATGATCATGCGGAGACCCCCCAGAGCAGGACTAGGGGTGTTATCTCCTAGGAGAGCCCCAAACCTGGGTAAGATTCGCTGCATGCATGTCTTCGCCTTATCCTGTTTCCAGGCACCGGCGATGTCTTACTGGCTCCCACTATGATTAGCCATCCTTTGGCATATGTCGCACCTACCACCCGACAGTGATGACGATGTAGATCGCACCATTGCTCGGCTCCTGACGGTGCCAGCAGCGACAACACCACGCCCCCGCGGTGGTGGTGCGACCATCTGGATGGCATGGTGGCATGGTGAAGGCGCTTGAGGGCCAGCGGCTTCGTTGGGCGTAGCAACTTGGTCGACCCGTCCCCGGGGAGGCACACGCACTGCGGTCACTCCCGTGGCGGGGGCAGTCAGAGGGCGGCGGTTCGCCCCGGACCAAGCGCCATCGCTATGGTTGTGCCTGTCGGCGAGAGGAAGGGGTGTGGATGGAGTAACCCCTTCACCTGTACCTTATGGAGCATGGCCATCGAGGTGTTGCTGATGCTGCTCTCCTCCAGCGTCTCCTGCTCCTGCTCCGGTCGTGGGGGAAGTGGTGACGGTGCCGCCTGCTCCGACCATATCCCCCGCGGCGTCCATGCCGTCATGTGCCTCCGCGTCCCCCGTAGCATTGGTGGCTGCAGGCGGCAGAGCCTTCGAGGTGGACGGGTAAGATGAAGTACCGGATTTCTTCTTGGGCGCCATGGTCAATGGCACCATCGAAGATGAAAGTGGTGATGAAGATGACGTGCTGCACACACTTTCAGGTTTGCGCAAGTGGTCCCCCTACCTGGCGCGCCAAAGATGTCATGGGAAACCATGGCCACCTATGGGACCAAGGGTCCCTTGCTGGTTCGGCAGGGGGGATGTCAGGTTGCACAAAGAGCAGAAGAGCATGGGGAAGCATGGCAGAGATCACACATGCAATTTTACCCAGGTTGGGCCGTCGTGAGGCGTAAAACCCTACTCCTGCTTTGGTGGATTGATGGTGGAATAATGGTGGTGGTGCATAGTACACTTGCCCGGCGGGGTTGCCTCAGGGCGATAGTGGCTACGCTCGTATGAGTGTGTGTATCCAAACTTCTAATACTTTCAACGGTTGCCATGGGCCTCCTTTTATAGGTTAAGGGGTCACCATAATGGCAAAGTAGTCATTATGCACTGATAAGATAACAAACAGTGCTATCATACCTAACCCTGCAGGCTGACAGGGTGCATTAAATGCGTCACTCAATGTCACATCATCGCTTGCTCGGCAAGCCTTGCCGGGCTGTTTTGCCAGCTTCACACCTACTCGCTCGACGCGTTGCAGGACAGGTGTCGTTCGTATGCATCTCTTATAGAAGGAAGCTACCATGTGGCGAATGGCTGCCGCTTAATCACTCTGCGGCTTGACACCACACTGATTGATGACGTGGGTCGTGGCGGAGTCGTTGGGCGAGGTGGTTTTGCCTCCGCGAGTCCCGGTAGGCTTGATCTTGGTCCCCTTAAGCTGCATGTTGGTTCTTCGAAGATCTTAGTCTCTTGTGCTCTAACTTGGGTTGATGCAGTAAGCATACGTGTAAGGTCGGTCTGGGCCGCTTCATCCCACAATGCCGTCGAACCAAGATAGGACTAGTAACAGTAAGCAAATTGAACAAACCATCACCCACAACTACTTGTGTTCTACTCGTGCATAGAATCTACGCATAGACCTAGCTCATGATGCCACTGTTGGGGAACGTAGCAATAATTCAAAATTTTCCTACGTGTCACCAAGATCAATCTAGGAGATGCTGGCAATGAGAGAGAGGGAGTGCATCTTCATACCTGTTGAAGATCGCTAAGCGGAAGCATTGCAAGAACGCAGATGATGGAGTCGTACTCGCCGCGATTCAAATCACGGAAGATCCGATCTAGCGCCGAACGGACTGCGCCTCCGCGTTCAACACACGTATAGCCCAGGGACGTCTCCTCCTTCTTGATCCAACAAGGGGAGAGGAGAAGTTGAGGGAGAGCTCTGGCAGCACGACAGCGTGGTGGTGGAGCTTGTGGATTTTCTGCAGGGCTTCGCCAAGCTCTATGGAGGAGGAGGGGTGTTGGAGGAGGGAGGGGCTGCGCCAGGGGAAGGGTGCGGCTGCCTGATACGTCTCCAATGTATCTATAATTTATGAAGCATTCATGCTATTTTATTATCTATTTTGAATGATTACGGGCTTTATTATACACTTTTATATTACTTTTGGGACTAACCTATTAACCGGAGGCCCAGGCCATATTGTTGTTTTATTGCCTGTTTCAATATTTCGAAGAAAAGGAATATCAAACGGAGTCCAAACGGAATGAAACCTTCGGCAGCGTGATTTTTGGGAAGAATATGATCCTGGAGACTTGGAGTTCACGTCAGAAAATCCTCGAGGAGGCCAGGAGATAGGGGGGCGCCCCCCCTACTGGGATCGCCCCCTGTCTTGTGGGCCCCTCGAGCACCTCCCGACCGACTTCTTTCGCCTATATAGTCCCACGTACCCTAAAAACATCCATGGAGAGGATAGATCGGGAGTTCCGCCGCCACAAGCCTCTGTAGCAACCAAAAACTTCTCGGGAGCCCGTTCCAGCACCCTACCGGAGGGGGAATCCATCACCGGTGGCCATCCTCATCATCCCGGCGCTATCCATGACGAGGAGGGAGTAGTTCACCCTCGGGGCTGAGGGTATGTACCAGTAGCTATGTGTTTGATCTCTCTCTCTCTCTCGTGTTCTCTCTATGGCATGATCTTGATGTATCGCGAGCTTTGTTATTATAGTTGGATCTTATGATGTTTCTCCCCCTCTACTCTCTTGTGATGAATTGAGTTTCCCTCTTGAAGTTATCTTATCGGATTGAGTCTTTGATTTGAGAACACTTGATGTATGTCTTGCCGTGTTTACTATGGTGACAATGGGATATCACGTGCCACTTGATGTATGTTTTGGTGACCAACTTGCGGGTTCCGCCCATGAACCTATGCACAGGGGTTGGCACACGTTTTCTTGACTCTCCGGTAGAAACTTTGGGGCACTCTTTGAACTACTTTGTGTTGGTTGGATGAATCTGAGATTGTGTGATGCATATCGTATAATCATGCCCACGGATACTTGAGGTGACAATGGAGTATCTAGGTGACATTAGGGTTTTGGTTGATTTGTGGCTTAAGGTGTTGAATAGATAGAACAGAAAGGATAACTTTGAGGTGGTTTCGTACCCTATCATAATCTCTACGTTTGTTCTCCGCTATTAGTGGCTTTGGAGTGACTCTTTGTTGCATGTTGAGGGATTGTTATATGATCTATCTATGTTATTATTGTTGAGAGAACTTGCACTAGTGAAAGTATGAACCCTAGGCCTTGTTTCCTATCATTGCAATACCGTTTACGCTCACTTTTATCATTAGTTACCTTGCTGTTTTTATATTTTTCAGATTCCAAAAACCTTTATCTATCATCCATATTGCACTTGTATCACCATCTCTTCGCCGAACTAGTGCACCTATACAATTTACCATTGTATTGGGTGTGTTGGGGACACAAGAGACTCTTTGTTATTTGGTTGCAGGGTTGTTTGAGAGAGACCATCTTCATCCTACGCCTCCCACGGATTGATAAACCTTAGGTCATCCACTTGAGGGAAATTTGCTACTGTCCTACAAACCTGTGCACTTGCAGGCCCAACAACGTCTACAAGAAGAAGGTTGTGTAGTAGACATCACTGCCCTCTCTCTCTCTCCTTCACTATATATAGGGTGAAGGGGGGAGGAGGAGGCGCCCTAGGGTTTCCCTAGGGAAGGGGCGGCGGCCACAGGGCAAACCCTAGATGGGTTTGGGCGCCCCCACCCCTAGGAAACTTGCCCCCCAAGCCGGGAGGGGTGGCTTCCCTAGGGGAGGCGCCCCCACCTCTCCAGGTTACGTGAGATGGGGTGGGAGGGATGCTCAGCCCCTTAGTGGGCTGATGTGCCCCCTCCCCTTGGCCCATAAGGCCCCCCAACGCTTGTCGGGGCCTCCGAAACCCCTTTCGGACATGTTGGTCGTCACCCGGTACCCCCGGAACAATTCTGGACTCCAATACCCTTCGTCCAATATATCGATCTTCACCTCCGGACCATTCCGGAGTTCCTCGCCACGTCTGGGATCTCATCCAGGACTCCAAACAATCTTCAGTAACCACATACTATTTCCCATAACAACTCTAGCATCACCGAACCTTAAGTGTGTAGACCCTACGGGTTCGGGAACCATGCAGACATGACCGAGACACCTCTCCGGCCAATAACCAATAGTGGTATCTAGATACCCATATTGGCTCCCACATGTTCCACGATGATCTCATCGGATGAACCACTATGTCGGGGATTCAATCAATCCCGTATACAATTCCCTTTGTCTATCGGTATGTTACTTGCCTGAGATTTGATTGTCGGTATCCCCATACCTCGTTCAATCTCGTTACTAGCAAGTCTCTTTACTTGTTCCGTAATGCATGATCCCATGGCTAACTCATTAGTCACATTGAGCTCATTATGATGATGCATTACCGAGTGGGCCCAGAGATACCTCTCCATCATACGGAGTGACAAATCCCAGTCTCGATTCGTGCCAACCCAACAGACACTTTCGGAGATACTTGTAGTGTACCTTTATGGCCACCCAGTTACGTTGTGACGTTTGGTACACCCAAAGCATTCCTACGGTATCCGGGAGTTGCACAATCTCATGGTCTAAGGAAAGATACTTGACATTAGAAAAGCTCTAGCAAACAAACTACATGATCTTGTGCTATGTTTAGGATTGGGTCGTGTCCATCACATCATTCTCCTAATGATGTGATCCCGTTATAAATGACATCCAATTTCCATGGTCAGGAAACCATAACCATCTATTGATCAACGAGCTAGTCAACTAGAGGCTCACTAGGGACATGTTGTGGTCTATGTATTGACACATGTATTACGGCTTCCAGTTAATACAATTATAGCATGAACAATAGACAATTTATCATGAACAAGGAAATATAATAATAACCATTTTATTATTGCCTCTATGGCATATTTCCAACAGTCTCCCACTTGCACTAGAGTCAATAATCTAGTTCACATCACTATGTGATTGTAATGAATCCAACACCCATGGGGTTTGATCATATCTCGCTTGTGAGAGAGGTTATTAGTCAATGGGTCTGAACCTTTCAGATCCGTGTGTGCTTTACAAATCTCTATGTCATCTTGTAGATGCAGCTACCACGCGCTATTTGGAGCTATTCCAAATAACTGATCTACTATATGAATCCGGTTTACTACTCATAGTCATCCAGATTAGTATCAAAGTTTGCATCGATGTAACCCTTTACGACGAACTCTTTTACCACCTCCATAATCGAGAAAATTCCTTAGTCCATTAGTTACTAAGGATAACTTTGACCGTTCTCCTGTGATCCATTCCTGGATTACTCTTGTGCCCCTTGACTGACTCATGGCAAGGCACACTTCACGTGCAGTACACAACATAGCATAATGTAGAGCCTATGTCTAAAGCATAGGGGACGACCTTCGTCCTTTCTCTCTCTTCTGCCGTGGTCAGGTCTTGAGTCTTACTCAATACTCACACCTTATAACACAGCCAAGAACTCCTTCTTTGCCGATCTATTTTGAACTCCTTCAAAATCTTGTCACAGTATGCATTCATTTGAAAGTACTATTAAGCGTTTTTTATCTATCCTTATAGATCTTGATGCTCAATGTTCAAGTAGCTTAATCCAGTTTTTTCATTGAAAAACACCTTTCAAACAACCCTATATGCTTTCCAGAAATTCTACATCATTTCTGATCAACAATATGTCAACAACATATACTCATCAGAAATTCTGTAGTGCTCCCACTCACTTATTTGGAAATACAAGTTTCTCATAAACTTTGTATAAACCCAAAATCTTTGATCATCACATCAAAGCATATATTCCAACTCCGAGATGCTTACTCCAGTCCTTAGAAGGATTGCTAGAGCTTTGCATACTTGTTAGCATCTTTTAGGATTGACAAAACCTTCTGGTTGTATCACATACAACCTTTCCTCAAGAAAATCGTCGAGGAAACAATGTTTTGACATCATATCTGCAAGATTTCATAAATAATGCAGTAACTACTAATATAATTCCAACAGACTCTTAGCATCGCTACGAGTGAGAAAGTCTCATCGTAATCAACTCCTTGAACTTGTCAGAAAACATCTTAGCGACAAGTCGAGCTTTCTTAATGGTGATACTTACCATCATTGTTTGTCTTCCTTTTAAAATCCATATGTACCCAACAGCCTTACGACCATCAAGTAGTTCTTCCAAAGTCTACACTTTGGTTTTTAGACATGGATCCTCTCTCGGATTTTATGGCCTCGAGCCATTTGTCGGAATCCGGGCCCACCATCGCTTCTCCATAGCTCGTAGGTTCATTGTTGTCTAGCAACATGACCTCCAAGACAGGATTACCATACCACTCTGAAGTAGTACGCATCCTTGTTGATCTACAAGGATTGGTAGTGACTTGATCCGAAGTTTCGTGATTACTATCATCAGCTTCCACTTTAATTGGTGTAGGTGCTACAGGAACGACTTCCTGTGCCCTGCTACACACTGGTTGAAGTGATGGTTCAGTAACCTCATCAAGTCTCCACCATCCTCCCACTCAATTCTTTCAAGAGAAACTATTCCTCGAGAAAAGACCCGTTTCTAGAAACAATCACTTTTGCTTCCGGATCTGAATTAGGAGGTATACCCAACTATTTTGGGTGTCCTATGAAGACACATTTATCCGCTTTGGGTTCGAGCTTATCAGGCTAAAACTCTTTCACATAAGCGTCGCAGCCCCAAACTTTTAAGAAATGACAGCTTAGGTTTCTCTAAACCATAGTTCATATGCTGTCATCTCAATGGAATTACGTGGTGCCCTATTTAAAGTGAATGCAGTTGTCTCTAATGCCTAACCCATAAACGTTAGTGGAAATTTGATAAGAGACATCATGGTATGCACCACATCCAATAGGGTGCAGCTGTGATGTTCAGACACACCATCACATTATGGTGTTCTAGGCGGTATTAGTTGTGAAACAATTTCCACACTGTCTTAATTGTGTAAACACGTAACTCAGATATTCTCTCTATGATCATATCATAGACATTTTATCCTCTTTTCACAACGATCTTCAACTTCACTCTGAAATTACTTGAACCTTTCAATAATTCAGACTTGTGTTTCATCAAGTAAATATACTTAGAATCTACTCAAATCATCTGTGAAGTAAGAGCATAATGATATTCACTGTGTGCCTCAGTACTCATTGGATTGCACACATCAAATGTATTACTTCCAACAACTTGCTCTCTTGTTCCATCTCACTGAAAAACGAGGCCTTTCAGTCATCTTGCCCATGTGGTATGATTTGCATGTCTCAAGTGATTCAAAATCAAGTGAGTCCAAATGATCCATCTGCATGGAGTTTCTTCATGTGTGTATACCAATAGACATGGTTCGCATGTCTCAATCCTTTTAAAAAAAATGAGTGAGTCCAAAGATCCATCAACATGGAGCTTCTTCATGCGTTTTATACCAATATGACTCAAATGGCAGTGCCTCAAGTATGTGGTACTATCATTACTATCTTATATCTTTTGGCATGAACATGTGTATCACTACGATCGAGATTCAATAAACCATTCATTTTAGGTGCAAGACCATTGAAGGTATTATTCAAATAAACAGAGTAACCATTATTCTCCTTAAATGAATAACTGTATTCCGATAAACATAATCCAATCATGTCTATGCTCAACGCAAACACCAAATAACAATTATTTAGGTTTAACACCAATCCCGATGGTAGAGGGAGCATGCGATGTTTGATCACATCAACCTTGGAAACACTTCCAACATATATCGTCATCTCACCTTTAGCTAGTCTCCATTTATTCCGTAGCTTTTTATTTCGAGTTACTAACACGTAGCAACCGAACCGGTATCTAATACCCTGGTGCTACTAGGAGTACTAGTAAAGTACACATTAATATAATGTATATCCAGTATACTTCTGTCGACCTTGCCAACTTTCTCATCTACCAGGTATCTAGGGTAGTTCTGCTTCAGTGACCGTTCCCCTCATTACAGAAGCACTTAGTCTCTGGTTTGGGTTCAACCTTGGGTTTCTTCAATAGAGCAGCAGCTGATTTGTCATTTCATGAAGTATCCCTTCTTGCCCTTGCCCTTCTTGAAACTAGTGGTTTTACTAACCATCAACAATTGATGCTCCTACTTGATTTCTACTTTCGTGGTGTCAAACATCGCGAATAGCTCAAGGATCATCATATCTATCCCCGATATGTTATAGTTCATCACAAAGCTCTAGTAGCTTGGTGGCAATGACTTTGGAGAACCATCACTATCTCATCTAGAAGATTAACTCCACTCGATTCAAGCGATTGTAGTACTCAGACAATCTAAGCACATGCTCAACGATTGAGCTTTTCTCCCTTAGTTTGTAGGCTTAAGAAACTTGTCGGAGGTCTCATACCTCTTGACGTGGGCACGAGCCTGAAATCCCAATTTCAGTCCTTAACATCTCATATGTTCTGCGACGTTTCAAAAACGTCTTTGGCGCCTCAATTCTAAACCGTTTAGCATTACGCACTGAACTATCACGTAGTCATCAAAACGTGTATGTCAGATGTTCGCAACATCCACAGACGACGCTCGAGGTTCGGCACACCGAGCGGTGCATTAAGGACATAATCCTTCTGCGCAGCAATGAGGACAATCCTCAATATACGGACCCAGTCCGCACAATTGCTACTGTCAACTTTCAACTAAAATTTTCTCTAGGAACATATCTAAAACAGTAGAACTAAAGCGCAATCCACGACATAATTTGCAAAGACCTTTTGACTATGTTTATGATAATTAAGTTCATCTAATCAAATTATTTAATGAACTCCCACTCAGATAGACATCCCTCTAGTCATCTAAGTGATACATCATCCGAGTCAACTAGGTCGTGTCCGATCATCACGTGAGATGGACTAGTCATCATCGGTGAACATCTCCATGTTGATCGTATCTACTATACGACTCATGTTCGACCTTTCGGTCTCTCGTGTTCCGAGGCCATGTCTGTACATGCTAGGCTCGTCAAGTCAACCTAAGTGTTTTGCATGTGTAAATCTGGCTTACACCCGTTGTATGCGAACGTTAGAATCTATCACACCCGATCATCACGTGGTGCTTCGAAACAACGAACTTTTGCAACGGTGCACAGTTAGGGGGAACACTTTCTTGAAATTTTTAGTGAGGGATCATCTTATTTATGCTACCGTCGTTCTAAGCAAATAATATGTAAACATGAAAAACATCACATGAAAATCATAAAGTGACATGATATGGCCAATATCATCTTGCGCCTTTGATCTCCATCTTTGGGGCGCAGCATGATCACCTTCATCACCGGCATGACACCATGATCTCCATCATCGTGTCTTCATGAAGTTGTCTCACCAACTATTACTTCTACTACTATGGCTAACGGTTAGCAATAAAGTGAAGTAATTACATGGCGTTCTCATTGACACGCGGGTCATAGAATAAATAAGACAACTCCTATGGCTCCTGCCGGTTGTCATACTCATCGACATGCAAGTCGTGATTCCTATTACAAGAACATGATCAATCTCATACATCACATATATCATTCATCCCATCCTTTTGGCCATATCACATCACATAGCATACCCTGCAAAAACAAGTTAGACGTCCTCTAATTGTTGTTGCATGTTTTACATGGATGCTATGGGTTTCTAGCAAGAACATTTCTTACCTACACAAAAGCCACAACGGTGATATGCCAATTGTTATTTACCCTTCATAAGGACCCTTTTCATCGAATCTGATCCGACTATAGTGGGAGAGACAGACACCCGCTAGCTACCTTATGCAACAAGTGCATGTCAGTCGATGGAACCTGTCTCACGTAAGCGTACGTGTAAGGTCGGTCTGGGCCGCTTCATCCCATAATGCCACCAAACCAAGATAGGACTAGTAATGGTAATCAAATTGAACAAACCATCGCCCACAACTACTTGTGTTCTACTCGTGCATAGAATCTACGCATAGACATAGCTCATGATGCCAGTATTGGGGAATGTAGCAATAATTCAAAATTTTCCTACACGTCACCAAGATCAATCTAGGAGATGCTAGCAACGAGAGAGAGGGAGTGCATCTTCATACCTCTTGAAGATCGCTAAGCGGAAGCGTTGCAAGAACGCGGATGATGGAGTCGTACTCGCGGCGATTCAAATCACGGAAGATCCGATCTAGCGCCGAACGGACGGCGCCTCCGCGTTCAACACACGTACAGCCCGGGGACGTCTCCTCCTTCTTGATCCAGCAAGGGGAGAGGAGAGGTTGAGGGAGAGCTCCGACATCACGACGACATGGTGGTGGAGCTTGTGGATTTTCTGCAGGGCTTCGCCAAGCTCTATGGAGGAGCAGGAGGTGTTGGAGGAGGGAGTGGCTGCGCCAGGGGAAGGGTGCGGCTGCCCTCTCTCTCCTTCACTATATATAGGGGGAAGGGGGGAGGAAGAGGCGCCCTAGGGTTTCCCTAGGGGAGGGGCGGCGGCCACAGGGCAAACCCTATATGGGTTTGGGCGCCCCCACGGCGCACTCTCCTCCCCCACGGCAGCTACCGCTAGTGTCGATCCGTCGTGATGACGCTTGTGATAACATTTCTATAGCATCGTCCGATCCACTGACCCACCGCGATCAGCGCCAAGTTCTCCGAGAGCGGCCCCGTGAAGACGCTCGAACCACCATCGAGTGCCGGCGTGATGCGCGCTACCAGTCAGATAGGCGGGCAAGGCCCACTATGGACCACCCGGCACCGGGAGGTTATGGTGGCCTACCTTACGAGGTGGGCTGCCCAGCATTTACCCGTGAGCTGCGGTAGTTCCAGTGGCCCTCCCACCGCACGTTTAAGCCCGGCGTTGGTGAGAAGTACAATGACAAGACTCACCCGTCGGAGTTCCTCGGCATCTACACCATCGCGATGCAAGCTACTAGAGACCGTGACGACAAGGTGCTTGCCAATTACTTCCCGTTGGCACTTAAGCCCAATGTCATGTCATGGTTAATGCACTTGCCGGCGGATTCCATTTATTCTTGGTCGGATTTGTGTCATGAGTTCGTTGGCGCCTTCACTGGAGGCCATCAAGCTCAAGGCCAGGCAAGCGACCTGCATATCTGTGACGCCCCCGATTCAATCGTACACTAATCATGCACGCAAACGTGTACGATCAAGATCAGGGACTCACGGGAAGATATCACAACACAACTCTAAAAGTAAAAATAAGTCATACAAGCATCATATTACAAGCCAGGGGCCTCGAGGGCTCGAATACAAGTGCTCGAACATAAACGAGTCAACGGAAGCAGCAATATCTGAGTACATACATAAGTTAAACAAGTTGCCATAAGATGGCTAGCACAAAAGTAGCAACGATCGAAAAGGCAAGGCCTCCTGCCTGGGATCCTCCTAAACTACCCCTGGTCGTCGTCAGCGGCCTACACGTAGTAGTAGGCACCTCGGTGTAGTAGGAGTCGTCGTCGACGGTGGCGTCTGACTCCTGGGCTCCAACGTCTGGTTGCGGCATCCGAGAAGAAGAGGAAAACGAGGGAAAAGAGGGAGCAAAGCAACCATGAGTACTCATCTAAAGTACTCATAAGCAAGGAGCTACACTACATATGCATATGTATATGTGTAAAGGGCCATATCGGTGGACCGAACTGCAGAATGCCAGAATAAGAGGGGGATAGCTAGTCCTATCGAAGACTACGCTTCTGGCAGCCTCCGTCTTGCAGCAAGTAGAAGAGAGTAGATTGAAGTCCTCCAAGTAGCATCGCATAGCATAATCCTACCCGGTGATCCTTCCCTCGTCGCCCCGTGGAAAAGCGATCACCGGGTTGTCTGTGGAACTTGTCTGGGTGTGTTTTATTAAGTATCCGGTTCTAGTTGTCATAAGGTCAAGGTACAAATCCGGGTCGTCCTTTTACCGAGGGACACGGCTATTCGAATAGATAAACTTCCCTGCAGGGGTGCACCACATTTCCCAACATGCTCGATCCCATTTGGCCGGAACACTTTCCTGGGTCATGCCCGGCCTCGGAAGTCAACACATCGCAGCCCCACCTAGGCACAACAGAGAGGTCAGCACGCCGGTCTAAATCCTATGCGCGCAGGGGTCTGGGCCCATCGCCCATTGCACGCCTGCATGTTGCGAGGGCGGCCGAAAGCAGACCTAGCCTCCCTAATACAAGAGCAGGCGTTCCAGTCCAACCCGGCGCGCGC
The DNA here is from genome assembly GCF_002162155.2 of Triticum dicoccoides. Lineage (NCBI taxonomy): Eukaryota > Viridiplantae > Streptophyta > Magnoliopsida > Poales > Poaceae > Triticum > Triticum dicoccoides. The sequence continues at coordinate 224,210,848 of NC_041389.1, read as the reverse complement.
CGCTCCGTCCCTGACGTCAAGAAGGCTTCGGCTGATACCACGACGTCGAGTGCCCATAACTGTTCCCGCGTAGTTGGTTAGTGCCATAGACCAGTGGCCAGACTCAGATCAAATACCAAGATCTCGTTAAGCGTGTTATTATGAAGTAAGCACGGACGCCGACCAGGGCCAGGCCCACCTCTCGCCTAGGTGGTCTCAACCTGCCCTGTCGCTCCGCCACATAGTAATAGTCGGGGGCCGTCGGGAACCCAGGCCCACCTCTACCGGGATGGAGCCACCTGTCCTTTCAACCCCCACATCGGAATCACTTGCGGGTACTCAACGAGCCAACCCGACTTGAGTCACCATCTGTATAGTATGTATATATGTATAGTATATACCCGTGATCACCTCCCAAGTGATCACGGCCCAATAGTATAGCAAGGCAGACTGACAAGAATGTAGGGCCAATGATGATAAACTAGCATCCTATACTAAGCATTTAGGATTGCGGGTAAGGTATCAATGACTGTAGCAACAATGACAGGCTATGCAACAGAATAGGAGTAACCGAACAGTAACATGCTACACTACTCTAATGCAAGCAGTATAGAGAGAATAGGCGATATCTAGTGATCAAGGGGGGGGGCTTGCCTGGTTGCTCTGGTAAGAAGGACGAGTCGTCAACACCGTAGTCGAACTGGGGGTCGCCGGCAGTCTCGGGGTCTACCGGAAAGAAGTAACGGAGAGGGGACACAATAAATAACAGAGCAATCAAAGCATCACAAAGCGTAACAAGGCAATACACGATGTTCGGTGTTCTCTAACGCGGTGGGAGGTTGTACTAGTGAAGGGGGGAACATCCAAGAAAGTATTCCCAGTGTTTCGCGTTTTTGGACAGATGAACCAGAGGTGAAATGTTGCAGGTTTGCTATGCTAGGGATGTGTGGCGGGCGAACGGACTGTGTATCCAGATTCGTCTCGTCGTTCTGAGCAACTTTCATGTATAAAGTATTTTCATCCGAGCTACGATTTATTTTATATGAATTTTAAAAGATTTAAATTAATTTTAGAACTTATTTAATTAATTTAATACAAGATTATCCAGAACAGTGCATGCTGACGTCATCATGACGTCAGCAGTTAACAGGGCGTTGACTGGGTCAAACTGACGTGCGGGACCCACCTATCATACTCTGCTTAGGTTAACTAGGTTCTAGCTAATCTAATTACTATTTAATTAAACTAACTAGTTAATTAGATTAATTAAACGAGAGTAATTAACTTAATTAATTCACTAATTAGTTAATTTAATTAATTATTAATTTTATTAATTCTTTTTTTATTATTTTTAAACATTCTCAGGGGGTGGGGCCCTGTTGTCAATGGCCTAGGGGCCTTAACGGGCACTAGGCATCGGGCACCCGGGCGCGGTTACGGGCGCCGGGCATGCAGGCCCGAGGCCACCAGGGGGCACCGGCCTCGACGGCGGCCGGAGCAGTACGGCGAAACGCCGACGAGGACGGGTGGTGGAGGCAGCGGCGGTGGCTGGAGACGGCGCAACAGCGGCTGCAACCCTGCGGGAGCCGCGACAGTGGCCGCGGGGTGGCTTGGCCGGAGCAACAGGGGGCGGCACCGAACGGCTGCGGGCGCGACCGGCCAAGGTAGGAGGCGCGCGCGGCAGGAGCAGAGAGCTCCGGTGTGGCCAAGGGCGAGCACGGACAGAGAGCGATGGGGTGAGGCGGAGCACGGGCAAGGTGTGGCGCGGCGCGCTGCCAGTGCGGCCGAGGCGCACAAGTGGTGCGCGACGGAGAGGAGCACGGGGAGAGAGTGGGGCTGCGGCGACAACAGAGTCGTGGTGAGTGCAGGGCGAGGGGGAGAGGAGGTCGGGGGCCTCACCGTGGGTTGCAGAGGATGAGGCAACGGG
>NC_041389.1:224200618-224208675 GCF_002162155.2 Triticum dicoccoides | reverse complement strand
AACATGGCGAAGAGGAGGCAGGCCGGTGGGGAGGAGGAAGCAGGCCGGCGAGGCTCTAGCGTCGAGGTGGTCGTGCAGCGGCGGGGCGACGTGCATCGACAGCGTTCGGCTGGGAGGGGATGAGGAGGCGAGGAGGCAGTCCGGCGAGGAGGGGGATGAGGAGGCAGTCCGGCGAGGTCGATCCGGCGATGGGCGGCGGCGGTGGGGCGCCTGGTTCGGTGAACGGCGACGGCGCGAGGTTGGGGCCCGAGTGCCCCGATCCACATTGGGGGGGCGAGAGGGAGGAGAGAGTGTGTGGCGTGTCGGTTAGGGTTTCACCGACAGGGGGTTATGGGGAGTGGGGTGGGCCGACGGGCTGGGCTGGTTGGGCTCGCCGGCTGGGCCGTTTGGCCTAGTTGGCCAGGGGGTTTCCTTTCTTTGTTTTATTTTACTTTTCTGTTCTTTTTATTTATCTACTTTCTACCGTTTTACTTTATTTCCAATTATTTTAGTTCTAGTAAAACATACACTTAGCATCTAATTTAGGATCTCAACTTAGCCCATAATCACAAAAAGTCTAAACCTCAAATAAATTATTTTGTCATTTTATTAATTACAAAAGGTATTTAATAAATTGTTTTTGCTGTTGTTTTATTCATCTTATAGTATTTAAACATTTTATAAAGTTGTGTTTTCTCCATCATAATTACCTATGCAATATTTGGTTCACTCCAAACATTTTAGTTTTGATGTTTGAAAACTTTTGTTGTTTGCCATATTTTGAATTTGAATTTTGAATCCGTTTTAAACTAATGTGAGGTTAACAACAGTAACCATGGTGACGTGGCATCATTAGCAGGGAATTACTGTAGCTTAATTACCCAGGCGTCACAATTCTCCTCCACTACAAGAAATCTTGTCCCGAGATTTAAGAGGTGGGATAAGGGGGGAAGGCCTGGTTACGAAATTCTACGAATCTTGTCAGTCTTGGTTGTTGATCCATAGTGTTGATTTCTTCATACCTATGCATCAATGCATCATGATGAAGTTGTCGTCCTTTCTTTGGGAACTCCAACGTACTTACAAAAGAATAAAGGGTGGGTATTCCGAGAGAATAGACCTCCGCAAGTTTGACTATCTGGTAGATAACATCGGGGGAGGTGGCGGAAAGTAACTCTCAAATTGAAACTTAATAATATGTCAAGAGCAAAGTATGAAGTTCGCATGAGAAGTTCCGAGCGGTCATGCAATCGCTCGTTGCCTGAAACGGAATGTGGAAAGGGGTTTAAAGCAACGAGAATAAGTATTGCGTCTAATACCAGAATAGATCACTAGGAAGGTGGGTCACGAATTACCTACGAAACCAAGAGCAAGGAATAACTTTGTCATCAAGGTGTACAGGAGAGTCAGGTTTTGATCCTGTGGAACTATGGGTTATGGGCCCACCATGTGGGTTAAAAGTAGGAAGGGTGGTGACATCTTGCACAGCCGTGACAAGGAGGCATGTTAGTGAATAGCTTGTCAGGTATGCCGGCAACAATGTCGGTACCAAGGACGGGGAACGAAGAGAGCAAATTTTCCTGCTTGTTGAACGAGGCGAACCAATTGGCAAAGTTATCACCCATCGGTGGCTACCGAAATGTCATCAACAATAGTAACAGGGTCTTACTGATAGAGTTGTACACCGAGGTGTTTACATAAGCAGGAGAATATTACTGCTTAGATCATATAGATCACAAGAAACGTTAAACCAGCAAATGGAAAGGAAAATACGATTATCGGATTAAACAGAACAATGGAAAGGAAAATGTGTTTAAACACATATTTCAAGGGTATATCCTTCCCAAGGACAAGCAGAGCATAATATCCATGACAGGATATACTGTAGAAAACTCTTTAGGTAGGGGAGAGAATTTTCATGACATTACCCATACAGCGGTGTTTGGATAATTGAGCAGGAAACATTTAGAATTGGGCTTCAAATGTTCTTGTTGAAAATCGGAGTACCATAGACATGCTTCGAGATAGCATTGACATGGTCATCAGGTGAAGATCAGATTTTGGAAACACAAAGGATCCATCAGGAATAACTTATAGAATAAGTCTTACGATTTCCTCATGGAAGAATCGCTAACCTTGCTAAAAAGGGAACTATAACAATAGGTCCTACGGCCAGGTGTGCTAGGCATGACATCATCTTATCGGGTCATATAAAAGACAAATGTTATATCTCATGGAAATATGTTACAACCATCATATCTGACCGAGATTCACTTCTGATTGGTGTCAGGATACCTCAGACTCATGATGCCTGAGAAGGAAGGTGCAACATAAGTTGTCGAGATGACATTGTAAGATTCTCGGGAATTGAACTATGGAAGCGAGTTCCAAAACAAGAGTTCATCATTAAATCAAGGAGAGGTGAGGAGGTGGCTGATTGACTCAGCAACAATTCATCGAGAATTTCAAAGGATGGATTTCCACAATTATGTGAACAGGGAGATAACATTTGTCAGATCAAATGATATAATGAGATATGCTCGAGGAAAACATACCCAAGTAAACAACAGTTGAAAGGTGCACCCAAAATATGGGCATAGGTAGCTTGATCTATGTTAGAATGGTGATTCAATAACCAATAGTCTAAGAATGAACGGTCGTCCATTAACTTCAAGGCAACATGGTTGCTAGAAGTGCAGAATTCAAGTTGCACCGTTCACCTATTGGTATTCCGGTTGGAAGCAACACGGGGACCAAGGAATGAACGGATATGGCAAGAAGTATCACCTATATCAAGAATTCTTAAGAGGTGGTGAAATTCTCACGACATTCTTGACATAAAAGATGGTAATACTCCAAGTTAAAGAAGAACAAATGCTGGATAGCAAGGATCTCAAGGTATAACACAAAACACGAACAAATTTGTGTTGAACGGAAGGCAATAAAGTGGTCGATGATAACACAAATCATCGAGGGCAAGGATGGTATTTATCATCATGAATTCAAGTGATATCCTGGAAGAAGTCAAAATGTTGATTATGATCACGACAATTTGTTGTCAAGAGGATCCACGAAGAAGCAATTGAACAGCGACTGCATCAAGCAAAACGACTGATGCAACAAAAGATTATTGGAGCCACAGATACGACACAAACTCGAAATCAAGCTCGCTGTTTTTAAGACGAAATTATATGAGGAGGAAGATCGACGTAAGGTTAGCTCATTGTCAAAAATTTGGGCTCCGGAAAGAAGGACCAGGTAGCACAGTTAAAATTTAGCACAATAATGATATAGCCGATCAGGATAGGAATGACTTGAAGGATTATTAAACTCATAAGCAAGAAGATTACTTAGAGTTATCGAACCAGAGTGCGGAATCGGTTCACTTACCGGTGTTCTTGAGCGACTAACAACTTAGAACCCATGAAAAATTGGAATCAGTGAGAAATAATAGCTGATGAAGACTCATAAGATGCAACATAGTTCTTAGATATTCTCGAGATACCAGAGGGTAATACTCAACGGTAGATCAAGGTAGAGGTTGGACTGGTGTATTGACTTGCAAAAGACAAGTGCTTTAACTTGTCCGAGAAGTGGTATCAAAGAGAAAATATGGTCGGGACCACGATTGCATAGGATCAATTCACAGATACTAGATGATATTATATTAGCTAGATAATCATTTTGCAAGAAGCTTTCGAGATGGTCTACATCATTTTCATGGGCATGAACACAAAGTTCAAGGTCGACTCCCACTTCTTTAATGCATATCATTTCATTCACCTCTCGCTTTGATATAACTGTAATGTTGGAATTTTATCTGGTAGAACACCGGAAGAGTATGACCTGTGAAAACTTTCGGGTTCTCACGAATTAGGGGAAGGCATAGGTTCAACCCATCGGGCATCTTAGTAACATATACCACAAGTTTCAAAAGTAAATACACAAGCTCGAAAGCAGAGCATGGTTGGCCAAGCAGAGGATACAATTTACCAAAGGCATCATGTATCAGGGGAAGAACTCACAAGGTTAATGAATATGAAGGACGCTATTGGATAAAATCCAACAAAGGATATGCCGGTCCATAATGGAGCTGATGTGAGTATCGACACACAACCAGAGGAAGTAACAATGCAAAGGCATTGGATTATAGAAACAACTGACTAATTCAGAGCTCAAATGCAAAGGAATTGTGATTTTCAAATGAAGGACTCAGAAGCAAACGCTCTGATTAAGGATGGATAAGTTGAGTAGACTTAGAATCACAACCTATCAAGGCATTGATTGGTCAAGAACCAGCTCATATCCAAATGACGACTGTGCCGGAGGGATAATCCTAGGATTCGACTGATGATTGTGAACATTCGCAACATATTGAATTTGTGGACTCAAAAATTGATAGTGACAAAGGATGACAATATGATTACTATACTTATGGGATTAACCATAATGCAAGCAAGCAAGAATTTCAAGAACAACAGGCTGCTGAGAATTTTCGAAAAATCAAATAGTGTTTCGAAGACTTTGGTGAAGCACATGAACAACTGGGAATGAGCGGATACTCGGTAAATGCGAGGAATTATCCGTAGGGGTATCCATGTGGCAAGGAACTGCAAGGCAGTAGGCTCAAAGTATTTTTGGAACAATGGAGAGAATTTCGGGGTATCTTGTAACAACAAGATCAACTGGGAATAAAAGTAGGAACAACAAGTGCATGTAATTATCCATAGAGATATTTTGATGGTAGGGAATTGAAAAGGCAACGGGCACAAAGTCTCGACAAAACATCAGAGAGTATCTTCAAAATCCTTCGGTGTACCAAGTAATCATCTGGAGTAAGGGGCTCTCTGGGTGGAAGTACTTACGAGAACCTAGAGTTGGCGTTAGTAAAATCATTTAACCCGAATAGAAGAGAGATCAGAGTCCCAGAGTATAGACGAGGAGTAAAAGATCCTAATACCACCCAATGGCGACGTGGACCCGTAAGCCACACAGCCATGTTAGTCAAAGTTTTGCAATGTCTAGACTCGACTTTGGCCAAGGAGTATAGACGGGGGATTCCTACAGGTAGTCGGCTCTGATACCAACTTGTGACGCCCCCGATTCAATCGTACACTAATCATGCACGCAAATGTGTACGATCAAGATCAGGGACTCACGGGAGGATATCACAACACAACTCTAAAAGTAAAAAATAAGTCATACAAGCATCATATTACAAGCCAGGGGCCTCGAGGGCTCGAATACAGGTGCTCGAATATAAATGAGTCAGCGGAAGCAACAATATCTGAGTACATACATAAGTTAAACAAGTTGCCATAAGATGGCTAGCACAAAAGTAGCAACGATCGAAAAGGCAAGGCCTCCTGCCTGGGATCCTCCTAAGCTACCCCTGGTCGTCGTCAGTGGCCTACACGTAGTAGTAGGCACCTCGGTGTAGTAGGAGTCATCGTCGACGGTGGCGTCTGACTCCTGGGCTCCAACGTCTGGTTGCGGCATCCGAGAAGAAGAGGAAAACGGGGGAAAAGAGGGAGCAAAGCAACCGTGAGTACTCATCCAAAGTACTCGCAAGCAAGGAGCTGCACTACATATGCATGGGTATATGTGTAAAGGGCCATATCGGTGGATTGAACTGCAGAATGCCAGAATAAGAGGGGGATAGCTAGTCCTACCGAAGACTACGCTTCTGGCAGCCTCCGTCTTGCAGCATGTAGAAGAGAGTAGATTGAAGTCCTCCAAGTAGCATCGCATAGCATAATCCTACCCGGCGATACTCCCCTCGTCGCCCCGTGGAAAAGCGATCACCGGGTTGTCTGTGGAACTTGTCTGGGTGTGTTTTATTAAGTATCCAGTTCTAGTTGTCATAAGGTCAAGGTACAACTCCGGGTCGTCCTTTTACCGAGGGACATGGCTATTCAAATAGATAAACTTCCCTGCAGGGGTGCACCACATTTCCCAACACGCTCGATCCCATTTGGCCGGACACACTTTCCTGGGTCATGCCCGGCCTTGGAAGATCAACACGTCGCAGCCCCACCTAGGCACAATAGAGAGGTCAGCACGCCGGTCTAAATCCTATGAGCGCAGGGGTCTGGGCCGATCGCCCATTGCACACCTGCACGTTGCGAGAGCGGCCGAAAGCAGAACTAGCCTCCCTAATACAAGAGCAGGCGTTCCAGTCCAATCCAGCGCGTGCCGCTCCGTCGCTGACGCCAAGAAGGCTTTGGCTGATACCACGACGTCGAGTGCCCATAACTGTTCCCGCGTAGTTGGTTAGTGCGTATAGACCAGTGGCCAGACTCAGATCAAATACCAAGATCTCGTTAAGCGTGTTATTATGAAGTAACCGCCGACGCCGACCAGGGCCAGGCCCACCTCTCGCCTAGGTGGTCTCAACCTGCCCAGTCGCTCCGCCACATAGTAACAGTCGGGGGCCGTCAGGAACCCAAGCCCACCTCTACCAGGATGGAGCCACCTGTCCTTTTAGCCCCCACATCGGAATCACTTGCGGGTACTCAACAAGCCAACCCGACTTTAGTCACCATCTGTATAGTATGTATATATGTATAGTATACCCGTGATCACCTCCCAAGTGATCACGGCCTGATAGTATAGCAAGGCAGACTGACAAGAATGTAGGGCCAATGATGATAAACTAGCATCCTATACTAAGCATTTAGGATTGCGGGTAAGGTATCAACGACTGTAGCAACAATGACAGGCTATGCAACAGAATAGGAGTAACCAAACAGTAACATGCTACACTACTCTAATGCAAGCAGTATAGAGAGAATAGGCGATATCTGGTGATCAAGGGGGGGCTTGCCTGGTTGCTCTGGCAAGAAGGACGAGTCGTCAACACCGTAGTCGAACTGGGGGTCGCCGGCAGTCTCGGGGTCTACCGGAAAGAAGTAACGGAGAAGGGACACAATAAATAACAAAGCAATCAAAGCATCACAAAGCGTAACAAGGCAATACGCGGTGTTCGGTGTGCCCTAACGCGGTAGGAGGTTGTACCAGTGAAGGGGGGAACATCCAGGAAAGTATTCCCGGCGTTTCGCGTTTTTGGACAGATGAACCGGAGGTGAAATGTTGTAGGTTTGCTATGCTAAGGATGTGTGGCGGGCGAACGGACTGCATATCCGGATTCGTCTCGTCGTTCTGAGCAACTTTCATGTACAAAGTATTTTCATCCGAGCTACGGTTTATTTTATATGAATTTTAAAAGATTTAAATTAATTTTAGCATTTATTTAATTAATTTAATACAACATTATCCAGAACAGTGCATGCTGACGTCATCATGACGCCATCATGACATCAGCAGTCAACAGGGCGTTGACTGGGTCAAACTGACGTGCGGGGCCCACCTGTCATACTCTCCTTAGGTTAACTAGGTTCTAGCTAATCTAATTACTGTTTAATTAAACTAACTAGTTAATTAGATTAATTAAAGAGGAGTAATTAACTTAATTAATTCACTAATTAATTAATTTAATTAATTATTAATTCTTTTTTATTATTTTTTTAAACATTCTCAGGGGGTGGGGCCCTGTTGTCAATGGCCCAGGGGCCTTAACGGGCACTAGGCATCGGGCACCCGGGCGCGGTTACGGGCGTCGGGCGTGCAGGCCCGAGGCCACGAGGGGGCGCCAGCCTCGACGGCGGCCGGAGCAGTACGGCGAAACGCGGGCGAGGACGGGCGGTGGAGGCAGCGGCGGTGGCTGGAGACGGCGCAACAGCGGCTGCAACCCTGCGGGAGCCGCGACAGTAGCCGCGGGGTGGCTTGGCCGGAGCAACAGGGGGGCGGCACCGAACGGCTGCAGACGCGACCAGCCAAGGTAGGAGGCGCGTGCGGCAGGAGCAGAGAGCTCCGGTGCAGCCAAGGGCGAGTGCGGACAGAGAGCGGTGGGGTGAGGCGGAGCGCGGACAAGGTGTGGCGCGGCGCACGGCCAGTGCAGCCAAGGCGCGCGAGTGGTGTGAGACGGAGAGGAGCACGGGGAGAGAGCGGGGCCGCTGCGACGACGGAGTCGTGGTGAGCGCAGGGCGAGGGGAGAGGAGGCCGGGGGCCTCACCGTG
>NC_041389.1:224189048-224200254 GCF_002162155.2 Triticum dicoccoides | reverse complement strand
GGCCGGTGGGGAGGAGGAAGCAGGCCGACGAGGCTCCGGCGTCAAGGTGGTCGTGCAGCGGCGGGCCGGCGTGCATCAACGACGTTTGGCTGGGAGGGGGATGAGGAGGCGAGGAGGCAGTCTGGCGAGGAGGGGGGTGAGGAGGCAGTCCGGCGAGGTCGATCCGGCGATGGGCGGCGGCGGTGGGGCGCCTGGTTCGGTGAACGGCGACGGCGCGAGGTTGGGGCCCGAGTGCCCCGATCCAGATTGGGGGGAGGGGCGAGAGGGAGGAGAGAGTGGGTGGGGTGTCGGTTTGGGTTTCACCAACATTGGGGATATGAGGAGTGGGGTGGGCCGGCGGGCTGGGCTGGTTGGGCTGGCCGGCTGGGCCGTTTGGCCTAGTTGGCCTGGGGGTTTCCTTTCTTTGTTTTATTTTACTTTTCTGTTCTTTTTATTTATCTACTTTCTACTGTTTTACTTTATTTCCAATTATTTTAGTTTTAGTAAAACATACACTTAGCATCTAATTTAGGATCTCAACTTAGCCCATAATCACAAAAACTCTAAACCTCAAATAAATTATTTTGTCATTTTATTAATTACAAAAGGTATTTAATAAATTGTTTTTGCTGTTGTTTTATTCATCTTATAGTATTTAAACATTTTATAAAGGTGTGGTTTCTCCATCATAATTACATATGCAATATTTGGTTCACTCCGAACATTTTAGTTTTGATGTTTGAAAACTTTTGTTGTTTGCCATATTTTGAATCCGTTTTAAATTAATGTGAGGTTAACAACATTAACCATGGTGACGTGGCATCATTAGCAGGGAATTACTGCAGCTTAATTACCCGGGCGTCACAATATCATCCCCAAGAAGGAAGGAGAAAGCCTGCACAAGTACATACAGAGATTCAGCCGGGTGCAGTACAACATCCTAGATGTTCATCCCGCCGCCGTGATCAGCGCATTCCATCAGAATGTGCACAACCACAAGATGCGTGAAGAGCTGGCGATGAACAAGGTCAAGGATGTAGCCGAACTTTATGTTCTGGCCGATAGGTGCGCTCGGGCTGAAGAGGAGAGGAAGTACCCCGGCAAGGACGCCGGTGCGGAAACCGACTCCACCGACGAAGACACCGTCGCCCCGACGAAGAAGGGTCAGCGCCATAATAGAAAGCGCAAGGGTAAGACCGTGCTTGCCGTCGAGGGGTCCGGCGACACCGGCGCTGCCAAGAAGGCCAAGGCAAGCGGCCCCGGCAAGTAAATTGCCGGGTGTGCCGCTTGCCGGGCCTTGGCGGCTGCCGACAAGCCAGGAAGCTCCGACAAGCAGTATTGCAAGATCCACCGCACCAAGGGCCACGACCTCCAGAACTGTCGGCAAGTTGAGCTGCTTGCTGAAAAGCAAAAAGCTGAGTATGAGAGGCGGGACAAGGAGAAAGGCCAAGATGGCGCCGAAGGATCCGGCAATAAGCGTGGCGGCCAAGGAGGCCGCGACAAGAAGCAGGAAGACGACGATCATGACGAGGACGACGAGTCCGGCGACCACGAGCTTCAGAAAGCTACGGAGGCCATGTGCGTCGACGGTGGCGCCTCGTTGCACACCTCTCACCGCCAACTCAAGAAGTGGGAACGTGAGATCACAACGGTGGAGCCATCATTCGACGCACAAAAGCCACTGAAGTGGTCCAGCACGCCTATCATCTTTGACACCGAGGACCACCCTGACCGCACAACTGCGGTCGGGTGTCTGTCGTTGTTGGTTTTGCCAACGATATGTAACCTCAAGGTGACGAAGATGCTAGTTGACGGCGGGGCCGGTCTGAACTTGATCTCGCCTGTTGTGATCAAGAGGCTGCAGATTCCTGATGGAGACCTTGAAGAGACATGCACGTTTCAAGGGGTCAACCCGGGGAGGAGTCAGCCGAAGGGTAAGGTCATGCTGCCCGTGACGTTTGGAGGAGAGTTGAACTACATGACAGAGAGGATTGTCTTTGATGTAGCCGAGATCCCCTTGCCCTACAACGGGATCCTCGGCCGCCCGGCACTAGCCAAGTTCATGGAGGCGGCGCATTACGCCTACAACACGTTGAAGATGCCTGGGCCGATGACCGTCATCACCGTCCCCTCCGACAAGAAGGATGCACTGATATGCGCTAACTAGCTCTACCGGGAAGCAGTCGCAGCAACTGCTGCCAAGGCACTTGCTCCTACCGCTGAAGCTCCGGGAGGGAAGAAGACTGGCAAGACCTCTCGCACCCACTACGGCAAGCGCACCTCTCCGGAGTGTTGTGCTCCCATCGAGGACGTGCCAGAGAGCTCCACCGGCAAGAGCAAGAAATCCAGAGCTGCACCACCAGAGACCAAGAAGGTGTCCGTCAAGGAGGATGGCACGGGAGGGGCTTTCACCATAAGCTCCACCCTCGATGGCAAATAGGAAGGCGCGCTCGTCACTTTCCTGCAGGCGAATGTTGATGTGTTTGCATGGCAAGCATCCGACATCCCCGGCGTTCCCAAGGAAGTGATTGAGCACCATCTTGCTGTTTGTCCCCATGCGCAACCCCGACAAGACTCTTGCCGAGGACGTCAGCAAGGCTGCAGCCAGGCCCGCGCCCGCCAAGGCTCCACCGCCGTTCCCATGCAGCTGCCAGCCCAGCCAGCCAGGCAAGCACCTGCATGGCGACGTGCGGCCCTGAGACCAACTCAGCAAGCACCTGCGTGATGGCATGCAGATCTTCGTGAAGACGCAGCCACCGCACCAGCTCAGCAGCCTGCCAGCCTATATGGCACCGACTGCCGCGCTAGCTAGGACGCGTGTCGAAGCAGGGCGAGGCGGCAACGGACGCGACGGGCTTCGCTACTGTCCCCCGATAAAGCGAGGGGACACCTAAGGGGCGCATTTAATGCGCCTTGTCCCGTAATGATAGGCGATAAGCATAGCTACGGTACCCTTTCCACCTCCTGTGTGCCACTGTGGCATCCCCTTTCTCCTATAAAAGGAGGCCCGAGGCGTACTGGAGAGGGATTCGGCTCTTTTGAGCAAGTCACGCACCATAGCTAGCTCAAGAACATTCAGATATACACCAAAGCAGGACTAGGGTATTACGCATCCCTGTGGCCCAAACTTGGGTAAACGATCTGTGTGCTGGCTCTTAGACCCGCTCTTTCCACAACCCCGCGCCCGCCGACCATAGTAGGGATTCCAGCGATCCCATAGGTGTCGTTCTCACCGACATCTTTGGCGGCGCGCTCATCGCTTTCCTGCGGGCGAATGTTGATGTGTTTGCATGGCAAGCATCCGACATCCCCGGCGTTCTCAGGGAAGTGATTGAGCACCATCTTGTTGTATGTCCCCATGCGTGACCCGTCAAGCAGAAGGTCAGGAAGCAAGATTTGGAAAGGCAGGAGTTCATCACAGAAGAGATCAGGAAGTTGGAAGCGGCAGGTTTGGTGAGAGGAGTGCTCCATCCGACATGGTTGGCCAATCTGGTGGTGGTGCGCAAGGCAAATGGGAAGTGGATGCTGTGTATTGATTCCACAAATATCAATAAGGCCTGTCCAAAAGACCCTTTCCCGTTGCCGCGCATTGACCAGATTGTTGACTCCACGGCCGGGTGTGACCTGTTGTCATTCCTTGACGCCTACTCAGGATATCACCAGATTTTCGTGACGAGAGAAGATGAAGAGAAGACATCATTCATCACCCCGTGTGGTACGTATTGCTTTTTACGGATGCCTTTCGGGTTGAAGAGTGCTGGCTCAACCTTTGCAAGAGCAGTCCAAATTGGTTTTGAGCCCCAGCTACATAGAAATATGGAAGCCTATATGGATGACATAGTGGTCAAAACGAAGGACAAGGCAACACTTGTGCAAGATTTGGAAGAGACGTTTGCAAATTTGCGCAAGATCAACCTCAAGCTAAACCCTGAGAAGTGTGTCTTCGGCGTTCCGTCCGGCAAGCTTCTCGGGTTCTTTGTGTCGCAGCGTGGGATTGAGGAGAATCCAGACAAGATCAAGGCCGTTGAGCAGACTGAGGCACCTAGGCGGATCAAGGATGTGCGTCGGCTCACTGGCTGCGTTGCCTCCATGAGCAAATTCATCTCCAAGTCTGCTGAGCGTGCCCTTCCCTTTTTCAAAATCTTGAAAAAGGCGGGCCCAATGGAGTGGACCCCAGAGGCCGAAGCAGCGCTGCAGGACTTGAAGAAATACCTCTCCTTCACGCCGATACTAGTTGCGCCTAAACCACAAGAACCGCCGCTGCTGTATCTAGTGGCAACGAATCAAGTGGTTAGCGCCGCACTAGTGGCACAAAGGGAGGTTGACGAAGGGGCGGCAATGGTAGGACTGGCGGACGGTGAGCCAGGGCTCCCCCCGGCAGGGCCTAGTCCCGGCAAGGCAAGGCCCTCGGCAGGGTCTGACGCCGGCGGGACAGGGCCTGAGCAACCAAGTGAAGTGGTGCAGAAGAAAAGATGATGCATCACCCAGTTTACTTTGTTAGCTCCCTCTTGCAGGGGGCTAGGCCAAGGTACTCTGGTGTGCAGAAACTGCTCTTCAGCCTTCTTATGGCCTCGAGGATGTTGCGTTCTTACTTCCAAGCACACGAGACCACCGTCGTCACCCGCCTCCCGTTGCAACGGATACTGCATAATCCAGATGCAACCGGGAGGATTGTGGAGTGGGCCTTGGAGCTGTCGAGCTTTGGCTTGAAGTTTGAAAGTACTTTAACAATCTAGAGCCGGGTCTTGGCAGAGTTCATTGCATAGTGGACCTCGACGCCCACGAAGAGATCCAGGAGACCACTCTCCCCGGCAGGGAAACAAGCCGCAACTGGATTATGTACTTTGATGGGCCTTTCTCGCTGCAAGGTGCCGGTGCCGGTGTGCTGCTCTTCGCACCCACCGGAGAGCACCTCAAGTATGTAATCCAGATGCACTTTCCTAGGGAGATGTCGACGAACAACACTGCTGAATACGAGGGATTGCTTGCCGGTCTCAGGATTGCGGCAGACCTCGGGGTCAAGAAGCTCATCGTCAGGGGTGATTCACAGCTTGTCGTCAGGCAGATCAACAAGTATTATCAAAGCCCGTTGATGGAAGCTTACGTGGATGAGGTGAGGAAGATGGAGGAGCGTTTTGACGGTATATAGGCAGAGCATGTTCCCCGAGCGGAGAATGACATCGCCGACTACCTGTCAAAGCGCGCTGCCCTCAAACTACCTGTGGAACCAGGTACTTTTGTGCTTCGGTTAACTCAACCACCCATTAAACCATCAACAGAGCTAACCCTAGAAAGAGGGAGGAGGAGGAGTATATATAGTCTAAGGGGCCGAAAGGGTACGTGGGCCTCGGCCCAACACGCTGTGCACAGACACGCGTCGGTCGCCTGGACGCCATCGGACGTCCGGTGGCTCGTGAGGGTCCGGACGTCCAGAAGCAGTCGGTCGTCCAACATTTTGGCTCGGGTCAAGTGGCGTTGGATTTCCAGAGCCGATCGTTTGTCGGCCGTTCGTAGGTCTCGGACTTTCGATCATTTCCCTTCTGTTGGGTGACACCGGATGTCCGGAGGGGCTCGGTCGTCCGGTCGCTGGGGGGTGTAGGACGTCCGGTTCGTGTCGGTCGTCCGGCCGCTGTAGCGATCGTAGGCTAGGACCTGGCAGGCGGGCTGGTGCTTCAGGCGTCGGACGTCCAGTGAGGTCCTGTCATCCTGTGGCTGTAGAGCCCCTGGTAGCTCTTCCTCTTGGTCATTGTACTTGGTGTCCTCGTCGTCTTGTCCATTGGGTGTAGTTGTCTCACCTTTCCTCCAAGTACCTGATCACACATAGGGTCTCCGCTTGAGGTAGTAGCCATGTCTCATATGTAGAAAGTGGTAGTTCGGAGAGGAGCGAGTTCACCTTATCTTTCATAGCCTTTGCTCAAGCTCTTGTCATAGGTCCAAGTGGTGTTGTGGGAAACGTAGGTAGGTCCATGGGGATGACCTTAGGATGCTCCGCATCAGCAAGGTAGGACCCATAGTTGTATGTGTGCCCATTTGCTTGGAAGGTCACCGGTGGAGCTTCTCCATTGGCTAACTTCGCAAAAAGAGATGATTGATTGAGCACATTGATGATATTTCAAAATCCATGCATCCCAAAATATGCATGCAAAATCCATGTCTCCCTATCGTCCAAGACCTCAAGAATGATGGTGACATTCTTGTTGCGTCTTTTGAACTATCCATGCCATGTTGTGGGATAATTCTTTCACTTCTAGTTCATGCAATTAATAAACCCAAGCATACTTGGAAACCCACTGCCTTTGTTCATCTCCAAAAGCATATGAGTGTCCTGAGCATTGGTGATCTCAAGTACTCTAGACCAAACACTTCTACCATAGTCTTTGCAAATTGTTTCACATAAAAGATAGAAGTGCTCTCCAAATTATTATCAATGTAATCTCTCAGAACACCATAGGACATCATGCGCAATGCGGCAGTGATCTTCTGCTCAATTCCTCCCCTGCCTAAAGAATCGGCCGAAGAAATGACACTGGTGGCGGATCCAAATCGGTGCATTGGCGAGGCCTCCGATGGCGCAGCCGGTGGTGGGGTTGGGCAACAGGGTCGCGGCGGGGTCACGGATGGATGGACAAGCGTCGACGGCTGATGACCGGGGCAAAATTGCCGACAACAGCAGGCGGATGGAGGAGCGGCCGCGGTGCGGGAAGTTTCAACGCGACAACTGGGGTGCGCGAGCGACCAGCTGTGTTTTGCTCGGCACGGCTAGTGATGCAAATTTGCATCACTAAATGCCCTATTTTACATCTAAAGCAAAACTCAAGTAACTTTTTATATCTACTACATCATCTGTGGTAGCACCTAAGTGATGTAAAATTAGTTGTTTATATATCTACATCATCTATTGAACATGCTCTTATACTCGGTTCGCTCTTTTTTTCCCTCCGAGGGACGTGTTGGAGTTTGTTGGTTTGTGCTATGGAGGAGGAGACATCAAAGGGAAACGTTTCCCGACGGCAGTCCGACCGAAGCCAGCACCGGTCACACGAGACGCATTGGATCTGACGCATCCTTTAGTTCACGTTTCGTCTCTTTGTCTTATCCCTTCCTCTCTCAGCCGTCTCGTTCGTTTTATCCCTTCCTCTCTCAGCTCGTCCATTTGTTCCCCTCCTGCACATGCCGTCTCCCACCTCCACACGATGCAACCATGGATGACCCTCTCGGTCCACCAGCTCCCATGCCCATCCTTGCGGTCTTGCCCCACCATGGAGTATGCCGCCGCCTCCGCCTTTCCCCACGCATCTCTTTCCCAGCAACCTGATGCTGCAAGGAGGGGGAGGGCTAGTCAGCCAGGCGAGTGCGCGCGGACGCGACCTGCTATGAGCTGTAGTGCGAGGACGGCGGGGCTACTCCGACCAGCACTGCCCTGCTACAGCCCCGTGCGTGGATGCTACAATCGGCGTCTCGTTCTGCTACGACGCATTGCGGGCGTCGATTTTTTTGCTACAACCATGCTGACTTTTGCTACAAGCGGCATTTCATTTTGCTACTACGACCCACCGGCGTCGGCAGTTCGAGGACGGCGGCGTTGCTCCGACGAGCAATGCCCTGCTATAAGCACCGCACATGATGCTACAACCGGCGTAGCAACCTGCTACAACCAGCGTCTCCTTCTGTTACAACGCATCGCCGACGTCGATTTTTTGCTACAACCACGTCAGCTATTGCTACAACCGGCATTTTCTTTTGCTACCACGCACCACCGGCATCTGTTTTTTTGCTACAATTACGTTGTTTTTTGTTACAACTGCGTTGCTGTTTGCTACTACGACCCACCGGCGACGGAGAAAAAGCTGCGACCGGCAACTTGTTTTTGCTCGGACCGGCGGCGATTTTTGCTGCAGCTGGCAGAGTTATTTGCTGGGACGGTGGTGGTTGCTCGTTTTTGTGCGGGGCCGGCGAGGCTGCACCAGAGACGGCGAGGTGAGCTACAATGGCGAGTATTGCAACTGACAACGGCGAGGGCCACGAACGACATGGGCGTGATGCGTAGATCATGAAGGATGGCGAGACAGTTAGCGTGGACGACGCTGTCGGCGAGGGCTGCGAAGGCGCCGGTGATGCATCGATGGCCATGGCGAAACCCGGCCCGGCCCGAGTTATGGCCAGGTATAATCCTGGCCCAATTGGTTTGGGCCACATCAGCACGTAGAACTAACTACGTACTCCCTCCTTTCCGGTTTATAGGCCTTATCTCAAAATTTTGGTGTTCCATTTATAAGGCTCAATTTGGTTGTTTCTCATCACATGTTCAGATTATAAGGTGCATTAAATCATTGCATGCAAGTATTAAGAGAAAATTGACCAATGCATGTACTTTATGCATGCATGCATTGCAATTAATGCATTGATAAACATAATTTTTTGAGAAAAACAAGAGCATTAATTAGATGCTTTTGCAAACTACAAAAAATATTCCACCACTCACCATCTACCTTTGAGATTTTTGAATTAAGCCATGTAAACCGGAAATGAGGGAGTATGACTTGGAGGTACTCCCTTCGTTCGGAATTATTTGTCGTAGAAATGAATGTATTTAGACGTATTTTAGTTCTAGATACATCCATTTCCGAGACAAGTAATTCCGAACGGAGGAAGTAGGTCGCATTGCTCGGAATTATATTTCTTGTTGTCCATTTTTCCCCAAACACGCGGACGAAGGAATCACCCCTAAACCCTCCTCCCCCCGCCGCCGAAGCCGACATGGCCGTCCACCACCTCCTCCGCCGCGGGATCTCTGGTGGGTCTCCCCTCCACCCTCTGCGGGGCCTCCTCCTCGTATCGCAGGTATACGCACAGCTCCCGCCCTCGTCCATTACTCAGCGCCGACGCGTCGGTTCCTGATTTCGTGGTGGCCCCTTGTCTGACTTCCCTCCTCGAAGGAGCTCGGGCGGCGTCAGGCTAGCTCGGCGGCGGCCGGGGACGCGGTGGCTGAGCTGAGGGGCGCGCGGGAGGACGTCAAGCAGCTGCTGAAGGAGAAGTCCTGCCATCCCATCCTGGTATCGTATACACGACCTTGGATACCGTGTTTTCGAGTTCCAACAGAGGAATGCCCGTGTTGGGCTTTAGATTATCTCCTGCACAGCCAATAAATTCTGAATTTAACAATACTTGATCCTTATGTAGTCTAGGGACTGACACTGCTTTATTATGTTGTGACGAGTGCTGTAAGTGCACCTGTCTGCAACCTGTCACACACGCAAGTTTTAAAATTTGCACACTGCACAGTTCCTGGTGTTGCATCTGCTTGGCCCAACATTAGCTGATGCAGCCTACAAATGCCTCTTTGTGACTTGTCTGCTGAACCGCTTCTGGTTTCAGGTTCGCTTGGGTTGGCATGACGCTGGTACTTATGATAAGAACATTAGTGAGTGGCCCAAGTGTGGTGGAGCTAATGGTAGCTTGAGGTTTGAAATTGAGTTAAAGCATGCGGCTAATGCTGGTAGCGCTTCTCCTCCACAGGTTCTCTTTTGTTTCATACAACTAGGGCTGTTTTTTAAAACTAGTTCTACTGCAGGTCTTGTGAATGCTTTGAAACTTATTCAAGCCATCAAGGACAAATATGCATGTGTTACTTATGCGGATCTGTTTCAGCTTGCCAGTGCTACAGCCGTTGAGGTACTTTGTGGCAATTCAACCTATCAATGATGATCATTCCAAAAAAGTACTCCCTCCGTTTTTATTTACTCCGCATATTAGCTTTGGTCAAAGTCAAGCTTTATAAACTTTGACAAAGTTTGTAGACAAAAATATTAACATATACAATAACAAATCAACACCATTAGATTCATTGTTGAATATACTTCCACACCATATAGATTTGTTATGGTAAGTATTTGTATTCTTTTCTATAAACTTGGTCAAACTTTAGAAAGTTTGACTTCAGTCAACACTAATATGCAGAGTAAATAAAAACGGAGGGAGTACTCTTAGATTAGCAATGATGTGACTGATTTGATTTTGTCATTTTTCAGGAAGCCGGTGGCCCCAAAATCCCCATGATCTATGGAAGGGTTGATGTTTCTGCCCCTGAACAGTGCCCACCAGAGGGGAGACTCCCTGGTTAGTAATTAGTATCCATGGCCCAGCTTACTGTGTATGTCGATTTAGCTTATTTCTGATCTTACCGTCTTTGTCTAGAGCTCGAATATTATACTGCACCTTTAGTTTTGCATGATATAGATCTTTGCAGCATGTAGCAACAATTTCTCAGTGATGGGAGCAATAAACGATTATCTGGTAAACTTGAATGGTTATCTGTTGATTGCTGCAGATATTTCAGTTTACTGATCAAATCATCAAAACTTTAACAAACCAAATGAAGCTCTTACGTGTGTTTGCACGTGCTACTTGTCTATTCTAGGTTCTTAATATATTAGTATTATAACTGAACTTTGATGAGAGTGGTAGAGTATACAGTCGAACTTCATAATTCTTGCGAAGGGGGGTATATTTAACTAAAACATGCACGTATTGAAAATCAACTCAGTTTTTGATTCTATTTATTTACCTGTTTGACATAAACTTATGAGCTACCACCTGCAAAGGACAGAACTGTCTCATGGACGTAATCTGCTTCACGCAAACATGCCTCCTGAGGATGTCACATGTATTTGAATGCTTGGTTATCTGCTCTGTTTAACTAAAACATGCATTCATTAAAACATGAACTGAACACTTGATTTTGTTTCTCCACACTGTTGAATATTGATTTATGGGCTACCACATGCAATGCGACGGAGTTAGCTCTGGCCATCAGGCCGACATGCTTCCTTAGGATATCACCTGTATTTAAATGTATATTTATTTTATCTGCAAAATGTACTTTGATGCACCATATTAATTTCAGTAATAGCATCTCCAGCCGGGCTGGGCTAATTTGACCCCCTATTTTTGCACGGACATGTCCGGACAGTGTCTGCTCCACGCCCTTAATTTGTGTGTGCTCGCAGCCGTGTCCACTTAAATTGTCCAGACACATGAATATGATTGGTGGGGGTGGGCCGGATCCGACGTGGAGGGCTACCCGGACACCGTCCCCACATATCAGCTGGGTTTGAGGGTGCCGGACAGCCTGGACATATAGGGACGATTTGGGGGTCTCTCTGTCTCTCTCCCTCCCTCCCTCTCTGGGCTGTCCGCCTGGGCAAATGAGGACAAAGTGTGTGTGTGG
>NC_041389.1:224183488-224189038 GCF_002162155.2 Triticum dicoccoides | reverse complement strand
TCTAACCAGCATATTGATTCCACACGACTAACTTCTAATGGTAGGGCCTTTCAAGTTTTCAACAATCATGATTTTGTTTTCTTACAATATCCCTTTGTCATTCCAATAAGAGACTGTTAATTTCCTTGTATTATCTCCAAAGTTGCATCACACTGTGCAAGATCAAATTATGACCGCGCTGTACCATGATAGTGAAAAGTTGCATCGCCTTTGCAAGATCGAATCATGACCGTGCTGTCTTTTGTAAGAAAGCAACTTTTCTTTTACAGCCAGTTCCCTTCTCAAGTAATGCAACATTTTCTCATGTTTGGTTTTTCAGTTCTACCAGTGCTAAATCATGTTTCCTCTGTGATGTAATTTAGGTTGACATTTAGGAATCAAAATATGAACTAAACTTGTATCTTTTTGATGCATGCTAATGGTCTCACATATTTTTTGCCACCCTTTCAGCTGCTGGTCCGCCTTCACCTGCTGAACATTTGCGAGAAGTATTCTACAGAATGGGCCTGAATGACAAGGTACTCGGATACTGCTGTGTCACTTTTAACTCTTCAATACAGTATACTTCTGGAGTTGCTTGTCTTATCTTTTTTGTGATCTGTAGGAAATTGTTGCATTGTCAGGAGCACACACACTTGGACGATCAAGACCAGAGCGCAGCGGCTGGGGTAAACCTGAAACAAAATACACTGTGCGTAAATTACAGCCGGAGCTCATTGTTTCCAATTTAAAGATGCCTTATCTATTGAAACATATTCATGGTACTAGCTGAGTGACCCATGCGCTGCTACACAGTAATAGAAGTAATAACTATAAATCCAATCATGTGGGGTAACTATTTCCGTCCATTACGAAATAGATTTAGATATAGTAACAGCCCAGGCAACTTAGAAATCGCAATACAGTAAAATTGTATATGAGATATTTAATAGATTATTCAATAAAATGTTATGTGGGGCCATCACTATGAGAAGAGAAAGAAGGACTTGGCAACAACAGAGTCCTGATAGATTACAGCAAAGTTTGTTAGGAGCGTCGGTTTGGTCTACAAAACGAGAGATTGAGTTTGTTAGGGACTCTAGCTAGTAGCTTGAATAAGGGGCAAACGCCATCAGGTCTAGATATTTATATATAGGACGACCATGTAATTGAGGAATCAAGTAATCAATACCAATCTATTCCCTCTATTCCTCTGTCAAGCGTGGAGCAGGCTAGGCTAAGACCTTGCCCCTCTGTCGTCATTACCTTCAGCTAACCTACGCCATAACATCTGGTATCAGACGTCCAGGCGTTCCAGTGCTCATGGTGGACGACAAGTCCAAGTCTGAATCTAGTGGCTCCAAGGATGATCAGGAAACCAAGGCACTCATGATCGAGCTCCTGCAAAAGTTCGAGCGACTTGATGCCTTGGAGGAGCGTTTGGGTCGCATCGAGACCGGCCAAAAGCAGATGATTCTCCACACGCAAGCACCCGAGATCCTCCAACAACGCAAAGACGGACCGATGGGGAACACCCGCTTCCACAAGTTGGATTTTCCATCGTTCGACGGCACGGCAGACCCTCTGCCCTTCCTCAACAGATGTGAGCACTACTTTCGTGGACAGCGCACCATGGATGAAGAGCGTGTATGGCTCGCCGCCTTTCACCTTCAGGGCATCGCGCAACAGTGGTATATGCGCCTTGAGCACGATGAGGGCACGCCATCTTGGCGACGCTTCTCTGAACTGCTGGACCTCCGGTTTGGACCACCGCTACGTGCTTGTCCCTTGGGCGAGCTAGCAGCTTGCCAGCGCACCGGTTCTGTTGCAGATTACCAAGAGCGCTTCCTCTCGCTACTTACCCGCGCAGGCCCACTGACCGAGAGTCAACAGGTCCAACTCTTCACGGCTGGCTTGCAAGAACCCCTCTCCATCGATGTCCAGCTTCAGGGACCGCAATCCCTGGAGATCGCTATGAGTTTGGCACGCTCCTTTGAGCGTCGGGAACATGCTGTTGCCGTGACGGCCGCGCCATCGGCGCCACCATCCCGGTCCTATCGTGCTCCGGCTCAGAGTGGCCTCCTACCCCCTCCTGCGGTAGGAACTCCTCCAGCACCACCAACTCAGGCGCTGGCCGGCCAGCCCAATCCACCTGGTCTAGTAACAGTAGCTGGGCGCACGGTTCGTCGTTTGACACCGGAAGAAATTGATGAGCGCCGTCGCAATGGGCAGTGCTTTAACTGTGACGACAAGTATGTACGGGGGCACAATCGTGTCTTTAAGCGTCTGTTCCATCTGGAGATAGCAGAGGTGGATGATGGCACGGACACCGAAAACGGGGTGGATGACCCCAAGATCTCCCTGAATGCAATCGCCGGTGTCGCGTCCTCCGACACGATGCAGGTTCTGATCCTCCTTGGCGGAGCCTCTCTGCGCGCATTATTGGACACGGGCTCCACCCACAATTTCGTGTCCACCGCAGCTGCAGAGCGCGTCCAACTGCCGTTCCAGCCAAAGGAGGGCTTGCACGTTATGGTGGCTAATGGCGACCGGGTTCCCTGCACTGGTGTTTCGGCGCGCACCTTTTTCCATCACTACCGAGACTTTTGGAGCTGATTTTTACGCGCTACCCCTCGACGGCTATGATGTGGTGCTTGGCACCGAGTGGCTCGCAACATGGGGGCCGATCCTTTGGGACTTCAGCCGCCTGTCCATGACATTCTGGCACGTGAATTCTACTGTTACTTGGCGCTGCATCGCAGGTTCCAGCGGCAAGCAGCTGCGGGCATCCTCGGGCCCCGACCTTCTCGAGGCTCTCTTGGCCGATTTCGACGACATCTTTGCTGCCCCCACCAGTCTGCCCCCGCCACGATCGCGTGACCACCACATTCATCTCCTTCCATGAACTCCACTGATTGCGGTGCGGCCGTATCGCTACCCACAGACACAGAAGGACGAGTTGGAGTCCCAATGCCGTACCATGGAAGCCCAGGGCATCATTCGACGTAGCACGTCGCCCTTTTCAGCTCCAGTCCTACTTGTCAAAAAGGCTGATGGTTCGTGGCGCCTTTGTGTTGACTATCGGGCTCTGAATGACCGCACCATCAAAGATAAGTTTCCTATTCCTGTCGTCGAGGAGCTGCTGGACGAGCTGCATGGCGCACGCTTCTTCTCCAAGTTGGACCTTCGCTCAGGGTATCATCAAGTCCGCATGCATCCCGCCGATGTTGAAAAGACTGCTTTCCGCACTCATGAAGACCTCTATGAATTTTTGGTAATGCCATTCGGCCTCACAAATGCTCCTGCGACTTTTCAAGCGTTGATGAATGATGTGCTGCGACCGTTTCTGGGCCAATTTGTCTTGGTATTCTTCGACGATATCCTCATTTATAGCAATTCTTGGGCTGAGCATCTTCGCCACGTCCGTGCTGTCCTATCGGTGTTGCGGAAACACACTCTGTTTCTTAAGAAATCGAAGTGCTCTTTTGGCGAAACATCTGTGGCTTATCTTGGTCATGTGGTCTCGGGTGAAGGTGTCGCCATGGATCAAAGTAAGGTGCAGGCAATTCTGGATGGGCCACTTCCCCGGTCGGTGCGGGCACTGCGTAGTTTCCTCGGTCTTGCAGGCTACTACAGGCGCTTCATTGAGAACTTTGGTGTCATAGCGGAGCCCCTCACTCGCTTGCTGAAAAAGGACGGGTTTGGCTGGTCACCGTTGGCCGAGACAGCATTCAAAGAGCTGCAGCAAGCGCTCACCACAGCTCCGGTCTTGGCTCTACCAGATTTCTCGTTGCCGTTTGTGGTGGAGTGCGACGCGTCAGGCGTTGGCATTGGTGCGGTGCTTCATCAGGGTGCTGGACCAATTGCATTTTTCAGTCAGGCCATGGCTCCCTGCCACCGTTCTCTCGCAGCATATGAACGAGAACTGATCGGGCTATCCCAAGCAGTCCGCCATTGGAGGCCTTACACAGTTCATTGTCAGAACGGACCACCAGCCGCTGAAGTATCTCCTTGATCAACGCTTGGCAACAATCCCCCAAACGCACTGGGTAAGCAAGTTACTTGGGTTTGATTTTTCAGTGCAGTACAAGCCAGGGCACACAAATGTGGTGGCAGACGCGCTCTCCCGTCGCGACACAGAGGATGCTGCTATCTTCACGGTGTCTGCACCCACATTCACGATCCTCGCAGAGTTTAAGGCATGGGCAGCCACTGATGAGGAGATGCGCTCGTTGCGCTCCCGAGTTGAAGGTGGCGAATTGGGGGCACAATGGGCAGTGGTGGACGGTCTGGTCACGTTCCAGCCCGCGTATTCCTACCCAACACGTCTCCCTTCCTTCCGACGATCATCACAGCGCTCCATGAAGAAGGACATGAAGGGATTCAGAAGACCCTTCATCGCTTGCGCCGCGATTTTCAGGTTCCTAACGCCCGCAAGATTGTACAGGAGCACATCCGCGAGTGTCGTGTCTGCCAACGCAACAAGACAGAACATCTCCATCCAGCTGGCCTCCTGCAGCCCTTACCAGTTCCAACGGCTGTTTGGGCAGACATCAGCCTTGACTTCATCGAAGGCCTACCCAAGGTCGGTGGCAAGAGTGTGATACTTACGGTGGTGGATCGATTCTCCAAATACGCCCATTTCTTCGTTCTTGGGCACCCATACACAGCAGAAACAGTGGCGCGTGTGTTCTTCGCAGAAATTGTGCGATTGCACGGCATTCCGGCATCCATCGTCTCCGACCGGAACCCAGTGTTCACCTCTGCGTTTTGGCAGGCCCTATTTCGTGCAGCTGGCTCCAAGCTCCACATGAGTTCTGCCTTCCATCCGCAGACTGATGGCCAGTCCGAAGCAGTCAATAAAATCATTGCCATGTACCTCAGGTGCTTGACTGGAGATCGCCCTCGTGAGTGGGTTCGCTGGCTTCCTTGGGCCGAGTATATTTACAACACTTCTTATCACTCAGCCCTGGGAGATACACCATTTCGAGTTGTTTACGGCAGGGATCCACCATCCATTCGGTCCTATGAAACGACCGACATCAGGATTGCAGCAGTGGCACAGCAGATGGAAGCTCGGGATGAGTTCCTCGCCGACGTTCGTCGTCGGTTGGAGCAGGCCCAACAAGTGGCCAAGACAGCGTATGACCGTGGACATCGGGCGGTAACATTTTGTTCCGGTGAATGGGTTTGGCTCAGGTTGCACCATCGGACGGCGGCTTCATTAGATGCAGGCGCTAAGGGTAAGCTGCGTCCGCGCTACTTTGGACCTTATAAAATCGTGGAGATGATCAATCCAGTGGCCGCTCGTCTGGAATTGCCTATAGATGCTCCGCTCCATGATGTGTTTCATGTTGGACTTCTGAAGAAATTTGTTGGCTCGCCACCAGCGCGGCCTCCTCCGCTCCCAGCAACGAGGCACGGGGCCGTCGTGCCCACACCAGACCGTGCCCTCAAGGTTCGTCTCTGTCGCGGCGTTCGCCAGGTCCTAGTCCAGTGGAAAGACATGCCACCATCGTCGGCTTCATGGGAAGACTTGCACCACTTTCAGGAGAGCTACCCTTCTTTTCA
>NC_041389.1:224159025-224183137 GCF_002162155.2 Triticum dicoccoides | reverse complement strand
ATGTTATGTGGGGCCATCACTATGAGAAGAGAAAGAAGGACTTGGCAACAACAGAGTCCTGATAGATTACAGCAAAGTTTGTTAGGAAACTTAAGTTTGTTAGGAGCGTCGGTTTGGTCTACAAAACGAGAGATTGAGTTTGTTAGGGACTCTAGCTAGTAGCTTGAATAAGGGGCAAACGCCATCAGGTCTAGATATTTATATATAGGACGACCATGTAATTGAGGAATCAAGTAATCAATACCAATCTATTCCCTCTATTCCTCTGTCAAGCGTGGAGCAGGCTAGGCTAAGACCTTGCCCCTCTATCGTCATTACCTTCAGCTAACCTACGCCATAACAATAAAACATCGCCAACACTTGTATTAGTTCCTTGCGTATGCGCATCCTACAAAAGGACAATGTCAGATCGCTACTTTGCTGGGTGCTAACAAGACCGAAAGTTATTCTTCTACACTGAAAGTGCCATTTAGCCATATCAATTCAATTGTCATTTTTGAATGAACTACAAAATATGAGCTATATTCTTATCACCATCATTAACTTTTCTATCACAGAGCTTATATGTTCCTACAAGGCTGTTCTTCTTGGTGCCAGCATGTACAGCATCATTATGTTCTCACTGAAGAATGTTGTGAACCTTATATCATATTGTTAGCCTGATTGGTTGTTATGCTTGACTTGCCAGAAAAATGGACCTGGTGCACCTGGGGGTCAATCTTGGACATCACAGTGGCTCAAGTTTGATAACAGCTATTTCAAGGTGAGATTCCTAATTTGCAATATGCTATAGTAATACCTGCAATCATTATTATCTTACAGTTATAGAACACATAAAATTTAGCATGTCAAAGAACGACGAGACGAGGACCTTCTAGTTCTGCCCACTGATGCTGTGCTCTTTGAGGATCCATCATTCAAGGTTAGTGACGATTCTCCCATTGCAAAACATCTGTAGCTGATTCTTTGAACATAATTTTGTGTGCTATCATGGTTGCAGATTTATGCCGAAAAGTATGCTGAGGATCAGGATACATTTTTTGAAGACTACGCTGAAGCTCATGCTAAATTGAGCAATCTTGGGTCTAAGTTTGACCCTCCTAAGGTAGATGGGATTAAGAGAACCATTTATGAGAACCAGGACATAATTAACCATATTGTAAGGTCGTGCTGACTCCTTGAAATTTTGCAGGGTGTATCACTAGACTAGCTGATATTTGCTGCTGATGAACTGCATTTTGGTGAGTGAAGATGACAAGGCTATGTTTCTTGCAACTATTTTCGAGGTGAACAAATTCGGATCCACCGAAGCAGTATTTTGAGTTGTGTGCTCTATTACCAGAAATAAAAGCAGCATTGGACAGTTCCCGGACCGAACATTTATGATACTTGCATGTTGTATGACACTTCAAGGTACAAATATAAAACAATACTATCAGGCTGTTGCCCCTTTGCGATATGTCTGGAACAGAACGGTACCTAGCAAGCACACTATGGGATATTTTATTTATCTTTTTGTTTGATCATACAATATACCAACCATCCTGAAGAGGTGAGCTCATTTCCCTCTTGGGAACCCCAGGATAGCCTGAATCATGTCTCCCAGCTTGCCTTCAAGCACTCCTTTGAGGATCTTGAGCTTTGGTGCCGAGTAGGGCGGGTACCTAGCCCTGGCCTCCCTGGCGAAGCCTCGGTTCATGACTGCCTTCCTGTGGCTGAAAGCATCAAAGCTGAACTTCCCATGATAGGCGCCCGTGCCACTCTCCCCAACTCCTCCAAATGGCAGGTATGGGTTTGTGAGCTGCAAGATTGCAAATCAATGTCAGCATTCTCATTTAGTTTCCTGTAAAATTCGCGTGTTCCAAAGGGAGCCTTGTGCTGATTACATGTATGCTGGTGTCGTTGAAGAGCGTTCCTCCTGCAGAAATGGCCCCCTCGAACTGGTTCTGGAGCTCACTGTCCCTGGTGAAGAGGTAAGCTGCAAGTGGCTTAGCCATTGAGTTGATGAGACCGAAGCTTTCATGGATCTTGTCAACCTGAAAGGAAAAGAGAACATTCGACTCAGATGCACATCATGTACCACCAGTAATCTCTTGTGCTTTTTTTTGAGGGGAATCTTATGGGTCAAAAATGTAGTAAAATTCTCTGAATCTGAGAGAGTTGGCTCTGACCGTGAGGATCGGAAGCAAGGGCCCGAATATTTCATCCTTCATGATGGCGGAATCGAGAGGGACATCTAGGAATATTGTAGGGGCGATCTTCCTGCGGTACGATAAAGAAAAGATATGTGGGCAGATCAACCAAACGCATTATGCGCATGATGGTAGTTTGCTAGAGTTGGTAATGTGAAGATGGAATCCACTCACAGCTGCTGTTCATCCCTCTGACCGCCGAACACGATCTTGTCGGAGACCATCTCTTCGTCCATCAAGCCCTTGAGCCTGCCAAAATGGCTGGCATTCACGACGCGGGACAAGTCCGCTGATAGCAGTGGATCCTTCCCGTAGAACTTCTCCAAAACGTTCTTCAAAGACTCGAGCTTCCAAGTCACGTTCAACGAAAAGTTAGGATTCATCACCCTCGTAGAAAAAAAAGAGACGGTTAGAACTGTGCAAACAAACATATATGCGCGTACCAGCTTTGGGGCAAAAGCCTGTGTGGTTATGATGAAATCAGGAGCAATGCAGGCCTGGCCATTGTTGCAACCCCACTTGCCAGCAGCGATCCTCTTGGCAGCAATCTTTGTAGAAAAAATAATAATTAAGAAACATGAGTTAGAAAAAAAATGGAACATCTAAGAGAAGGTGAGCTTTTTTTTTTTCCCGTGGGATTATGGCAGTGATCATTCAGACTGGGGAAGATTGATTTTACGTGGAGATCGACGTTTGAATCGACAACCACCGGGCATTTGCCACCGAGCTCCAAGACGACCGGCGTCAGATGCTTGGCCGCTGCGGCCATCACGACGCGTCCGACTCTACTGTTGCCTGCAATTTTTCATCGCAACATGCGTTGGTTGGATGCAGGCGAGAAGAATGTTTCGAGCTTCATCCACGGCGGTCGTCAAGAACTGACATGGAGATTGGCACTGACCTGTGTAGAAGATTTTGTCCCACTTGTGGTTTAGGAGCGCGGTGGTCTCCTTGACGCCGCCCTCGATGACCTTGATGCAGTTGCCGTCCACGAACCGCGGCAGCAGCTCAGCCAGCAGCGACGACATGGCTGGTGCCCCCTCAGACGGCTTCAGCGCAACGGCGTTGCCGGCGGCGATCGCACCGATGACCGGGTCCAGGGACAGCACTGAGATGATCGGTAGACATGTCGTTTGGAACGCATGAATTTCATGGTTTTTCCCATTTGAAATGAAACACAGTATGAAGAGCAAGAAGATAAAAATATCACTTGAGCTTCCCCGCAACACAAATTAATTATTACAGCTGGATCTCGAGCCAATTTTCTTACATGTCCAACTGCAACTGGTAAATCACTTTATCATCTACTCCCTCCGTTCCTAAATGTAAGTCTTTATAGAGATTGCACAATTGACTACATACAGAGCAAAATGAGTGAATCTACATTATAAATGCATCTATATACATCCGTATGTGGTCTATAGTGGAATCTCTACAAAGACTTATATTTAGTAACGGAGGGAGTAGTGTCATAGGATTATTATTACTAAGCCTGAAGTAGTAAACTTCTTGTTTTGAAAAAATATATATGCAATTTTAACAAAACAGCACTATTTTTTTCATAAGATGGTTGGATGTTAATCCAAAAGTATATAAACGTGACTCGTATCTATGAAGTTTTTTTGAAAAAGAAACTTCTAAATAGACAATATGTATTGTTGGTAGCTTAGTAACTCAAAGTTCAAGTGATGAAAGAAATTGAGTACACGTGATGAAAGAAATTGAGTACACGTGATGAAAGAAATCGAGTACAATCCATTATTTTCTCCGCAAAAAAAAAGAGTACCGTCCATTATTTACCTACTAGTTCGGTCCCAGTGAAAACGTCCCCACATAAAGAAGAATCCACATTAGTTCTGATGTTGTGACGGCTGTGTCCATGGAATTGCCTAACAGGGTTCTTCGTCCAGGGCAATGCCGCCCTGCAAAAACACAACCTACTGGCTCAACTTGGCGGCGACGCCGCGCACCGGAGTGAACTCTCCCCACAATGCACTACCGCGGGCGGATCCTTGGCGTGGATCTGGCGGACCTGGCGCCACGAGGGATTTAGCCCGCCCATCCAGGTGAAGGAGAAGGAGGACATAATTTACCATCAGCCTAGCTGCCCCCCTCGTCTCGGTGAATGAGGTCATCCCCGTCGAGGCCTAGCCGGAGCCCGAGGACCCGATCCACTCCGTGCTTCGTCTCTCTGCCCTCGAAGCTCGGAACCCCCGCACTCATCAACGAGGAGGAACAACGGCAATCGCTTGTGAGTCGACCCCTACGCCTTCTTCGAGGATCTCTTGTCATTGTTGGAGGAGAACGATGACTAGACGACGCCGGCCTCAGACTAGCGTAGGTAGTACTAGGTAGCAATATGGCTCATATAGAGACATTGCTTATTTTAAAAATGTCGTAAAGTGACATTTGAAGTCGCTATATTATATGTAAAGAGACGCATTTTGACAACTATTATAGTTTCTGTTAAGTTATTTCTTTTATACATGCGTTTGGTATGTCTAATTTGATCTGTATTTGCGCACAGCCGTCACGGCCTCTTTATCAATATAGAGCGCGGCCGGTGGCGATTCGAATATGCTAGAGTTACTCTTAGCCGAGGGTCAAAATACGAGAATATTCTTTTGAAGGGGTAAAACTGTTCAAAAGCGTTGAAAAGTGACATACACATAAAAAATGATGCGTTGTTAGTTGTACTATTTGACCCGTGCCTTTTATGATGTATACATATATAGCGCATGAAAGACGCACGGTACCAGATAGGGTTAATGCACGAAAGATACATGACATAGAAGAAAATAAATGAAGCTACATTTCATTGATGGCTTTGTGGCCGTCAACCAACTAACAATCTGAAACTGAGCTATCTCAACGAGATGCACTATTCTGGCAGCGCAGGAAGATGGAAGTGATTTGTAGAAAGAGCTGAAAGATACCAAAGTATAAATGCCGACAGCGACGGAACGAAACCCGCAGGACGGCAATCATACCCACAACCCTCCCTTCTGCAGCAGCGAAGTGGGGGATGCCTACGTGGCACTTCATTACGTGCACACCAACCACAGTTATATGCAACGCGCATTTACCCGCAAAAGATAAAGAAAAAAGAGTACATGCCAGCCGCATGAGCATGTTGGGTTGAGCAGATCATTCCCATTCTTATAGTACTACAAAACCTGGGAATGATTTGGTCCCAAACCATAGTTTTAATTTAGTTTATTCATTGGGCTGCTTAAGTTTGGTTGTAATGGGCTGGGAACCGGATCCTCTAACATTAAAAAGAAAAGTTAGAGAAGCTACAATCCCCTAACTTTCCTTCTTGCAATCCATATGATTAAGGCTAAAATGATTTAAATTAATATGCAAATTATAAATTTAATATGTAAATTCATAATCATTACATACAAATAATTTGACGGTGAAATAAAATTAATTATAGATTATATATATCTATAGTAACTATCAATAGTAAATAATCCACTAAACATCTCTAACATTCCTTCTTCATTTTACACTATGATTACACTGTTGAATCGTGACTTTGCTTCTCTAAGTTAGAAGATGCGCCTCCAATGGGCTGAGGCCCTGTTTCAATTTGGTTTGGTTTGGGTTTTAGTAGTTAGTACTCCCTTTGTCCCATAATATAAGATGTTTTTTGACTCTAGTATAATATAAAAAAAAACTCTTACATTCAAAAAAACTCTTACATTATGAGACGGAGGGAGTAGATTGGTTTGGTTTGGTCTGGACAAATCATTCTCAGACCGGTTCTGTCTACGTAGAAAACCGGTAGAGCAACCAAATCTACCTTACACGAGACGCCGAGCTTTGATCGGAAGGGAAGAAGAGGAGGATGCGGATGAGCTGCAACGGGTGCAGGGTGCTCCGCAATGGGTGCAGAGACGGTTGCACCATCCGGCCCTGCCTGGAGTGGATCCGGAGCGCCGACGCGCAGGCCAACGCCACCGTCTTCCTTGCCAAGTTCTACGGCCGCGCCGGCCTGCTCAACCTTCTCGCCGCCGCCGGCCCCGACGACGCCGGCGTCCGCCCCGCGCTCTTCCGCTCGCTGCTCTACGAGGCGTGCGGCCGGATGGTCAACCGTGTCTACGGCTCCGTCGGCCTGCTCTGGTCCGGCCAGCGGGGGCCTGCCAGGCCGCCGTCGAGGGCCTTAGTCGAGGCCGTGCTCAAGGGCTGCCCCGTCATCCGGGTCACGTCCGACGCGCCCCTGACGGCGTGCGACATCCGCCACGTCGCCAAGGTTGGGCCTGCTGCGTCTCCGGAGGCCGCTGCGGCCGGCACGCTCCTCGGCGTCTCGCGCACCCGGGCGCACCACGTTCAAGCGCGCGTCTCCCGTTTGAGTTTGTGGATTCAATCCAAAAATGAGAAACAGTTTGAATTGGATTGGGTTGAAAAAATCTGCAGTTTGGTTTGGTTTGGGTTCTAGCTGGCTCTTTTTGGATCGGTTTAATTTGGATCCTGGGTGTGTATTCATATGGACTGGGCTGGCTTTGGTCTGGATGTGAAACTCTTCCCAGGCTACAATGTCATGGCTCATGCACACATGTTGCATGCATGCACCTGGCTGTTCCCAGTTTTTGGGTAACTTTTTAGTTGATGATCTTACCGACTCATGATCTTACTCTGTTTATATTCCCTTTAATTAGTACGATCCAGTTTCATTTTAACTTCAATTTGATGTATCCTATATACACAATGAAATTAGTAACGCACGCGTGAAAGCTTGTTGAATGGCATTTTAATTTATTGCTAAATAATTTTTCTGTCAACTTAGGGTTCCATGCATGTAGCTAGGAGTGTTCAAATGAACTTACAGAGAGGGTAGTTCCAGGCGGAGATGACGAGCACGAGGCCGAGCGGCTCTGGCGTAATCCTCGCCGTCGAGGGGAAATTCATGAGCTTTGCAGGAACCTGAATCAAGGGTACGTCGCTATTCTATCAATGCTTATAATAAGATAATGGATATTGTGTGATATAAATCTGCAAGTGATTAGCTGCTGCGGGTACAAGAGCATGATTAGTTTTCTATCAATAGGTTTGTGTACAGTGTAGGCTTCATAGCTGTAGAGAAACTGTTGGTTAAGCTATCGACATCTCACATCATATCAAGGTACTAGTGAATCGACAATGATATACCTTCTGGGGTTTCATCCATTTCTTGAGATTCTTCAAGGCAAACAAGCACGACGACTTGATCAGAGATAGCTGCCTCATCAAAATTCATAATTGACAAGAGAACAAATAACCTGTGAGTAAGCATGTGGCTAACTACGAGAGTAAGCCCAGTGCGAAATAGATAAATAAATCAAAAAGCTCAAATAATACATGAACTTTCTTTTTTGAGTTGATAACACATGAACTTGACGGACCGTTTTTTATGTGTGGTATTTAGTTTCAGGTGATCCGAGAGAAACGAAGTTTTGCGGAATTTGATTTCGATCTTTGCACAGATGCTTAAATAATTGGGTTTATGTGTATACACTGTGCATGCATGTTTGATTTTCTTCCATTTCTGATGGTGCCATAGTTACATGACACCATCCGATTGAATCTAAAGAAAGAAAAACAGGGCTGTGAAATTATAGTACTCACCGGCAAAAAAAAGAAAAAGAAATAAAAAGAAATTATAGTACTGTATGACGAAGCGAGTTGTGAATCGAACATGCAAATAGAGCAGACAGGGACTTTAAGAAGCCAGAAATCTCTTTTTTTTTTTCAGAAGAAGGAACCCGCGAAGATCTTAACAAACTAATCCAACGTATGAATATGATCGATCGTAATCGTAACGGAGAAATTAGGACGCGTAGATGCTGCTTGACGTACCTCGTGGACGTGTGCTTCGGTCTTGGGCTTGCCGAGGTCGGCGTGGAGGGCGTCGCATATCTCCGCCTCCATCTCCGTGGCCATCCGCAGAACCCCTCGCAGCTGCGCCGCCCGCCACTCCGCCGGCCGCGTCTGCCCCGCCGCGAACCTCTCCCGGAGCTCCTGCACAGCCGCCGCCGGGGACTCCACCATGTTATATATGTAATCTAGCTAGCTCCTGGTGAATTACCTGCAAGCAAGCCAGTTAGGTCGGTGATATGGAGGGAAGGAGGAGGCTGGAGGTGGTTTGTCTTGTGGAGAGATGAGAGACGTGGTTATATATGTCTGACGTTTCTAGATTTTTTTTAAGCGGTTGGTCGCTCTGTTTTGCTCTTATCGCTTTGTTCGTTTGATCTTCTCCGATAGTCGGATCAGCACCACCAGTCCTTCGAAGATTATAATGAAATTAATCATTGCGGTCCTGTCAAAATATATATAGAAATTAACCATTGTGGTGTGAAAAAGTAATACTCTCGTTTTTTTTAAGTAACACTCTCTTTCAATTCATTCAGTTTACGACACATCTCTAACCCAATATCCTTCAGTCTTCAATCTGGTTTTGCTGAGGTGTTCATTTCAAATCCAGATCGACACTAGTATGAAAGAAATACAAATCGTGCGCTATTGATTAAGGTTACATCATAAATATCATTTAAAAAATGGTTAGCAGGTAAAATAACATCATATTCAGATTCTATACATTTTCTAATAAGATTCTGTATATACCATGTTAAATTTGGAGGTTTTAAAAGACATGGATATTTTTAGAAAGCATTTCATATGGACTGTGGGTTGGTAAACCCAAATATCGGGGGGGGGGGGGTTCTCGTAATAAGCAAAATGTTTTCCTAATTTCACTTAAAACTAGACTACAAGTTGAATATCAAAAACAATAGGGGGCTCTTTGCAAATGCGAAACGGTTTCCTGATATGACTTAAAACTAGAATACATGTTGATTACCAGAAACATTAGGGGTTTTCTTCAAAACATGCAATGGACATGAAGAAAAAGTCCCCCTTTATTAGTAGGTAATATAGTTAAACAAACTAGCCTTATAGAGGAAACCATTGGGGCTTCTTTCGTTCATAAAATAGGAATATCATAGGAATATGAAAATCATAAGAAGTGAGATGACGTACATCTCAATTATTATGTCTCTAATCATGCAATTAAAATGATGGTAGTACATGGCGATATGCTCGGAATGGCTATGAAAATGCCATGTAGGTAGGTATGCTGGCTGTTTTGTGGAGATGGGGTGTCTTATGTGTAGGAGAACAAGAGAAAGTCCTCCCACATGTTTGGATGTACCTGCGAAGTTTGCTCCGAGTCCCAATGTGAGAGTGGGCAATGCACGGTATCCTAGAGGCTAGCAATAAAAGATGAACGAAAGTGCAAAAGGTTTCGAACTTGCATTAGTCATAAAGAACTCAAACACTACACAAGAGTATCGCGATGTCATGTTGCATAGGACTCAAAAGCTAAGTAGCCTAAGGGGATAGTTTGGCGGAGATAAACCTCGTTTGTCGGTGTCAAAACCGGCAGATCTCGGGTAGGGGGCCCGAGCTGTTAGATCGGATCGATGGGTAACAGGAGAAGAACACACAAGGGATTTACCCAGGTTCGGGCCCTCTCTATGGAGGTAAAATCCTACGTCTTGCTCTTGTTTATATACGAAGGTATCGAAGTACATAGTTGATCTACCTCGAGACCATAAGTTGCGGTCTAAACCCTAGTGGTATGATGAATGGGTGTATGGATGGATCCGCCTCTACAGACTAAACCTCCTGGTTTATATGGGCACCAGGGGGTATCTAAGGTTACACATGGTCGGTTGCCATCTAAGGATTCACATGCCGAATCTAAATATGCTTGAAGTACACGCCAAGTCTTCAGTCGCCACACTTCGAGGGCCTCCGGATTCTTGCTTCTCAATGGGCTGGTAGTCTGGCCCATACTTTAGCCCGACTGGGCTAGGACCCCCTAGCCTAGGACACCGTCAGTAGCCCCTGAACTTCTCTTCGAAGCCGCAGTTGACAATCTTCCTCGGATAATGTCTTCGGCTGAGCGGTCTTCGTCTTAGCTGGCAAGTTCCACATCTTCGGATAGGTATGGCACTTTGTGAGTCCTCTTAATAGATTGCTATCTCCCTTTGGCAGAGGCCCAAACTACTCAAGGCGTACTGTTGTTCATCCAAAGTACAAAGCTTGCTTAGCCACGAAGACTAGCAGCGTAGGTGAGCTCGAGGTTAGTTATTGGCAGCCTTTTACTGAAGCTTCACCAACCCTGGCACGACATACGTCAGCCATTACTTGTTCGAATCGCGGTTCGAGTCAAACCTCTTACTTGCACATCATATCAAAACAAGGATCATGCCCTGCACTTTGGGGGATATCATCAATCAATTGCTTCTCCCCATGCGGCCATAACGACACGATATGATGTAGGGTGGAACCCTAAGGGCCGATCTTTCATGATTGGAGCGTATCCCACGGAACACGAAGAACACACGAGGGGGAAACATGAGGGAAACGAGAGGAAAACACTCAAATTAACTAGATCCAATCACACATGTGCTAGATCCGAGTGCACAACGAGACACACGATCCAAACACAACAAGGGACGATACAAACGGTAGTAGTTCTTCCCGCCCCGTGAGGAGACGAGGGCATGAATCCACGAGGGGATCTTCCCTTGCGGGTTCTTGAATCCACTTGGGGGATCTTCTTCGCGGAGGCCTTGGTCTCCAATGGAGTAGAGGAACAAGTGGATGAGCATAGCTCTAATCTCAAATGAGCTACAATCTTTGCTAACCCTAGCTAGGAGGAGGAGGGGGTCTATATATAGTGCTAGTGTAAGTTGGGGCGAAGGGGTACATGGGCTTTCGACCCTGATACACTGCACATAGGCAGGAGGGGCCGGATGTCCGGGCGTTCGAGGAGGTGATACGTCTCCAATGTATCTATAATTTTTGATTGTTCCATGCTATTATATTATCTGTTTTGGATATTTTATATGCATTAATATGCTATTTTATATTATTTTTGGGACTAACATATTAACCTAGAGCCCAGTGCTAGTTTCTATTTTCCCCATGTTTTTGATTTTACAGAAAAATAATATCAAACGGAGTCCAAACGAAATAAAACTTTACGATGATTTTTCTTGGACCATAAGACATCTAAGCTTGGAGAGGGGGTCAGAAGAGTCCCGAGGGGCCCACAAACCCTCAAGGCGCGCCCCTGGCTTGTGGACACCTCAAGAGTCCCCCAACCCTAATTCTTGCTCTACAAATTCCCAAATATTCCCAAACACCACTGAAGCGTCCACCAAAATACTTCCGCCGCCGCAACCTTCTGTTCCCATGAGATCCCATCTTGGGGCCTTTTCCGGCACCCTGCCGGAGGGGGATTCGATCACGGAGGGCCTCTACACCAACCTTTGCTGCCCTTTCGATGAAGCGTGAGTAGTTTACCACAGACCTACATGTCCATAGCTAGTAGCTAGATGGCTTCTTCTCTCTCTTTGATCTTCAATACAATTTTCTCCTCGTTGTTCTTGGAGTTCTATCCGATGTAATATTCTTTTGCGGTGTGTTTGTCGAGATCCGATGAATTGTGGATTTATGATTATATTATCTATGAATATTATTTGAGTCTTTTCTAAATTCTTTTATGCATGATTAAATATCTTTGTATTTCTCTTCGAATTATTGGTTTGGTTTGGCCAACTAGATTGGTTCTTCTTGCAATGGGAGAGGTGCTTAGTTTTGGGTTCAATCTTGCGGTGTCCTCACCCAGTGACAAAGTAGGGGTAGCAAGTCACGTATTGTATTGTTGCCGTCAAGGGTAAAAAGGTGGGGGTTTCATCATATTGCTTGAGTTTGTCCCTATACATCATGTCATCTTACTTAAGGCATTACTCCGTTCTTATGAACTTAATACTCTAGATGCATGATGGATAGTGGTCGATGTGTGGAGTAATAGTAGTAGATGGAGGCAAGAGTCGGTCTACTTGACACGGACGTGATGCCTATATTCATAATCATTGCCTTGGATATCGTCATAACTTTGTGCTTTTCTATCAATTGCTCGACAGTAATTTGTTCACCCACCGTATGTTTTCTTTCAACTCTAGTGAAACCTATGGCCCCCGGGTCTATTTTCTATCATATATTTTCAGATCTATAAACCAAAAAACCCAAAAATACCTTGCTTCAAGTTATTTGTATTTACTTTGTTTTACATTTTAGTAATCTTTTATATCTATCTCTATCATATCTCATCCTTGCAAGTGACCGTGAAGGGATTGACAACCCCTTTATCGCGTTGGGTGCAAGTGTTTGATTGTTTGTGCACGTGCATAGATTGGCGACCTGCTTGTATCTCCTACTGGATTGATACCTTGGTTCTCAAAACTGAGGGAAATACTTATCTGTACTTTGCTGCATCACCCTTTCCTCTTCAAGGGAAAAACCAACGCAAGCTCAAGTAGCAAGAAAAATTTCTGGCGCCGTTGTCGGGGAGGTTCTACATCAAGCCTACCATACCCACCATAAACTCTCATCTCCTGCATTAAATTATTTGCCATTTGCCTCTCATTTTCCTCTCTCCCACTTCTATTTCAGAAAAACACAAAAATATTTGCCTTCTTTTCATTTGCCTTTTATTTCTTACTTGGCTTGTTTGCTTGTTCGCTTGGAATAATTGTGTATTTATTGAAAATCAGAAAGCAAAAGGTGTATGGATCCACTTAAAGTTTTCCACTTGGATCATCTTCGATCCATATATGCTCGTGCTGAAACTCCAACTAGTTTAGTTGAGGGAAAATCATTAGATGAGCATGCTCATTTTGTGCATCACCGTTGGGGGGGACTTTTATGGAATCAAATAAATTGTTTGCTATGCTATGCCTGGAATCTATGTGAAATTTATGATTTTACTTGTTGCTCGGAGAACCCTAAAAAACACCTTCCCTACCTTTGTGAGTTTAATGATAATGAAATCCTATCTTCTTATGCCAAAGGTGTTTATAGTTACTATGATATCTAACAAATTGAAGAATTTGTCGCTTTTAAGGGTGCTTATGAAGTTGCTTCTTTGATTGAAAAGTATGATATTACTCTCTACAAATCTGAAAATTTTGACATACTTAAATATTGCTATGAAAACTATGCTTCTAATGCCCATGTTAAAGAATTTATTGAGAGAATGTCCGCTGCTTTGCAAGAAAATAATGAAATGCATGAATCTATAGATAATTATGATTCCGTTGATTTGATTGAAATATTCCCCCTTGATGAACATGATGCTTGCTATTCTTATGGCCATGAAGCCAATATTCTTATGGAGATGAACTTGCTATAGTTCCTTATGTTAAACATGAAATTATTGCTATTGCAC
This sequence comes from Triticum dicoccoides, assembly GCF_002162155.2. Taxonomy (NCBI): domain Eukaryota; kingdom Viridiplantae; phylum Streptophyta; class Magnoliopsida; order Poales; family Poaceae; genus Triticum; species Triticum dicoccoides. Next base: position 224,169,661 of record NC_041389.1, on the reverse strand, counting down.
CCATACTTGATAGTTCCTTCAATGAAAAGCATGATTGCAATGATGTTATTATAAATTATATTAATGTCAATTGTGCTAATAATATGCAAAACCCCAAGCTTGGGGATGCTAGTTTTGCTATGTCCACTACTTATTGCAATGATCATGATTGGGGTGATAATGCTTCTTATGATCTTGAAAATTTATTTAAGCCTCATGATGAATATGATATTGATAATAATGTTTGCAATAATATGGAAACTGGGTTTAGAAGAGTGTCAACTTTAGGAAATAATGGTCCCACTACTTTGGAGATTGATCAATCTTATGAAATTTTTGATAAAAGTGGGCTTGGAGAGGTCATGATTTTATTTGATAATCCCACTATTTTGGAAGAGTGTCAACTTTGCATGCATGTGGATCATGTAGAAAATATGTTATGTGATTGCTGTATTGTTGGATCTGAATATGATCCCACATGTAACTATTATGAGAGAGGGAAATATGGCTGTATAAATTTTCATGTTACTAAATTACCTCTCGTTATGTTGAGATTGCTATTGTTTCTTTCTTCTTCCTTGCACATGCTAGTTTTTGCTTGTCTTGATAATTTGTTTGATTATAAAATGCCTATGCATAGGAAGTATGTTAGAATTAAACTTGTTTTTCACATGCTACATGATGCTCTTTTCGTGTTTCAATTGCTCTTTCATGTGAGCATCATTACAAATTATCAATGCCTAGCTAAAAGGCTTTAAAGAAAATCGCTTGTTGGGAGACTACCCAATATTTTTATTTTCTGTTTTTATGAGAAGACACATTATTATCTATGTAGTAATTGTGTTTTGGTGTTTTAATTAGTGTTTGAGCCAAGTAAGACCTTTGGGATGATCTATGGTGGTAGTTGATTTGATCTTGCTGAAAATCAGAAACTTTTGCGCTCATTGCCAGAATTTTAAAAAACCACAGAAACATGATTCTGATATGAAGTTTTTACACAAGATTGATATACAAATTGCCTTTGTTTTTCTAATTTTTGAGAATTTTTGGAGTTATAGAATTATACGAAATTTCCAGATTACTACAAACTGTTCTGTTTTTGACAGATTCTGTTTTCTATGTGTTGTTTGGTTATTTTGATGAATCTATGGGTAGTATCGGGGGGTATGAACCATGGAGAAGTTGGAATACAGTAGATATTACACCAATATAAATAAATAATGAGTTCACAACAGTACCTAAAGTGGTGACTTATCTCTACTTTGCTGCATCACCCTTTCCTCTTCAAAGGAAAAACCAACGCAAGCTCAAGAAGCAGCAGGAGGGGCCGGATGTCCGGGGCATGGGGGCCAGATGTCCGGGCTGGAGTGGCTAGGCTTCGGATGCATTCTGTGAAGGAGTGGCCAGATTTCCTGGGCTAGGCCGGATGTCCAGGCGGCTCAGGCCGGATGTCTGGTGCCTGGAGATGCTCCTCGGCTGGGCTGCTGCTGTGGCTGTTGGCTTCAGGGGCCGGATGTCCGGGTCCTGGGAACTTCCTATGGTTCCACTCGTCGGTCATCTTCATCCGTGCACTTGGGGACTTGTCCGTGATTCTGAGCATCTCCGAGAGGGTCTTCTCGGTACCTAAGCACATGTAGTGTCTTTGCATGAGGTAGCAACCATGTCTCGCATGAATGGAAAGGGGAAGCATTTACGAGCGGGTTCACCTTGTTTCCAATGACGTATGCTTGAGGTCTCGTCGTATGTCCACTTGGGGCTTGGGGAGTAGTCGTAGTGTACATGTGGATGATCGTAGGATGCTCCGCATCATCTCCCCCCTTGGGAAATATCTGACCTCGTATCGTAAACCTCACCACCATGGAAATGGTTGTCATGGATGGACTTGTAGTTGGATGGAGTTGAAGACATGCCGCAATCCAAGGTGTCTCCGGAGTGGTATACATGCAAAAAGAGCAAACATAAACGACACTTAGAAATACAATGATTAGCGCACACAAGGTGTCCATCAACTAAGCATGAGTCCGTGCGGCAAGGTTGTTCATAACAAGAAACATGATGCTTAGCCAAATGATCTAATATGATACGTAAAGCATTCATGGGAGCAAAAGCACTTGATGCACGCACAAAGGTGTGGTAATTGTCACGATGCACAAAGCGAATTCTACCATTGTGCAAAATGATGTCATAGTATGATGGTTTATCAAGAGCATGAACATGGTAATTAGTGCTCAATGTGATTATGTTATCATGCAATTGATGGTGGGTGTCATGGGAAACCACGGCCACCTATGGGACCATGAGTCCCTTTTGGTTCGGCAGGGGGATGTGCATGTTGCACAAAGAGCAAAGAAGCGTAACACATCACGACAGAGATCGCACATGCGGTTTTTACCCAGGTTCGGGCCGCCGCGAGGTGTAATACCCTACTCTTGCTTTGGTGGATTGACGGTGGAGAATGCGGCGCTCTTGCCCGACAGGGTTGCCTCGGGGCGAGAGCAACTACGCGCGTATGAATGTGCGAGAGTCCGAATCCTTTCTACAGTTGCCACGGGCCTCCTTTTATAGATCAAGGGGTCACCACAGTGGCAAATCAGTCTTTACATACTGATTAGATAGAAAACAGTGCTATCATACCTAACTTTGCAGGCGGACAAAGCGCATTAAATGCGTCGCTTAGTGTCATATCACAGCATGCCCAGCAAGTGTTTTGCCAGCTTTGTGTCTGCTTGGTTGACATGTCTCAGGACGGGTGTCATATGGAGGTGTTTTTCTGTAGGAAGTGGCTGCCATGTGGCAGGAAGCAGCCAGTCAGTCATTTAGGAGCTTGACACCGCACCGACCGATGACTTGCGTTGTTGTGAGGTGGTGCGGCGGAGTGGTTTGCTTCCGCAAGTCCCGGCAGGCTTGCCGGGATGTTTTAGAGGCTTGCTTCCGGGGCAACCCCAACCTCGCCAGGCTCGCCTGCCCGGCGAGGGAGGTTTTTCCCTTAGTGATATCTTGCTTCTCTCGCTTGATTTGGTCTTCTAGACCAGCTCCCAGATTCCTTGAAAGAGTTGATCCCTTCGTACTTGATCTGATCTTGGTGCTGTAAACTTGTCCTTAGGCCTATGCACAGTCTAGGAAACGAACCCATGGTTTGTTGCACCGACAGGAGCCCCCGGGCCTGGCCCGAACGCGTTGCCGGGCGGCGTCGGGGTAGGTCCTAACCAGTGCACAAGCAGGAGTGTAGCAGTGGCTCGCCCTTTTGAGATCTTCTTTGCTTCTTCATTAATTTGAGCCCAGGTCAGTTTCTGGTTCTCCCGCGCATCGTGCAACGCCAATTGTAGTGGGGTAGATAATGGGCCACACTTTTTGGAGTACCCACGTCCCATGTTCATGGGGCGGTAACTGCCATCTCATTATTTTCCCGCTTCAAGTGCCTCTACCACGTGTCCTGCATGGATCATGCGGGGTCGGTGGCGGATGCAGAGGGCATGGGAATGGGTGCCATGGAAGAAAGCCAGGCGCTATGGATTGGGGTAGAGGATCGACCTTGATTCTTCGAGCCATTAATTGTGAGGAGGAGCCGGATTGGTCGAACGGGGCGGCAACCTCGACGGAAAAATTTGGCCCCTTCCCTTGCTCGCCTATAAAAGGGGATGTGGGGCAAGACGCTCTCCTACACCTCCTCTTCCTCCCTTATTTGCCATAGCCTTTTCTTATCATGGTGAGAGGCCGGGGGTCTGGTGTTACTCCAGTGGCGACGAGAAATTCTGCTCGACAGCGCCTCCCTCCTCCTTCTGAAGATGCGGGAGCTGAGTCCGCTGTGAGAGGAGGCGCAAGGGGGCGCGTCCGAGGTCGTCATGGCGTACAAGGCCGAGGAGGCCGGGGCGGCACCTCGATTGCGCCCGCACCGGACGCTCCTCCCCCGATGGAAGGCCATGTCGGAGATCACCCTTGGAGTTCATCATCAGGTTGTATAAGCCTCCGCACGGCCGTCTTCACCTCCCCAGCCCGTTTGCAAGGGCGATGGAGCTCGAGTAGCTGCGAGCGTTGAGACTGCACATGAGGGGCTGTGGGAATGGCAGCATACAGGTAGATGTAGATTTCCCCACCCCTCATGTCATGTACTTCCGTCGAGGCTGGAAGACTTTCGCTCGTGCTCATAGCTTGTTGGAAGGGCATGTCCTCCATTTTAAGTTAATGGAGGATGGTTTCCTTTCCGTCAAGGTTTTTGGGAGCTCGGGTGCTCGTTTAGGGTGCTACGCAGAGAGCTCGACCAACGACGAAAGCTCCTCCTCCAGTGTTAGCGACGAGGAGGACAGTGACGGCGATGATGACAGTGTTGACCGGGAGGGCGACGACTCCGACTCCGGCTGGAAAACAGCCGCACCGTCATCGTCAGGCAGCAGCACCATCATCTTCAGGAGTGGGTGTCGTTCCCCTCCTGGATCCTCCAGTAGCCTTCCAGCTGGACCCCGGCAGGCTTCCTCGCGGGCTGCAGCTCCATTCGCCCTGTCGTGTCCTGCTGGCCCTGGTGGTGGCGGTCGACGGGTTGTCCCCGCCAATCTGTTCACCATCACCTTCGTCCGCGCCCTCCTACTTCTGCCGGGCTACCTCTCCTGGAGCCCGACAGGGTTAGGCTGGGCTTCTGCCTAGGTGCCCCTTTTGCCCTCTTCACCACCTGCCGAGTGCCTAGGAGAGGGATGCTATGTCTTGAGCTTGCGTTGGTTTTCCTTGAAGAGGAAAGGGCGATGCACCAATAGTAGCGTAAGTATTTCCCTCAGTTTTTGAGAACCAAGGTATCAATCCAGTAGGAAGCTCCTCAAAAGTCCCACGCACCTACACAAACAAACAAAGAACTCGCAGCCAACGCAATAAACGGGTTGTCAATCCCTTCATAGCCACTTGCGAAAGTGAGATCTGATAGAGATAGTATGATAAGATAAATATATTTTTGGTATTTTATAATATAGATGCAAAAAGTAAAGAAGCAAATAAAAGTAGATTGGAAGCAAATATGATAAGAGATAGACCCGGGGGCCATAGGTTTCACTAGTGGCTTCTGTCAAGATAGCATAAGTATTACGGTGGGTGAACAAATTACTGTCGAGCAATTGATAGAAGAGCGAATAATTATGAGATTATCTAGGCATGATCATGTATATAGGCATCACGTCCGCGACAAGTAGACCGACTCCTGCCTGCATCTACTACTATTACTCCACACATCGACCGACTCCTGCCTGCATCTAGAGTATTAAGTTCATAAGAACAGAGTAACGCCTTAAGCAAGATGACATGATGTAGAGGGATAAACTCATGCAATATGATATAAACCCCATCTTTTTATCCTCGATGGCAACAATACAATACATGCCTTGCAACCCTTTCTGTCACTGGGTAAGGACACCGCAAGATTGAACCCAAAGCTAAGCACTTCTCCCATGGCAAGAAAGATCAATCTAGTAGGCCAAACCAAACTGATAATTCGAAGAGACTTGCAAAGATAACTCAATCATACATAAAAGAATTCAGAGGAGATTCAAATATTTCTCATAGATAAACTTGATCATAAACCCACAATTCATCGGATCTCGACAAACACACCGCAAAAAGAGTTTACATCGAATAGATCTCCACAAGAGAGGGGGAGAACATTGTATTGAGATCCAAAAAGAGAGAAGAAGCCATCTAGCTAATAACTATGGACCCATAGGTCTGTGGTAAACTACTCACAACTCATCGGAGGGGCTATGGTGTTGATGTAGAAGCCCTCTGTGGTCGATTCCCCTCCGGCAGAGCGCCGACGAAGGCTCCAAGATGGGATCTCACGGATACAAAAGGTTACGGTGGTGGAAATTGTGTTTCGTTGGCTCCCTGGATGTTTTCGGGGTACGTAGGCTTATATAGGAGGAAGAAGTACGTCGGTGGCCGCCCGAGGGGACCACGAGACAGGGGGCGCGCCCTGTAGGGGGGGGGGCGCCCTACCCTCTCGTGGCCGCCCCAGCTGCTTCTTGACTTGCACTCCAAGTCCTCTGGATCACGTTTGTTCCAAAAATCACGCTCCCGAAGGTTTCATTCCGTTTGGACTCCGTTTGATATTCCTTTTCTTCGAAATACTGAAATAGGCAAAAAACAACAATACGGGTTGGGCCACCGGTTAGTAGGTTAGTCCCAAAAATGATATATATGTGTAAAATAAAGCCCATAAACATCCAAAAGGGGTAATATAATAGCATGGAACAATAAAAAATTATAGATACGTTGGAGACGTATCAAGCATCCCCAAGCTTAATTCCTGCTCGTCCTCGAGTAGGTAAATGATAAAAAAAGAATTTTTTGATGTGGAATGCTACCTAGCATAATTCTCAATGTATTTTTCTTTATTGTGGCATGAATGTTCATATCCAAATGACTCAAAATAAAAGTTCATATTGATAAAAGAAATAGTAACACTTCAAGCATACTAATCAAAGTAATCATGTCTTCTCAAAACAACATGGCAAAAGAAAGTTCATCCCTACAAAATCATATAGTTAGGCTATGCTTCATTTTCGTCACACAAAGATGTTCCCAACTTCTATACCCCCGATGACAAGCCAAGCAATTGTTTCATACTTAAATAATCTCAAACTTTTTCAACCTTCACGCAATACATGAGCGTGAGCCATGGATATAACACTATGGGTGGAATAGAATATGATGATGGGGATTGTGTGGAGAAGACAAAAAAGGAGAAAGTCTCACATTGACGAGGATAATCAACGGGCTATGGAGATGCCCATCAATTGATGTCAACATTAGGAGTAGGGATTGCCATGCAACGGATGCACTAGAGCTATAAACGAATGCTCAACAAAAGAAAACTAGTGGGTGTGCATCCAACTTGCTTGCTCACGAAGACCTAGGGCATTTGAGGAAGCCCATCGTAGGAATATACAAGGCAAGTTCTATAATGAAAAATTCCCACTAGTATGAAAAAGACAACTTATGAGACTCACTATATGAAAAACATGGTGCTACTTTGAAGCACAATATATGAGACTCACTACATGAAGAACAAGGTGCTACTTTGAAGCACAAGTGTGGAAAAAGAGATAGTAACATTGCCCTTTTTATTTATTTCTTTTTTCTTCTTTTTTTCTTTCCTTTATTTTTTTGGGCCTTTCCTTTTTTTTCTTTTGGCCTTTCTTCTTTTTTTCTTTTTGGGCAATGCTCTAATAATGATGATCATCACACTTTCATTGATTACAACATATGAATTACAACTCGAAACTAGAACAAGATATGACTCTATATGAATGCCTCCGGCGGTGTACCGGGATGGTGCAATGAATCAAGAGTGACATGTATGAAAACTTATGCATGGTGGCTTTGCCACAAATATGATGTCAACTACATGATCATGCAATGGCAATATGACAAAAGTAAAGTATGTCATGATGATGATGAATGGAACGGTGGAAAGTTGCATGGCAATATATCTCGGAATGGCTATGGAAATGCCATAATAGGTAGGTATGGTGGCTGTTTTGAGGAAGATATAAGGAGGTTTATGTGTGATAGAGCGTATCGTATCACGGGGTTTGGATGCACCGGCGAAGTTTGCACCAACTCTCAAGGTGAGAATGGGCAATGCACGACAGCGAAGAGGCTAGCAATGGCGGAAAGGTAAAAGTGTGTATAATCCATGGACTCAACATTAGTCCACAGAACTCATATACTTATTGCAAAAAATCAGAAGTCATCAAAAATCAAGCACTACGCACATGCTCCTAGGGGGATAGATTGGTAGGAAAAGACCATCGCTCGTCCCCGACCGCCACTCACAAGGATGCACAAGCCAGGTACACTTCATGTTTCAAATTTGTTACACAACTTTAACCATACGTGCATGCTACGGGACTTGCTAACTTCAACACAAGTATTCTTCAAATTCATAATCACCCAACTAGCATGACTTTAATATCACTACCTCCATATCTCAAAACAATTATCAAGTATCAAATTGATCATAGCATCCAATTCAGTTCCTATGATAGTTTTTATTATACCCAACTTGGATGCCTACCATTTTAGGACCAATTTTATAACCATAGCAAATACCATGCTGTTCTAAAAGGATCTCAAAATAATATAAGTGAAGCATGAGAGACTAGCAATTTCTTCAAAATTAAGTCACCGCCGTGCTCTAAAAGATATAAGTGAAGCACTAGAGCAAAAACTATCAAGCTCAAAAGATATAAGTGAAGCACATAGAGTATTCTAGCAAATTCTAATCAAGTAGGCTTCTCTCAAAAGGTGTGTACAGCAAGGATGATTGTGGTAAACTAAAAAGCAAAGACTAATATAATACACGACGCTCCAAGCAAAACACATATCATGTGACGAATAAAAATATAGCTCCAAGTAAAGTTACCAATGAACGAAGACGAAAGAGGGGATGCCTTCCCGGGGCATCCCCAAGCTTAGGCTTTTGGCTATCCTTGAATATCTTGGGGTGCCATGGGCATCCCCAAGCTTAGGCTCTTGCCACTCCTTATTCCATAGTCCATAAAAGCTTTACCCAAAACTTGAAAACTTCACAACACAAAACTCAACAGGAAATCTTATAAGTTCCGTTAGTGAAAGAAAACAAAACCACCACATAAGGTACTATAATGAACCCATTCTTTATTTATTTTAGTGCTAAACCTACTGTATTCCAACTTCTCTATGGTTTATAAACTATTTTACTAGCCATAGATGCATCAAAATAAGCAAACAACACACGAAAAACAGAATCTGTCAAAAACAGAACAGTCTGTAGCAATACGTAACTAACGCAAACTTATTGAACTTTACAAATCCTACAAAAATAGGAAGTCCTGGAAAATTTATCTATTGATCAGAAGCAAAAAGAATCAATGCAAAATCACGTTTCTGTGATTTAACAAAACTAAATTCGTGCGTGCAAAGTTTCTGTTTTTCAGCAGAATCAAATCAACTATCATCATAGGTTATCCTATAGGTTCTACTTGGCACAAACACTAATTAAAAGATAAAAACACATCTAAACAGAAGGTAGATGCAAAATTTATTACTAAACAGGAACAAAAACAAAAAACACAAAGAAAATTGGGTTGCCTCCCAACTAGCGCTATCGTTTAACGCCCCTAGCTAGGCATAAAATCGAAGATAGATCTAAGTAGTGCCATCTTTAATTTTCAGTTTTTTAGCGGAGTCATGCTCGAATCCAGGAGGTTCTTTCCGCTTCCCTTCATACTCGGAAATTTTTATATCTAAAGAATCCAACCGCTTATTGCAAAGAGTAATCAACATATTCATGCGGTGAAGATTTCCGCTAACACTTTTAAGAGGCTCAAGAGACTTTTGTAATATTTTTGTTACTTCGCAAATCTTTCCAAACACTTGGGTTTATTCTTGGGTAGGATGTGGTCCTCCCTTTTGAGGTAGTGTTCCCACTATTCCCTCTATAATTTCATGTGCAATACTGGGATCAATTTCAATAAAGTTTCCCTTGGCAATGCAATCCAAGAGTTGTCTATGCGTCATATTTAACCCAACATAAAAATTGCGAAGAAGAATTCTAAAGTTCACCTCTAGGGTGCACTTGCGATAAGATTCCATCATCCTATAACAAGCATCTTTTAAGTTTTCTCCTTGCCTTTGCTTGAAGTGAAGAACTTCAAACTCGGGAGACATAGGAGCGGATAAGGTACTAGACATAACGACGAGCAAACAACGGGCAAGCGAAAGAGAGAGAGAGAAGGTTGGGAAAGAGAGGGCGAATAAAACGGCGAGGGTGAAGTGGGGGAGAGGAAAACGAGAGGCAAATGGCAAATAATGTAAATGCGAGGGAGATGGGTTTGTGATGGGTACTTGGTATGCTTGACTTGAGCGAAGACCTCCCCAGCAACGGCGCCATAAATCCTTCTTGCTACGTATTGAGCTTGCATTGGTTTTCCTTGAAGAGGAAAGGGCGATACAACAATAGTAGCGTAAGTATTTCCCTCAGTTTTTGGGAACCAAGGTATCAATCCAGTAGGAGGCTCCTCAAAAGTCCCACGCACCTACACAAACAAACAAAGAACTTGCAACCAACGCAATAAAGGCGTTGTCAATCCCTTCACGGCCACTTGCGAAAGTGAGATCTGATAGAGATAGTATGATAAGATAAATATATTTTTGGTATTTTATAATATAGATGCAAAAAGTAAAGATGCAAATAAAAGTAGATTGGAAGCAAATATGATAAGAGATAGACCCAGGGGCCATAGGTTTCACTAGTGCCTTCTCTCAAGATAGCATAAGTATTACGGTGGGTGAACAAATTACTGTCGAGCAATTGATAGAAAAGCGAATAATTATGAGATTATCTAGGCATGATCATGTATATAGGCATCACGTCCACGACAAGTAGACCGACTCCTGCCTGCATCTACTACTATTACTCCACACAACTCATCGGAGGGGCTATGGTGTTGATGTAGAAGCCCTCCGTGGTTGATTCCCCCTCCGGCAGAGCGCCGACGAAGGCTCCAAGATGGGATCTCGCCGATACAGAAGGTTACAGCGGTGGACATTGTGTTTCGTTGGCTCCCTGGATGTTTTCGGGGTACGTAGGCTTATATAGGAGGAAGAAGTACGTTGGTGGCCGCCCAAGGGGCCCACG